>NW_028262864.1:699669-999669 GCF_049901715.1 Pseudonaja textilis | reverse complement strand
TATGCTGGTGCGGTTGGCCCTGGGTTCCTCCTAATGCAAGACAATGCTGGACCTCGTGGCTGGAGTGTGTCAGCAGTTCCTGCAAGACAAAGGCATTGATGCTATGGACTGGCCCGCCCATTCCCCAGACCTGAATCCAATTGAGCACATCTGGGACATCATGTCTCACTCCATGCACCAAGGCCACGTTGCACCACAGACTGTCCAGGAGTTGGGGGATGCTTTAGTCCAGGTGTGGGAGGAGATCCCTCAGGAGACCATCCGCCACCTCATCAGGAGCATGCCCAGGCATTGTAGGGAGGTCATACAGGCATGTGGAAGCCACACAGACTACTGAACCTCATTTTGACTTGTTTTAAGGACATTAAATCAAAGTTGGATCAGCCTGTAGTGTTTTTTTCCACTTTAATTTTGAGTGTAACTCCAAATCCAGACCTCCATGGGTTGCTAAATTTGATTTCCATTGATAGTTTTTGTGTGATTTTGTTGTCAGCACATTCAACTATGTAATGAACAAAGTATTTAATAAGAATATTTTATTCATTCAGATCTAGGATGTCTTATTTTTGTGTTCCCTTTATTTTTTTGAGCAGTGTACAACAAAGAATTGAAATATTTGATTGTAAATGTGTTAACAGCGGCTAGAATTGTATTTGCTAAGAATTGGAAAAATGAAAAAATACCTATGCAAGAGGAAGTTATTAAGAAAATTATGGACTGTGCTGAAATGAGTAAATTGACATTTGAAATTAGAGAACAAGAAGATAAACAATTTTATATGATATGGGATTTATTTTACCAATGGCTAGATAAAAAGACATGGCAATGAAATAGACTAAGTTTCGTAATAGAAGATTAATAGATTGATAAAGAATATAATATAAAATATATAACCATTGGATAAATGTATAATATACATTTATAATAAAATCTAGAATATCTCATATAAAATGATGGAATAATAGTTTAGTTGAATGATTAATAACTAATAAACATATCAGCATATATTAGATTGACAATTTGAGAACCTATATAACTTGTGAGTAAGGATGATGAAAGAATAGCACGAAAGATTTGTAACCAACTGACACACTGTATGTATATAATTGGAAGATGGATTTGTTTTTATGTTTTTGTCTGTATATGTTTGTCTTAAAAAAATAAAAAAAATTATATTAAAAAAAGAAGTAGAAGCTCACCCCCACCTTTGTTAATGGGTGGGCCATTAAGGCCTGGGCCAGAATACTTTACATAACAAAGATCCCCAGGTAAAGCTATAGCAATTGCCAAAAGCCCTTTCAGTGCATCATCATCCAGCAAGGCTCAACCAAACGTGGAACTCAGGACAGCCTACAGAGTTGCCCCTGCATGGCCCCCATGGGAGTCTGACAACCAATCAGAATACAAGCTTCAATTCAAACCCCAACAAAGGTCATACAACCCAGGAACTCTCAGCATATCAGCCCTTTCTTGATCTCTTCCTTCACCTTGAAGCATGTGATCATCCTTCCTTTTCACTCTGGAGCTCCAGGCCATGTGGTCCTGTCCACCACAGCCTCCATGTTTCCAGTGTCTTTTTCCCACTTGGAACTGAACCCAGAATGATATCTCTTCCAATAATTTGGTAAGCAGTAGATGCCAACCCTAGCTGGGATAAAAAAAAAAGCAAAAAGCAAAATGTGTATGTAGAGAATGGGCTTGGCTGAGGGATACAGGAAGACCAATTTGGCTAAGGTACTTAAAGGGGCAATATATAAAACAGGATTACATGGGATTTTTGTTTTAATTCTTTCTTTCTGTGTCTCTTTCTCTGTCTTGGTTTGTTCCTTAAGATTTGTGCCTTCCCCAATTAAACTGAGATTATTGTGGGAATGATCAGTGTGTGTGTGTGTAAACCTCGGAGTTTTGTTTTCCTCTCTGTGTCCTTGTTTGTGTGTGTGTGCGCGCGTGTGTGTAAATAAATAACAGATAATCAAGTGTGTGTCTAAGTCTTTGTGTGTCCTCGAGGTAACTGTTGCAACTGTTAAGTGTCTCTGATCCCTTCAGATATTAATTCAACAAGACTGGATGAGGAACAGAGTTCAATTTTCTTTCCTCTCTGTGCTTTTAAGAAAACCCAAGGTTATTAACGAATGTTTTAAGTTCATTTACAAGAAAAATTTCATCCTTGCATTTACTGTGTGTTTTTTTTAATAAAGTTTTATTGAGTTTTAACAAAACAAATAAAACATCTTATTTGAGCACAGCGTCGTTCCGGGTTATCACATTTCCATACAGACACAATTTCATATGCATATTCATCTTATGTATTCAACTTCATATCTTATTACTCTTTTTCCAACTTCTCACTATTTCTCCCTTTACTTCTCTTAATTTTCTTTTATGGTTATCTCATTTTCTTCTTATTCAATTGTATTTCTTTTACCTAAATTTCTATATCTTTTTATTCATTGTACTTATACTTTCGTCTGTCTTCTTTACAATTTCATATGTTCTCTTCCAACATTCTTAAGAAGCAAAATTCCCCCTATGATTGCCAATCAAAGTGCAACACCTTTAAATCTTGTTGTTATTATCAAATGAAATCTCATTAAACATTGAATTTGTGCATTCTAAAATTATAACATTCAAATTTCTAATATCTATTTTATATCATGTAGATCAGTGGCCCCCAACCTTTTTTGTACCACGGCCCAGTACCGGATCACAAAATGATCCACGGCCCGGTACCGGCATCAGCACGCATGGCAAGGTGAGCCAAGCGACTGGCCAGCCAGCCGTCCCCTGCTTCTCCCCTCCACCTTCAACTCCTCCTTTGTACCTTTGTTGATGGGCTTCAGGACGGCTTCAGGACGGTCGCTCGGCTCGCGTTGCCTTGGGTGCTGAAAGAATCCTCGCGCCTTAGTTTTGTTCGAAGCCTCCCCCCCTTCGATGAAACTAAGGCGCGAGGATTCCTTCAGGACCCAAACGCCACTTTGGAACCGGAAAAGCTCACCGGAAGCACTTTCTCATCAAAACAAGATGGCGGCGCCCAGCAAACCGGCGGCCCAGTAGAAAATGTTCTACGGACCGGTACCGGTCCGGGGCCCAGTGGTTGGGGACCCCTGATGTAGATCTCATCATTCAGACTCTGCTTGGTACTTCCCCTTGAAAATGTAAAAAGAAAAATTCTAAAAACATAGCAAAAACAATATATACTGTATATATAAACATTAGTAAACATTTATTCAAAATCATTCTAGCACTGGTATGAACCTTGTAAATCTTTCACATTTCTTTTCAATATCTATCGATCTTTGAGAACAATTGAAATGTTTCCCTCCCTTCTTCATTATTACTTAACTGTTAATAAGCATACCATTGGATAGTCTTACACTTTTATAAATTATTTACTATTAATAAGCAAAATAATTATTCAAATTCATTCTAATAACTGGTATAAATTTCCTTATAAATCTTTCACATTTCTTTTCAATAGTTTATCAATCTTTAGAAACAATTGCAATGTTTCCCTCTCTTCTTTATTATTGCATTAATTATAAATAAACATACCATTACATAACTATACAGTTTTATCTCATAGATTATTTACTTATTTCATTTCTAATTCATTACAGTATTCTACTGTCACAACACTATCTTTTGTACCTTTGCAGAATCCTCACTTTTAACTTAATTTAACCATTGTCTCTGTTTTCTAGCTGAGCAAATACCTTTAATCCTAGTACATTTCCTTTTTCTTTATTTCCTGTTTTTGTCCCTCATAAGTTCTTTCCTTTCTATCTTTCCCCCTTGTTCTCATCCCCTTTTTTATACCCTTCTCTCTCTCATTTTCCCTTCTGTGGTTTTCTTTTCTGCTTCTCCTTGCTGTTATACTTCCTTTTCAGACTATTTTTCTTTTTGGCTGTTCCTTTTGATCTCAAACTTTTAACTCCTTTCCCCCTTTTTCCCCTTATTAACACACTTTGCATTATTTGATCATTGAAAATGGCTTCTTCTTTGTCCCACCCTTCTTCTTGCTCTTGAAGCTTTTCCTTTTGCTTTTCATAGTTCAGGATCTCCATTTCAAAAAATTCAAATACGAAGCCAAAGGATCTTCCTCCCCTTTCTGCATCTTCTTTCTGTTTTTTAAGACTCATCTTCAATTCCTCCAGGAGTGATGGCATTTTAAACACTTTTGAACAACCACCCGATTGACTTTAAGTGAAAACAGAAAAAGAAAGAAAAAACCAATGCCAAAAACCTTTTTTTTAAATCACCAAATGATCCCAGAGAGTTCCTTCTTGTTTCTTTCCTTTACTTTTCCTTTCCGTGGGTTACTGTATCTTTTAATAAGATTTCAGTTACAATGTATCTTCGGGAGTCTTTTCAAAGTTTCACTGTTAATCCTCTTTATTTTTCCAGGTAGCACTCCATTTTTCCATTATTCCAAGTCCCACCCTTTTGCCTCCACTCTTCTCCTTTTTAGGGCTTTAAAATGACCAAGAAAAAAATCTTTATTCTCCTTTTGACACTGAGATTTCAGCTTAAGGTTGCCTATTAGTGTCAAAATAGATTAATATAAATTTCTTTCCATACCGTTTGTAATTGTGAATATAAAGGTAAAAAAAGGGTTTTTAACCTCCTTTTCTCTCTCCTTTCCCACTTAAAGATCTTCTTTCAGAAGTATCCCTCTAGGTACTTTTAGATTCAGGGTACCTTGCTTAGATGTTCTCTGTTGTTTAGCCCGGTCTGTCCTGCTTTCCTCTTTGTCTTCCTCCTGCACAATCTTATCCAGTTGGGTTCTTCTTTGAGGTGGCCATTTCTGACCACCGCTGCAACCGCCTTCAGGGAAGGGAGTTTAGACCAGCCAAGGAGGAGAGATGCGGCTCCCCTCCACTTGGCTAGCAATCTCCCCCAGCTTCACCACCTCTACAGGGTGGCTTCAGCCCCGAATCCAAAGGATTGGGGTGCTCCAGCGGCGAGCACAGATCAAAACCACGCACGATTGTGGATTTCGGTCTGTCGCTGAAGAGACCCAAACCGGAAGTCCTACTGTGTGTTTAAATAACTTTACCTGATCTTTTTTTTCTGAAGCATGTGAAGCCACTTTTCCCCTTTCTCATCTGTTGTGTCCCCATTTTGTTGAAATTGATTTATCGCTTCCGGTGGCAGGACAGGGAGAACGGAGGTGAAGAAGTCTGGTGCAGGCTTCGAACACCTTTTCTGGCGTCAGGAGCGATCCCCCAGGGATACACGAACCCCGGAGAGGTCCATGTCAACGTGGAGATCCTCAAGCTGCAGAGGGGGGAAGGCAACCCCCCGACAGTGAAGAGGGAAGCTCCTGGGCCCAGCGCAAAAGAGTAAGCTGTCATTCTATGGCGGCTTCCAATCCGGTCTGCCACTTGAGTGAATAAGCAAAGCAGTGACAGCCTGCGAGATCGAGTAACAGGAACAGAGAAATGGTTTATAACTTGGATTCTTTGAAGACTGAAGGGAGCAGAATGACAGAAGAATGACAGCATAAATTCTTCTCTCCTGGTTGTGATTAGCACCTCTCGGAAGTCGGGCGGAGAGCGGCCAGAAAAGCAGTTGGGAAAATGGAAAGATTATAATGGAGACCGGAAAAGCCTAAGCACAAAAGGAAAACACAGTTTTACCCTGTGAAGGGGAAGCTCTGGGAAAAGAGGGAGCTTGCTAAAACCCGGAGATTGGAGGTCCGGAATTGGTGAGGGGCTTTATTTGACTTTTGGACCTTTCTTTTTGACTTTATTGGAGGTGAAAGAATATTGACATTGATTGAGTCTTATGAATCCTCAGATCTGAGCACAACATGACTATTACATCTACTTAATATTGTGGAGAAGACAAATTGAGCATTATATTGGACTTTGGAAGATTTGTATGTTGATTTAAAAGTTGGAAAGCAAAGAAAGAAGAAGCAGCAAGAGGAAGAAGGCAGAGGCGAACAGAAGGCTGGGAAAGAGGGTTTTGGGACTGCAGATTAGTCAGCACATTACACCATTTGCTGATTGGAAGGCTGAAAAGAATCCTCTAGCTGGAAGATGGACCTTTAGCTCACCCAACTTGCTTTCTTTATTACGTGGTACTACTTAAGTTTACTAAGTTGACACTATTTTCTCTTTAAGATGACTTCCTTGCTGTTTGTTTGTTGATTTTCTGAAGCTGTGGTAATCTCTCTTCTACCTTTTCTCTTATTGTCTTGCCCCCTGCCTCCCTATTGTATCTCCTAAATACCTTACATAATTCTACTTACTTGGGGGGGGGGGGAAGAGGAGGATATACTATTATTATAGAGTTAAGAGATTACTGTTGTAAGTATTAAGATAAAGGGATAAACTTTGTTGATATAATCTATTTATAAATTATTTAGACTACTTAAGACATTTAAGATTAATGCCTTAAAGTGTTAATTGATGTACTATTGCTGACCAATTTTCTTATTACATAGACTAGAATATTGTTGCAGATATCTATTTATGATATAGGGGAAAAGACTGTGGAGTGAGATATTAAATTGAAATACGTGAATAGACTTTCAAATACAGGACTCAAATACTGAATCGTGATTTGGGATAATATATCTAAAATTGTGCATCAACAAAAACAAATACTTAGAGAGATGACATCCACAACAACTATGGCCTTAAAAACAGGAAGGAAGGCTATCCCGACCCTATCGACTACGTTGACATCCACCCCACCAACAACTCAAAAAACTATCGAGGAGTCTTTAACAGGGGAAAAGCAGCCTAATGTCCCCAACATTAATATACAAACTTCCATATTATCCTTGCAGGAAGCTATATCTAAAATGCAAGAAATGATGATTAAAAATCACAAGGAAACTAGAGCAGATATAAGCGAATTGAAAGATGAGATGGGGAAACTGAAGGCTGAAATGAAAGCGGATATATCGAAGGTGGAGGGTAAGATAGGGTCTCTACAGCAGGCCATGGAGAGAAACGAAGTGAAAATAAAAGATATAGAGAGTAGAACAACACGCATGGAGACTAACTTTGAAAGGATGGATGAGGAATTTAAAAATGTACTTAGAGAAATGGAAGACTCTCTGGTCCACCTCGAGATGGACAAAGCAATGGCGTATTTAAGGTTCCAGAATGTGGCGGAAGCAAAAAATGAAGAATTGGAACATTTGATGGCAGAAATATTGGCTGAATGGTTAGGAAAGGAAAAAGATGATCTAATTAAAGAGTTTGATGAGGTATATAGGGTTAGCACAAGCTACGCCAGGCGTAACAACTGTCCAAGAGAAATTCATATCCGCTTCTCTAGGAGATGTCTGAGGGATTTAATTTTGAAAATGTCTAGGGAGGAAACAATATCATATAAAGGCAGAGAAATTAGGATTTTAAAACAAATTCCAAAGAAAGTGAGGATGATAAGACAAGATTATAAATTTTTAGCTAATGATTTAAATAAAAAAGGAATCCAATTTAAATGGTTAATCCCGGAAGGGATGTTAATTACGTGGAAAGAGAGGAAAATCAAAATAGAATCGATAGAACAGGCCCAAGATTTTCATCAACAGCTCACAGATACGAATGGTCAATCCACTAAAGAAGAACCTAAAAGGAGACCACAGGAGGACCGATATCATCACAGAACCCAAAAGGAACGACTTTCTCCAATTTCAGGAAGTGATAATCCACAACCTGGGAGAGAAGAGCAAATCCCACAACAACAACAACAAGAGAACCGAATCATTACTAGGCAAAAATCTAAGCAGACGTAGATAAATGGTGGAGGGGAAGAAGTTGCTCTCCATCAATATAAACGGATTAAATTCATTATCAAAAAGAAAAAGGATATTTTCAAAACTTATTCAACATAACGCAGATATAATATGTCTTCAAGAAACACATATTTCGAAAAATGACGAAAGACATCTAATTTGTCCAAAATTAGGGAAACTTTTTACGGCACCGGCCGACAAACACAAGAAAAAAGGAATTGCAATTTACGTAAAACAAGATGTAAAGGCAGAATTAATCTGGTCGGATCCGAAGGAAGAACTCTGGTTATACAAGTTTGGATAAACCACATCACATTTTTACTTGTAGCAATCTATGCCCCAAATGATGACCAGGGGAAATTTTTTAAACACCTTCACCAAAAAATAGTAGGCTTTGAAAAAAGAAACATTTGCTTGATTGGCGATTTTAACTCCATTGCAGACTACCAGAAAGACCATAGTAATATGGGAAAAAACAAGAAGGGGAAAAGGGAACTTTCTGTGGCATGTAAGGAAATGTTGAAAGAGTTAAATTTAAAAGATTTATGGAGGGAACGGAATCTTGAAGGAAAACAATTTACATACTATTCTAATCCACATAAGACTTGGACTAGAATAGATATGGCTTGGATGGATTTGGATTTGGCCAATGAAATAAAAGAAATTAAAATCCTACCGAATGAATGGGCTGACCATAACCCAATACAGCTAATTTGGAGAGATAGGAGACGAATAAAAAAAAGATGGACACTAAACAACCAAATTGTAAATGAAGAAGAGTATATTAATAAGCTGAAAGAGGAGCTAAACTATTTTCTAAAAGATAATAATAATGAAACAACTTCAAAACAGAACATTTGGGATACTATGAAAGCAATTATAAGAGGCACAACAATTTCCTATAATGCTATGAGAAACAAGAGAATTTATGCCCGACAAAACGTATTACAACAACAAATCCAAGACTTAGAAATACAATTACAAAAAACTCCTAAGATCCAAGGACTACAAAACCAGTTAATATTAGCCAAACATAAGCTGAATTTAATTGAACAAGATAAAATAGAAGTTAGCTTGAGAAGGTCCAAACAAAATTATTTTGAACACGCCAATAAACCAGGAAGATGGCTATCTTATAAACTTAAAAAAGAAAAAGAAAAGAGACTGATACACCAACTAATAGACGAGAAAGGCATCCCACAACATGAGATTGAGAAGAAAAAAGATATTATATTAAACTATTTTCAAAGATTATATAAAAAGAAGAAATCAATGAAGACAAAATAAGAACTTATCTGGAGAATACGAATGATAAAACAATAGGGAAGGAGACAAAGAATTACTAAATAAGGATATTACATGGTCTGAGTTAAAATCCGCAATGGAAAATCAAAGTAATAATAAATCCCCTGGTCCAGATGGGATTCCAGTAGAATTGTATAAAGCCACAATAGATTTAGTAGGGCCTCTGATGCTGGAAGTGTTTAACGAAGTACTTTTGGCTGCCAAAATGCCAGACTCATGGAGGGGCGTTGATTGCGTTAATTCCGAAGGAGGATGTAGATGCCAGATATATCAACAATTATAGACCAATCTCACTTTTAAACGCCGATTATAAATTATTTACCTCAATTATAGCGAATAGAGTAAAACAAGTTTTAAATTTATACATTCATGAAGACCAAAATGGTTTCCTTCCATTCCGCCAAATTAAAAACAATTTAAGAACCGTTATTGACGTCTTAGAATATTATGAAGCTCATCCAGAGAAACAATTTGCACTCATGTTTTTAGATGCGGAGAAAGCATTCGATAACTTACATTGGTACTTTTTAATACAAAAAATCTATAACATGAGTCTGGGCACTAAATTCGAGAACATTATCACAACAATTTACAATACCCAACAAGCCAATATACTAATTAATGGTGAACAAACAGGCCCATTAAGCATTGAAAAGGGCGTTAGACAGGGTTGCCCTCTCTCACCCCTCTTATTTATATTTGCTTTAGAATCACTGTTAACATGGATAAGACAAAACTTTGAAATCCAAGGAGTTAGGGTCAAAGCAGAGGAATATAAACTACAGGCGTTTGCAGACGATATGGTTTTTTTCCTAGAGGAACCCATGGAAAAAGGACATAACCTAATAAAAGAACTAGAACAATATGGCTCAGTAGCAGGATTAAAGATTAACAGAAATAAGACGAAATTACTGACTAAAAATCTAACAGAGAACCAGAGGAAAGAATTAGAAAAAACCATGGGGATACAGGCAACAAAAAGGTCAAATATTTAGGCATATGGTTAACACCACATAGTAAATCGCTCAAAGAGAATAATTATGATAAACTGTTACAGCAAATTAAGAAAATCTAGAATCTTGGAATAAGTTGCAGCTTTCTCTACTGGGCAGGACTGCCACGATCAAAATGAACATCTTACCAAAACTCCTTTACTTATTCCAGACAATCCCAATAAAATTACCAAAAATTTTTTTGAAGATATAAATAAGGTAACTCTTAAATTTATTTGGCAAGGGAAAAAGCTAGAATCAGTATTAAGGCCTTACAAGATGCAAAAAGTAGAGGTGGGCTAGCGCTCCCAAACTGGGAATTATATTATTGGGCAGCCAACTTATTATGGTTAAAAGACTGGGTCAATTTACTGAATAAAAGAACTTTAGTCTTGGAAGGGCACGACCTTCAGAGAGGATGGCACGCATTTCTATGGGATGTGGGGAAAACTAAACAGTCGTATTTTCATAGACATCTTATTAGAGATTCACTATTAACTAATTGGAAAAAAATATGCAAAAAACATTATTTAAAAATTCCGATTTGGCTTTCAACAATGGAGGCAATGGTTCATCCCAACAATTTGGATATAACAAAAATGACTAAATATAAAGATTTATTAGACCCTTTAGGAAAATTAAGAACTCGACAGGACTTACAGGAACAGGGATTTAAAATTGACCAGTGGTTATATATACAAATCCATAGCAGATACAAACAAGATATCAAAGAGTTTGGAATCTATAGCAAATTACAATATTTAGATAAAATCTTATTAGGATCAAATAAAAAGAATATCTCCAAATTTTATAAATATTTATTGGAGGTAGAATTAGAGCAAGAGATAGTGAAAGGGAACATGATAATGTGGAGTAGGAATATTGGAAGAAGCATTACATTAACAGAATGGGAAAAGATCTGGAATAGAAACATTAAGATTACGAAATCCGCGGCGTACAAAGAAAATATGTATAAAATGTTATATAGATGGCACTTACCCCCTTCGAGGTTAGCGAAAATGAACCCAAACTCTAGTCCAAAATGTTGGAAATGTAAAAACATAGAAGGAACCTACTTTCATATGTGGTGGTCCTGTAAGGAAGCCCAGAAATACTGGCAAAAAATTAGAAAATGGTTGGAGGAAATAACCAAAGAACAAATCGAATACAAACCAGAGTTCTTCCTACTAGGGATCTCTGATAAGCATTTACCTAAAAAGATGAAATATATAACAATTCATATTCTAACTGCGGCCAGATTAGCATTTGCCCAGTGCTGGAAATCATCCTATATACCTACAGATCAAATGGTCATCCAGAAAATATGTGACTGTGCAGAAATGGACAATTTAACCATAGCACTTAAAAATAAAGAGTCTTCAGCATTTTATGATAATTGGAATGCGTGGTATAATTGGTTATCTCAGAGATAAACTGTTCAATGAACAATGGGTAATTTAAGCATAAATAGTGATAAGATGTGTATATTTAAAGTAAGGTAGGAGAATTGGATCTTGCAGACTGTCAAAAAGGATATCTGTCTGTTTTTTAATGTATTTTCTTTTTTCTTCCGTTTCTTTGTTTTCTTCTTTCTTTTATACCTCTTTTTCTCCTTTTTCGGTTCGCAAGACCGAGCGTTTTTTTTTTCCCTTTTTTCTTTTTCCTTTTTCTCCCCCTGTTGTATATGTAATGTTGTTATGTTTTTAATTGTAAATTCAATAAAATTTATTCAAAAAAAAAAAAAGAAATTGATTTATCTGTTTAGTAACTGCAATACTGATGTGTTATTTTTCTTCCTACTCAAACCCTGTCTGCAAGCTATCTACCCTCCCCCCCACAAAAAAACCCTCTAATCCTTTTATAAAGCCTTTCCTGGTAGAATTACCAGTGAAGTGGGGAGGGGACCCTCCTTTTTCTGCTGCTCCTAGCTTCCTTTTTTTGTGTTTATTGTTGTTGTTGTTTTGCTGCTCTGTGGCATTAAGGCCCAAGCAAAACTCCCTGCTAATTCCATGGGGGAGGGGGCATCCCCCTCAGGCAATTCCTGAAGAGACAGCAGAAAAGAGATCTCCAAATCCCAAGCCCTGACTGTGACTCACAAATGATGTTGCCCAGTTGCCCAGGAAAGCAGAACATGGTCTCATGAGTAGAAGTCTTGGGGCTCATTGTGTGTAATTTTAAAAAAATACTAAATAGCCTGGATTGCACACTAACTAACCTCAATTTGGCCTCATATCCCCTGCAAGCTAAGAGCTGGAGCAGGTTAATAACCATCCCTTGGAAATGGTCAGCCTGTAATTTAAAGGCTGTGGAAAATGTAGAGGCTTGTGCTTACAACCTGACTGTAAGCTCATAAAAAAGGTACATCAAACATCTGAAAATTAATTGACGTGAAAAATTGGATACAGAAAAAAAAAAGTTTTCCCAGGCTGCTAAATCTTCATGGTTGAAAGCTTTTGGGAGCCACTGAAAGAATCCTTTTCTGTTACCTCTTTTTCAATGCCTTCCCCTTTGCACCAGAAAAATTAAAAGCACCCATCAAGTCTCCCTGATCTGATCACCTTTTAAACTTTTGTCAAAACGCTCATGTGTTTTGAAAAAAAAAATGAGGGATTGTTGGAAGTTACGATTCACCCCTCTCCTAGGAAAAGAAAAGAAATCTTAAAAACATTAGAAGGGGAAGGAAAATTCCACTAAAAGAAAGGATAAGTGAAAACACAAGCAGGGTCAGCTCCATTAGCCCTCACTTTGCATGGGATACAGAAAAAGCCTACAAATTAGCTACGATCCTTTCCCATAGAAATCAAATAGATGGCAAGCTATAAAACTTGTGACAAGCAAACCAAAAGGCATAACAGGAAACTCAGGATATTGCAACCTAATGCAACAAGCAGCTACTATAAAACAATTACTCCTACCAAGATCCCAGGAAGAGATCCCAATCTCAAGAGACAGGAACTCATCATACACACACAAAGACTTCAAGGGTTCACACAAAATCAAAGGACCTGAAAGGGTATAAGACAGGAGCTTCCCTACTCACAAGATTAGATTAATCTCAGGAATGCTGTAGGACAGGGGTCCCCAACCACCGGTCCCTGGACCGGTACCGGTCCGTGGATCATTTTTTACTAGGCCGCAAAGCTTGGGCACCACCATCTTGTTTCAACGGTGCTTCCGGGTTTTCGGTTGGAAAGTGCTTCCGGGTTTTCGGTTGGAAAGCAGCGTTTGGGTGCTCGCGCCTTAGTTTCGTCGAAGGGGGGGATGGCTTTGAACGAAGAGCTGTCCCGATGGCGGTGGAGTCTCATGTTACTCAGGTACCGGTCCGTGGAAGAATGAATAATCATGAAACTTGTCCCTGGTACAAAGAAGGTTGGGGACCACTGCTGTAGGACTTCTACTTACTTGCTTTCCTATTAATAAACTGATTCTGACTTCCAATGCAGCTCACCAATCATTTTGCAGTAAAATCTCCCACCCAGGAAATTTGAATCCACAAAGGAAAGAGTTTTTCCTTTCCAAGGAAGGAAGGAAGGAAGGAAGGAAGGAAGGAAGGAAGGAAGGGCAAGAAAGAGGAAGGGAGAGAGAGAGAGAGAGGGAGAGAGAAAGAAAGAAAGAAAGAAAGAAAGAAAGAAAGAAAGAAAGAGAGAGAGAAGAAGGGAGAGAAAGAAAGAAAGAGCAAGAAAGAAAGAAAAAGGGAGAGAGAAAGGTAGTGAAAGGAAGAAAGAGGGGATGGAAGGAAGGGACAGAAAGAAAAAAAGAAAGAGAGGGAGAGAGGGAGGGGAGTGAAAGAGAGAAGGGAGAAAGAGAGGGGGAGACAGAAAAAGAGAGAGGGAGGAAAGAGAGGGGAGAGAGAGAAAGCTAGGGAAAGAGAGAATCCCACACCTGGGTGGCTGCCCCCCCTAAATCTGGTTCAATAGCTTGTGATCCAATGTAAGAAGGATGTTGAGGAACCAAGAGTGAAAGGGTGTAGAAGTAATGATCCAGAATTGAAAGTTGGGCTCCTGGGGAGAAGGAGCATTTTTGGGACTGAAACTCATGTACTGTAGATACAATAAGAAACACCAATTGGGTCTAGGAAGGGTCACCAATCTGAAATGTTAAAGGCTGCATGATTCTGCAGACCTCAGTAGGGTGGTTTCCTTCTTTCTTTCTTTCTTTCTTTCTTTCTTTCTTTCTTTCTTTCTTTCTTTCTTTCTTTCTTTCTTTCTTTCTTTCTTTCTTGCTTGCTTGCTTGCTTGCTCGCTCGCCTGCCTGCCTGCCTGCCATTGCCTTTCTTCTGCGCTGTTCTTATTCTATGATACTGTAGAACTGGGGTTGGTCTGAGCATCCTCTTGTTTCTAAGCTACCTCATTTGTTTCTGTTGATTGCATGTATTTTTTTAAGACCCTGCACAAAGATTAAAAAGCACAGTCCCTGCCTGCAGGCTTATTTTCTGAGAGGCAGAGTACAATAGAAGAGGGCCAAACTGGGAGAATCCCACCCTGGGTGTGTGTGTGTGTATGTGTGTGTTTCAGGTGGGCTTCCTAGCTTTAGAAGGAGAGAGGGAAGGAGGAAGGGACAGAAAGAGAGAGAGAGAAAGAGGGAGAGAGGGAGGGAGGAGAGAGAAAGAGAGGGGCATACAGAAAGAGAGAGAGAGAGAGAGAGAGAGGGAAAGAGAGGGGAGAGAGAAAGAAAGTGAGAGAAAAAGCGAGAAGGAAGATACAAGAAAGAAAAAGGGAGAGGGAAAGGGAAAGAAAGAAAAAGGGAGACAGAAAGGGAGACAGAAAGGAAGAAAGGGGATGGAAGGAAGTGGCAGAAAGAAAGGGAAAGAAAGAAAGAAAGAAAGAAAGAAAGAAAGAAAGAAAGAAAGAAAGAAAGAAAGAAAGAAAGAAAGAAAGAAAGAAAGAAAGAAAGAGGTAGAGAGGAAAAAGTAAAAGATATATGAATGGATAGATAAATATATGGAAGGAGGAGGAGGGAGGGAGAGAGAAAAAAAAGGAGAGGAAGGAAGGACATAAACCCTGGCTTCAGAAGCCTTTGAAGCAGCACAGCAATCTAGAGCTTGCCTGCAAGGGATCTTGGAGGTCATCTAGTCCAAACCCCTGCTCCAGCAAGAGATCCTTACAGAATCAAAGAATAGCAGGGTTAGAAGTGTGTGTTTGTGTGTGTGGCTGTCAAAACACCCAAAACAGGCCAAGTAGCTCTGTGGAGGTCAGTCATAAATTAGAATGCTTGCCAAGCAACTGGCCATTAAGCGGGAACCTGGTCATTAAGCGAGGACCACTTACATTTGGTTTGCCAGTCACATGGCCACCTGCCCGGGCCTCACCCTGCCTTCTCCAGGGCTCCCCAGGCCTTGGAATCTGGCAAAAAACACTTGCTAAACAACTGGCCATTAAGCAAGGGCCTGGTAATTAAGCGAGGACCACTTACATTTGGTTTGCCAGTCACATGGCCACCTGGCCATGCCCACCCCAGTCACATGACCACCAAGCCACACCCACAACTTAGGCCACGCCTACAGAACTGATTGTTAAGAAATTTGAATCCCACCCCTGCATATTTCCCATAAATATCTTTCCCACCATGGGGGTTTTATACCTCCATTTGCCTTAACAACAACAACATCGAAACCCCACCGCTTTTCAGCACAAAGGTCTCAAGAACACCCTGCTTTATGAGCCTCAAGGCTTATCACACACTCACATTTGTATATTTATTCATAACTGTTCTTATGAACTGTTTTCCGTGTGCATATCCTTTTTATACAAGGGTTACTCTGCACATATCTTAACACAAACATACCATTATGAGCATCCATAGCCCATTCTTCAGACAGAAGAATGTGATTCTGAGCCCTAACCACTACCCATTTTCCACAGCTCCAAATTCAAGCCAATAATGTTAGGTGGGTCCACGGGAATAAGAGGCAGGACATGGCAGGAACAGGTAAAACTCTTTATTGTCTTCAACTAAGAAAAAGCTGCTCAGCCGCGGCTGGTGCCAGCTTTTGAAGCCAGCATTGTCCAAAGCTTCAGCCAATGACGGGGCTTTATTTCTCCTGCCAGTGGCTCGGCCAATGAGTGGAGTCTGTTAGCCGACTCCACTCTATGGCCATATTTGGTAATACGTAACACCCCTCCCCTCCCAGTTAGAGTTCCTCCAATCAGCACTTGTGTACCTTACGTAATCACATTGGTAGGCGGGGCTTCGATGGGTGCGACTGGACCTGCGCACCTCAATTGTTCCTGGTGTGGCAGCCCGAACGGGCAGGTCCTCCGCTGCTCCAGTCCCTGCCTGTGGAAGCATCTCGAAGTCATCTTGTGGCGTGGCAGGGACCATTGAGCCTGAGGCCTCAGATGTACCTCGCAGGACTTCCTCTTTGCATGGTAGGTGTCCCCGTGTTCTGTTCGGGTTTGAGGCTAGCCCTTCAGTTCTTGTTCTAGGTTCTGCAGCTAGGGCCTCTGCTAGGAACTGTTTCATTTGTTCGTGTTGGTTTTCTGGCTGGTTGTCTGCAATAGAGACCCGGCCTCTGATTTGGTCGATGTGTCTCTCCCACTGTTTTCCTTCCTTTGTCTCTACTCGATAGGATCTGGGTCTGGTGACCGTGGTGATTTTGGCGGGTACCCAAATGGGTCTTCCTGTGTAATTGTGTGCGTAGACTGGGTCCCCTATGGAAAAGTTCCTGCACTTCCTGGTGGAGTCTACAGGAATTTTGGGACTGTAGTTCAGGTGGATCCTGTCTAGCGTTGATCGGAGCTTCTGACCTGTCAATAGCTCAGCTGGGCTGCGGTGTGTTGTAGCATGGGGCATGATGTGTTGGGCCAACAGCATTCTGTTGGTCCTTTCCTGCCAGTCCCCTTTGCCCATTCTCCTGAGGGTTTCCTTGGTCATTCGGACCATTCTGTCCACCTGCCCGTTCGTGCTCGGATGTGCAGGCGTGGATAGTGCATGCCTGATCCCTAGTCCGGCTAGGAAACTTTTGAATGGTTGTGAGGTGAACTGAGGCCCGTTATTGGAAACAAGGATGTCCAGTAGTCCATGGGTAGAGAACAGTTTCCAAAGGGCTCTTATGGTAGCTTTGGTGGTGGTGGATTTCATCAGGATTACCTCTAGCCATTTAGAGTATGCATCGACCACTATGAGGAAAGTTTGCCTTTGGCAGGGCCCGGCGAAGTCGATGTGTAATCGGGCCCATGGAGCTGTAGGTGTCTCCCACTTCCTAGGGCTGGCTGCTGGGGGGCGCTGGTCAGGTTTCTTGACAGGGTGTGCAGGTGGCAACCCAGGTCTCTATTTCTTTGTCCATGTCCTGGCCACCACACATAGCTTCTGACTAGGGCTTTCATGTGGACTATCCCTGGATGGCCCTCGTGTAGCATTGTTAGTACTTTGTTTCTTGGGGGGGGACAACCACTCTCTCTCCCCATAGTATACAGCCCTTGAGTACGGATAGCTTAGCCTGTCTATTTTTATATGGTTTGAGTTCATCCCCTTCTATGGATTCCGGCCATCCCCTCCATACCCAGTTGGAAATCCGCGCCATGAGTCTGGTGATTTCTGCAGACATTATCAGTCTGGGATGTAGTTCTTCTACTAGGAGTACTGTGGTGGAGGATGCCGAGTCCTCAACAAGATCCAGAAGGGGGCAGAGACTTAATGCGTCAGTGTTTGAAATGTCTTTTCCTGGCCGGTGAATTAGACGGTAGCTATATGTGGCCAGGAACACAGTCCATCTTAACATCCTGGGTGATAGGATGTTTGGTGTGGGTGTGCTGTCCGGACAGTATATAGGCAATGGGAATTGAGTTAGTTAAGTTAGAATTGGGAGCTGTCCCCTTAAGAGAATGCCTCATGGTAAATGTAGTTAATGCATCCTGGGAAATGTAGTTCATGTCATGTGGTCACATCTGTAATCCTGATTGGTCACTGAATTGACCCTTGGTTGTGTTGGGGGAGGTTCCTTCACTCTTGCCTGGACCCCAGCAGCATGCTGGTGTCTCACCCCCTTGCTCCTTCGTTATGGGGTGAAAGATCACTATTCTTTTACACTATGAAGCCAGATATGCAAAGAATTGGACATAAGATGGATCTTGATGTAACTGTGAGTTATATTTGAGGATGCCTGGTGAACCAATAAAGAAACTTTGTATGGAAGCCTTTGTAGAGTTGTCTGTCTATCTTTATATTCAGCCAGTAATTATAAAAGATAGAACAGTAAAAGAATAGTGCTAATCTGAATCCCAGCAACCCTATGAAGAGTCAACTCCCACAGTAAAATTATAGTGCTAACCTGCATGCCAAAGTAAAATTATATTGAAACTTCAGAACTCCCAAAGTAAAAGTATATGCGTTAATCTCTCTCTCTCTTTGACCAACTTGAAGTTATAAAGCCTGTTTGAATTGCTGGGAGGGGCTAGAAAATCCCCCATTTCGCAAGAGACAAACAAGTAAAATCTTCTCTGGGTCTTTGCATTTCTGTCTCTCTGCTATCTCAAAGACTGTTTGGCAAATGAAAGAGAGAGAATCTGTAGCATTTCCTGAGTCTTCAGACCCTTTACGAATGCAGTGGAAAGAGACGGAGTAATCCTTTCTTGTGTCCTTAAAACAAAGAAACTGCATTTTCTCTATCTCTGGAGTGGCTTTGCATTCCTCACTGCTTGTGCCTTCGAGAGGAACAAGATAAGAAAGAGGCCCCTCTGCCAAGTGGAAAGGTGGTCTCCAAGCAACAGGGTGAGGGAATCCAATTTCAAAGCCAGAAAAGCAGCCTGCGGTTTTTCTTTGCAGGCAAAGCGAAAAGGTTTCCCTTTTTTGTACTGGTATTAAAGGCAATCCCTAATCAAAGACAACAACCTATATTGCTTAATAAAGGGAAATCATCTAACCATACTTTGCCCATGCATTGGACTAAATCATAAGATCCTTTAATGACCCTTTCTTCATAGCATTACTGCATGCAATTGAGCAACCCCTTGCAATGCAGCCCAAGGGTCTAGCTCCACCTTGTGGCCAATCAATGAATTTTTCAGGAAATTTCTAAATTCATCTACTAGCCTGCAGCACCACCTACAGTACTGAATTTTACAGAAGTTTCTAAATTCAGCCACATGCCTGCAGCGCCACCCTAGTGAAAAAGGGGAATTGCACGGAAAACAGCTAAAATTTCCAAAATTCACCTTTTCCCAATTTGAAGCATGTCAATGTCTTCAGGAATGACAGACGTTTCTGATGTACCAGAGGACTCGAACCCTCCACCCACCCTTGATATAAATGTGGAGCTTGGTTCCCAAAACCCAGAATTGGAGGTCCACTAATTCTGAAGAGGCAGCAGGACCTCAGAAAACCTACGACCTCAGACAGCATAGGAAGCATACCGAGCCCATGGAGTCATACTTGAGGAAGGATTGGGACTGGCAGTATCGACGCCATACAAACTCATGGTCACAGCTGCTGGAGATCTGTGATACCCCCAAACGCAAGTTGTCCCTTGAGAGAATCCACACATTGCAGAAAGACCTAGGTAACTTTCTTGCACGGTGGAGAGACAACGAAAGTAAACCCACGTCCATTCAGTCGAAGCTGAGTGACCCAAAGTTCCAATAACACATTTGATGCTTCGAGGAGATGCACAAGGAGCATGAGGACTTTGTTCACAGAGGCAAAGACTCCCTCCAAGCAGCACTCCACGAAGCGCTACAGCTGGAAAAAACATCGGGGGAGAGGGCCACATCCGACATAGCCCCTTGGTTACATGTGGCCTCCTCCCACTATTCTAAGAAAGTCTCTTCCCTCCATCCCAGGCCAGCTAGATCTCAAAGCAGGTTCCAGCATCTCATAGCAATTCTTTGCTGCTAGCTCTTCCCATCCTTCCAGAGCATCCTCCCATCGCAGCAATGCATCTAAGGCCTCCAAAGCAGCAAGTTATGCCGACCAAGCTGCAGAAGCTGAAATAGAAGCTGCAGTAGCAGATGCAGATCTACGTGCAACAGAAGAGGTGACACGGCAGAAGGAGGTAGTAGCAGAAGTCCAGCCCAGCCAACAAGCAGCAATGGCCAAAACTCAGGCCAAATTGGAGTTGGTCAAATGACAAAGGGAGTCAGCAACAAAGACAGCATGGGCCGCAGCATTACGGAAGGTAGCCAACGCCGCCTCCCTCAACTTCAGTCTTGAAGGGTTGGAAAGAGAAAACCCAGATAAACGGGTCAAGGCCTACATGGATGAGCAGTACTCACTACGAAACGAGCAGGTGGAACTGGCACAGTTAGTTAGCAGTCTCCCAGAACCAAGGGATTGAAAGGAAGAATCCCAACAACAGACTCTAAATGCCAGTCACAAACCTGACGTTGTAAGACCTAAGACTCGAGATTCCATTCCTGAAAATAGAAAACCTACCCCAACGTCTCAAGACCTGCTTGGCAAGCAACATAGCCCACCAGTAACTATGAAGGTAGGCACGCAAGCAGCCACAATTGCCACACTCAATCCACAGGCAAAATAGCTCCTGCCACACCCTCCAGACAACTCTAACGCAGATATATGGCAAGATGAAGGTGGTACCCACACCCGGCAGCAAGAAAGACTACCTGCATATGTGTTAACGGCTCACGACCTCCTCATAAAGTACTCTGAGGAGAACCATGAACCGTCCACAGCACATGCCCTCGAGCCAGAACGCCATGGCTACGAGGATGCTATACCAAGAGATGATCTGCCATCACAGAGAAGAAACACAGAACCTTTACTATGATGGGGAAAGCTGGACTTCGCAGATAACGGCGCATATAAATTTAACAACAAACCAGGCAGAGAATACCTACTGTGGAAGCGCATTTTCACAAGTACCATTCAACAAGAAAGGCCGCATCCTGGTGAAGAACTTAAATTTCTGTTGGCATGGCTGGGACCACAGTCTGTTGAAATAGTGAAAGACATTTACTCAGCCATACTGAATGATCCAAGCACCACCCTGAAATGAGCATGGGATACTCTGGACAGAAAGTATGGCGATACCACATTGATAGAATATTCACTGTTAGAATGACTGGATGGTTTCCCGTGTATCGCCATCAACAAAACCCAAAGGCTGGAGGAATTTTCCTCCATTCTTACACAGCTGCGAACAGCCAAAGAATGTTCTGACTTACCAGGACTTGCTTGCCTCGATCAGTTCATAACCCAAGAAGCAATCATTACCAAACTACCAAAAGAGATACTGGAACAATGGATTGTTTTGTCTGATGCCCTTTTTGGCTGCAAACCAACACAGAGAACCACCCTTTGCCTTTCTCAAAGAATTTGTTGCCCACCAAACAATGTCCTGCAACAGCTTTTGTAACCTCCACCTAAGAAACAGCTATCTCCCAACTGACAAAGAGCACAACCGAAACTCCATACCTCTCAAGAGCATAGTGCAAATTGCTAGAGAATACAACCTTGTGACAACACATAAAACAGGGGTTGTGACCTCTGCCATAAAGAGTTCAGGCAAAAACCCATCGGACACAACCCAATATAGGCTTCTGATGACAAAGAGAGTCCAGCTTTGCCCTTTACACAACTCTTGACACTCGCTGAACAGGTGCCAAGCATTTGCACAGAAGCCTGTGCTCCTAAGGAAGGCTTTGTTAAGGGAGTACAGATTCTGCTACAAGTGTTGTGAATCTAGACACTCGGCCAAAAACTGCACAGCCAAGGTGCAATGTCATCTATGCAAAAGTGACACGCACCCAGCCGCTCTGCATCCAGACTCCGATCCAACACAGCAGACAACTCCTAACCCTCCCTCGAACAAGGTTCCTCAGCAGGCTGCCAAAACGCAACCAGGACCGGCGGCGAGTATCAAGTGCATGGCAGTATGTGCCGACCCACTATTCCCTCGCTCGTGTCATCAGATCTGTTTAGCCAACGTGTACCCTGACGGATGCCCAGAAGAAGCTGTGAAGATGTACGTGATAGTGGATAATCAGAGCACTTGCTCGCTGGCCAGATCTGCATTCTTCAACCTCTTTGATGTCCAAAAGGATGAAGTGCACTTCATGATATCAACGTGCACCATACAACAACACACGGCTGGGAGGAGAGCCACTGGACTCTGTATAGCACCATTAGATGGGAGTTCCCACTTCCTACTGCCACCTGTGTTGGAATGGGATGGGATACCAAGCGACCGCATCCAGATTGCAACACCAGAGGTAGCAAGCAACATACCTCACCTGAAGCACTTGGCTCATCACTTTCCTGCCCTAGATCCGGAGGCAGAGATTCTACTCTTGCTGGGAGTAGGTGCCCCTTACACTTTAGCTTGCATCGAATTAGTCATGGGCCTGACATACGCCCCATTTTCCTTCAAAACACAACTAGGATGGTGAATCACAGGAGTAGTCTGTGTCAATTGGCTGCAGGCCCCAACCCAGGCACATACCTTAGCTACTTCCATTCTCAAGAATGGAAGTGTCGGGCTTCAAAGAACCAGCCGACCAGTCCTATGGTGTGCAGCCCAACACGACTTGATTGGGAAAGGGTCCTCTGCTTCTGCCATTCCCAGTCCAGCTCGACATCCGTGGAGCTGACAATTCATTATAGGCACAACCACCTGACAGGGACTGGTGGGGGGGAGGGTTTTACTGCTCCTCTGTTGCTCGACTTAGCGAGAAAGCTCAATGGGACAGAACAGCTGATTGACGACGAAGTTCAGGGTTTTGTCATGGAGGTCCAAACTATGTGACTTGTGCTGCTCGGGGGGCATATTTTCAGCTGGTTGAAGCTCCGCATTGTAGTGAGGGAGAGTGGCAAGCATGATTAGCGTCGGAGATTAGTTGCGGTTAGCATTGCGGGGTGGAGGTGAGCGGGGTTAATGGGGAGAGTGGATGTTAGTTAGCTGAAAGGGGTGGGACTGGGTAATAAAAGGCGCTGAGAGGCAGCTGCTCTCAGTGCTGTCTTAACTCGGGTTTGCCGTTGTTGCTGTGTTGGAAGAAATGGACTATAATAAACACATCTTTCCACAAAGAACTGTGAGTAAAGTAGTTTATTGCTAAAGTTTCTATGATTTCCAATGGAAGCTAACAGGAAGACCATCCCATCTGAAACCGTGCCAAGAACACTTTACACTTTCAACAGTCAAACCTGTTTTAGGAGAGGCACTGTTTCAGACTACCAAAGAAGACAATGACTTGGCCTTGTCTATAGAAGACAAAAGGTTCCTACAACTCATGGATAAGGAATTTCAACAGGATGCAACTGGTAGCTGGGTCGCTCCACTACCCTTTCGCACACCTAGACTATGCTTGCCAAACAACCAACAACATGGTAGGTGCTTTGCTAGAGGGCCTTATTCAGGGTTGTCTTGTAGTCAGCACAAATCCTGACTGACCCGTCTGGTTTCACAGGGATGATGATTGGGGTCTCCCATTTGGCATGGTCCACTGGTTTGAGGACCCCTTGGGCAATTAATTGATCTAGTTGCTGTTTGACCTTGGGTGGGAGAGCAAGCAGGACTTGCCGCGGCTTAAGGCGGACAGGGGCAATGTTGGGGTCTAGATTAAATGATATAGGGGTCCCCTATATCATTTAATTTGTCGTCGAAGACATCACTGAATTCCCGTTCCAGTTCTGCAATGTCTGCCACCGGGCGCAGGGTGGTGGTCTCTGCTACGTGAACACCGGTGATGTTGATCTGGAGCAACTGGAACCATTCTCTTCCTTGTAGGCTTGGCAAGTTCCAGTCTACTATGGTGAGTGGCAGGGGTTCTTGGAAGTGTCCGTATTTTATGTGGACTGTTTTCCGGCCTAGTACAGGTATGCAGCAGCCCTGGTAGTCCCTTAATATAATAGTCTGAGGTTCCAATTGGTCGCACTGCAGTTTGGGTTGGAGTCTTTTGAGGGTGTCCCACGAGACCATGGATATGTAGGACCCTGAGTCTACTTCCATATGGCAGGGCTTGCCCTTGATGGATACAGTGTCCATCACCTTGTTGGCCTCATAGGCGTAGGCAGGTCTCACCTGGGTCTGTGTGTAGCCGACGAAGGTGAAGTGTCCTTCTTTATATGCTGTTGACATTGTCATTTTATAATTTTGAGACCACAATGTTTGCCATTTCTCTAGATCAATCCCATATCCAAAATTCTTCCCCCAAGCAATCATAGTTTCTTTAACTTGTTCTTCTTCTAATTTAATTTCTAATAAATATCCATACAATTTTTTAATCACCTTTTCATCAGTACCTGTCAAAATCTTATCTAAATCAGTCAGTTTATCATAGAAACCTTCCATTTTGGAATCTTTATCATACCATGAATGTATTTGCGCATATGAAAACCAATTCATCTTTATACCTTGTTCCTCTAGTTTTTATATAGATTTGAGTTCACCCGTTTCATTCAATGTTTCACCAAATCTAGCTGTTTGTTCCTTTTTCTATATTATAGAATAAGAAAATGCTTCAATAGTCGATAGCCAGACTGGAATTTTCAAACAACGTTGTCTTTTAATCTTCTCCCAGTTTAACCACAGAGACTCCCATATATAATGTCTTCTAAAATACCCCTGTGTTTTAGTTCCTTTATACCATAAAAAAGCATGCCACCCCAACAACAAATCATGTCCTTCTAATGTCAACAATCTAGTATTTCTTAGTGTTATACATTCCTTAACCCACATCAGATTTGTAGCTTGATAATACAACTCCCAATTAGGCAAACCAAATCCTCCTCTAATTCTAGCATCTTGCAAAAGTTTTAACTTTATGCTCACTTTCTTACCTTGCCATATATATTTCAACACAATTTTATTTAAATCTTCAAAGTAATCTTTTCCAAGCCTAACTGGAATTCTTTGAAACAAATATAAAATTCTGGGTAATATATTCATCTTGATTGTTGAAATTCTCCCTATTAGTGACAGTTGTAAATTTTCCCATTTTGCCAGATCTAACACTATCTGCTGTTTAAGTTTGATATAATTATTCTCTTTTAGTGTACTACATCTTGCTGTCAAATATATCCCCAAGTACTTGATCTTATTCCTGACCTGAATTTTCAATAGGTCTGCCAGTTCTTCCTTTTGTCTTAATAGCATATTCTTTGTCAAAATCTTTGTCTTATCTTTATTTATTTTCAAACCAGCCACCTTTCCATATGTCTCTATCTTTTCTATCAATTTTGGTGCTGTTTCTAGAGGGTCTTCTAAGATGAAAACCAGATCATCTGCAAATGCTTGCAGCTTAAATTCTTCCTTTTTGATTTTCATCCCTTTTATATCCTTTTCTTCTCTAATATTTCTGTTTAGCACTTCCAAAGTTAACACAAACAACAGAGGTGATAGTGGGCACCCTTGTCTTGTTCTTTTTCTTATATTGATAGAGTCTGTCAGTTCTCCCTCTATCATTACCTTTGCCGTTTGCTTATGATATATAGCTTCTATTGCTTGAATAAATTTTCTAGCAAAGCCCATCTGTTCTAACAGTAATAACATGAATCCCTAATTCACATTATCAAATGCCTTCTGTGCATCTAGAAATATCAGAGCCATTTGTTTTTCAGGATGTGCCTGGTAGTATTCCAAGGTGTCCAAGATTACTCTCATATTATCTTTAATTTGTCTCTTTGGCAGAAATCCATTTTGATTAGAATGAATAAAATTATTTAGATATTTTTTAAGTCTTTCTGCCAATATTGAAGCAAAGATTTTATAATCTGCATTTAGTAGAGAAATAGGTCTATAGTTCTTAATTTGTAATGGATCGGCCTCCTCTTTTGGAATAAGTGTAATATAGGCTTCTGACCATGATTTCTTCTTTAACATATCTTCATTCATAAGTTCTACCAATGGAAGATTCAACGATTCTTGTAATGTTTTGTAAAATTCTGCCGGAAGTCCATCTGGGCCTGGTGCCTTTCCATTATTTTGCTTCTTAAGTGCTTCAGTTAACTCCATCATCGTTATATTGCTTTCTAACATTGTTTCAATCTCTTTAGGTATCTGAGGTAAATTAGCATTCTATAAGTACTGTTTAATTCTTTCCTCATCAATATTCTCTTACATATAGTTTCCCATAATAATCTCGAATAATTTCCTTCTTCTCTTTACTACCATAGCAAACTTGGCCTTGGTCATCTATTAATTGCAATATTTTCCTTGATTCTTTCTCCTTTCTCAATTTGTATGCTAACCATCTACCTGGTTTGTTTGCGTCTTCAAAGTAGTTCTGTTTAGCACCTCTAATTTTCTGTGCTAATTCTTCTTTTTCTATTTGACCCATTTTATGTTTAACTATATCAATTTCTAGCTTGATTTCCTTTTTCTGTGGCATTTTCTGTAGCTCTTTTTCAAGTCTATTATCAAGCCTCTAACATATGCCTTCATTGTATCCCATACATTCTGAATTGATGTATCTTCTTTTTTGTTTTCTCTAAAGAAAAAAGCCAATACTTTCTCCATCCACTGTGTGAAGTCTTTTTCCTTTAAAATAGTATTATTTAACGTCCATCTAGATCTTCTTTTTTGTCCTTTCCATTTAATTGTCATTGGATTATGGTCTGCCCAAGTACTTGTTTCAATATTCATTTCTTGAATATTAGTTATTAATTCTGTTGACATCCATATCATATCTATTCTGGACCATGATATGCGTCTATTTGAATAGAAGGTGCATTGTTTAGTTTTAGCATTTCTTTCTCTCCATGTATCTTTTAAGTTTATTTCATCTACCATTTTAAAAAAAGATTTAGGGAGAGTCTTTCTGTTTTGCTTTATTGTTTTCTGTGCTGTATAGTCCAATTTATTGTCTACAATTCCATTAAAATCTCCCATCATAACTATATTAGCATAGTCCAGTTCAATTATTTTCATATGTAATTTTTTGTAGAATTCTTCTTGTTTATCATTCGGGCCATAGATTGCAATCAGGAGTGTTTTCGTATTATTGTCCATTATTTCCACCATTAGTATTCTTCCGTCATCAGTGGTATAAATCAATTTTGCTGGGATGGTCTCTTTAATACATAAAACCACTCCTCTTTTCTTACATTGTGTCAAGGAAGTAAATATTTTCCCTAATTTTGGCTGTGTCAACAATTGTTCATATTGTTTTTTAATATGTACTTCTTGTAAACAAATTATATCAAATTTTAATTTCTCTAATTTATGAAAGGTTTTCCTTCTTTTAACGGCTGAGTTAAGTCCATTTATGTTAATTGTAATCAGTTTTTTCTCTTCCATGGTTATATTTTGTAATTAGGTTTAGCAGCTCTCGTAGATCTTAGTTCACGTTGTTCTTTGGCTTCCACCTTTCCACCTACTGCACCTTCTTCTTTTTCAATTGCCATTTGGCAGTCCTCTTGGAATTCAATTAGTGAGATTTCTTTTTCTGCCTCTTCCTCTTTCCCTCCAAAAAATTCTGTACAAAATAATTCCGCTTTCTCAATTGAGTCAATTCTATGTCTCTGTTCTTGCCATGTGAACATTAAACCTTCTGGAACCAGCCATCTATAATTCACCTCTTTTTTAAGTAGCATTTTAGTCAGGAATCGGTATTCTCTTCTCATCTCTCTCACTCTTCTGGGTACTTGTTTCAGGACCACAATCTCCTTGTCTTTATATTTCAATGTTTTCTCTTTGCCACTTGCAATATTTGCGTTTTAATGGCTTTCTTTGTAAATCTAATGTGAACTTCTCTTGGTAGCTATTTCTCATCGCATATCTTGTGAAAACTCGATAAACCTCATCTATTCTATCCATCATCTTCTCTTGAGTTATTTCCAAAGCTTCAGCCAGTATTTCTATCATTATCTCAGCTAAGTTTTTTGTCCTTTTTCTTCCTCTACATTTTGGAATCTAAGATAGAATTCTGATCTATCCATCTCCCATCTCAACATACCACCTTTATCTTCTTCAACCACCGTTAATCTATTATCAATATCTCCAATCTTCTTGTCTCTTTGTTTATCTTCTTCAATTTTTTGGAATCTTTCATCATACTTCAACATCATTTGTTGGATGTTCTCCACTTTTTCATTGGTT
Source organism: Pseudonaja textilis (assembly GCF_049901715.1). NCBI lineage: Eukaryota > Metazoa > Chordata > Lepidosauria > Squamata > Elapidae > Pseudonaja > Pseudonaja textilis. The sequence continues at coordinate 971,624 of NW_028262864.1, read as the reverse complement.
TTCCCTGTTCTTTGTTCAATGTTCTCTGTTCTTTGTTCAATGTTCTCTGTTCTTTGTTCAATGTTCTCTATTCTCTTTTCAATATTCTCTGATTTTGCTTGAATATTTTGAATTCCTTGCATAATCATCTGCAGAGTCACTTTTTCTTGTTCTTTTTCTTGCTTTAACATTGTCTGTATTGAACATTGTCCTCCAGGTGGCGGAGAGGAAGAAGTAGAAGTTGAAGAACCAGGAACTGCAAGTTTCCTACTCATTTTAAGCAATTCAAAATCTTTAGGTTCTTCTAAACCTTAATCCAATTGTGAAATAACCAATTGTAGTTCGAAATAAAAATAGTAGAAAAAAGAAGCCAAATAGTAATGATTAAAAAAAGAAGAAAAAAAAAGGGAGGACAAAATTTCTTCAGGTTCTTGTATACCTTAATCCAATCAGTAGTTACATGAAGAAAAAGGCTTGGGGAAAAAAAGAAAAGGAAAAGTTCTTCAGGTTCTTCAACACCTTAATCCAATTGAGAGGTCTCAAATAGAAAAGAGTGCATAAAAATAAACCAGAAAGGTAGATGAAAAAACAAAAATACCAGGAAAGGAGAAAAAAAGGCTATTCCCTTAAAAAAAAGGAAACATTAATACTAAAGCTTTCCCTTTAAAATAAAAGGCAAGTGTAGAGATTGGACTTCCAAAGAAAAAAAAGAAAAACAAAGACAAGCTCCAACAAAGCCAAAGATCCAAATAGCTATTGCAAAAAAAAGATAAAATGAAATAAAATAAAGCTGGTGAGGAGGGATAGCACAACTTAGAAAAAGTAAAAGAGCACTGCACTTTGTTTAATTATCCAAGGCTCTTATTATAACTCTCTTCTCCAAAAACTTATCACCTTTTTTTCCCCTAGGTTTCAACACCAGACTCCAGCTGTTGATAGAAACCCAGAAGAGCACCTGCAATAATACTCTCCCATGCTCTTCCCTCTATCTTATCAAATAGCAATGTCCTTGAAAAAAAGTCTCAGCTCTTTCTTTCTCAGCTTTGTCTGGTCACAGGAGAAAGAGAATATTTCCAAGCCTCTAGTTGGCAGTGTTACAAAGTTTCTTTGCTTTCACTTTCCCCCTCCTTTTCCAAGCAAAATATAAAAAGGATTAATAAAAAAAGAAAAAGATATTTAAAAAAAAGAAATAACTAAAAGGGAGTCTCTAGCCTAAAATGTTACAAAGTGAAAAAGGAGAAAAAAAATAGACGGAAAAGAAAAAACCAGTCCAGTTTCAAAATATAAGATCATGTATAGAAAATCCAGCAATGAGAAAAAAACATTACATTAAAACAAACTAAGTAAATTATGATTATCTTGTAAAACATGAATGAATAAAAGTATAATCAAATGATTGATTAATAATATTAAGGTATTTAATTTTTGATTGAAAATACGAGATTATATGCAATGTAATTGTAATTGAAGACTACGAAATGGAAGCACAAAACAATTTGTAAACCAACCGGCACACTGTATGTATACATATGGAAGATGGCTTGATGTTTTTATGCTTTTTTTGGTTTGTTTGTTTGTAAAAACCAATAAAAACTTAAAAAATAAAAAAAAATTAAAAAGAAGGTGAAGTGTGCTTCTTCTTCCCTGGCATCATGAATTTTGAATTTCCCGCCAGGAGCTTTCCGCCCTCCCCCTTGGTGGCCATTTTGCCTTGGTGGTGATGATGCCTGCCTACCTTGCTTGTTGTTCGGTTGAATGGCCTGGCATACCTCCACGATGTGGCCTCTGCGCTCACAACTTCGGCACATAGTGTCTTTAAAACAGCATGCCAAGTGGTGGTGATATCCTCCGAAACCCCCGCACTGTTTATTTCCTGTTTTCCCATCTGGCTTACCGGACTTCACTTTGTGCACTTCTTGGTCTTCATCCTTGCTTGCTTTGGAGGCGGATTCGCTTCAGTTGGGGTGGCGATTGGTCTTGGTTGCATGGATCCTCCCCGTCCCTTTGATCCGCACTACCGAGTTATCAGGGCTCGTGTCTCATTGATGGCCTCTTTGAATGAGACATCCTCCCGGGCCAAAAGTTTCTTTTGTAGTGCTGGGTCCCTCGTTCCCAGGATGATTTGGTCTCGGATCATTCCTTTGGTGTCTGGGAACCTGCAGTTTTTTGCTATCTTCTGCAAGTCGGCTATGAATGCGTTTATCGTCTCCCCATCTCTCTGGCTCCACGTGTAAAAGTCATACCGGCTTGCCAGGTAGGAGGGAGAGGGGGGTGTAATGTCCCTTGAGTGCCCATTGTAGTTTGTCCCAGGACACACTCCGCAGGTCGTCCGCTACTAGGGCATCTGCCATTTCGTAGATTTCGGTGTCGCAGTAGGTCAGGAACAATGCTTTTTTCTGTGCATCAGGGGCTGCTTGGAGTCCATTGACTTCCAGGTGCAGATCAAATTGGCCCATGTACGAGGACCATTTCTCCTTTGCCGGATCGTAGGGGATCGACATCAGGCGGTGTGCCAGCCTGTTCGAGCGTTGAGCATTGCGATGGCCAGTAGAATGGCATCCAAAAGCCCACGAGGTGTCCTTTGTTCTCTCCACAGCTCTGTATCCCATCCTCGTCGCCAGCGTTAGATGGGTCTGCGGGAATAAGAGGCAGGACACGGCAGGAACAGGTAAAACTCTTTATTGTCTTCAACTAAGAAAAAGCCACACAGCCACGGCTGGCGCCGGCTTTTGAAGCCAACGCTGTCCAAAGCTTCAGCCACTGACAGGGCTTTATTTCTCCTGCCAGTGGCTGAGCCAATGCGCGGAGTCAGTTAGCTGACTCCACTCTATGGCCATATTTGGTAATACATAACAAATAACTTATCACAATCAGTTCAATCCTATTGACTTCACACTATTATTATTAGATATACATCTAGAAATGTTTAACAGAGATCACAACACATCAATCAAAGGCAAAATATCTATGTCTTCCCGTTTAGACAGGCCTCTTACTACCTTTTACTACCTGCTAAACCTCGGGTGGGAAAAACAATAAACATTCTTTTTAGGACTGATAAATCCTCATATTTATCACAAGATATCACTGTAGTTTCTTTTCTAATTATTTTCGTAAACGTGTCATGTTTACTCAAAGTCACACACAGTGTTCTTAATTCTCATTAATCACAGGAATTTACTACCTGTCTCTAAACATGGTCACTTCCTTCTATAGACATAATAACCTCTTCCCAGAGGGGAAGAGGGGGACTAGAAGGAATTTCTTTTTCAGGATTTTCAGCAAAATGTAACCAACGGTTGAATCCCACCCCTGGTCTAGGGTCTCCTGCTTGAGTGGGGTGGGTGGGTGGGCCTTACCGAAACATAGAATGACAGAGTTGGAAGGGACCTCAGAGGTCATCTCATCCAATCCTTTGGACAAGCTTACAGAATCATAGAGTAACAGGTTTGGAAGGAACTTTAGAGATCATCTAGTCCAACCACCTGCTCAAGCAGCAGGCCAGGGGTGGGATTCTACCAGTTCGCATCTATTCACTAGAACCAGTTGTTAACATTCTAAGCAGTTCGGAGAACTGGTTGTTAGAAGAAATTACTGGCCTAATCCTGTAAGGAAGGCAGGAAGGAAACATTCTGGTGTTGCTTACAGAAACTGCCTCTCCCTTAACCCTTATTACATTCTTGGCAGGACTAGACTTCCTGTTTCAGTAACAACTCTGGAGTTTTTTTCCCCTTCTTTGCTGGTACTTTGCTTGTGTGGAGTGACCATTCAATGTTACAATAGCACTGAAAAAAGTGACTTATGACCATTTTTCACACTTATGACTGTTGCAGCATCCCCACAGTCATGAGAGGCCAGGCAAGGAGATGGTGCCTCGATGTGAGTGATATTGAGTTGGCCACGCCCAGCCAATAACATGACCACCAAGCCACGTCCACCCAGTCACATGACCACCAAGCCACACCCACCACCTAAGCCATGCCAACAGAACCAGTTGTTAAAAAATTTGAATCCCACCCCTGCAGCAGGCCCTTACCGAATCATAGAATGACAGAGTTGGAAGAGGACCTTGGAGGTTATCTAGTCCAGCCCCCTGCTCAAGCAGCAGGCCCTTACTGAATCTTTCTTGCTTTCTCTCTTTTCCTTTCTCTTTCTTTCTCCCTTTCATTCTTTCTCTCTCTTTCTATTCTTTCTTTTTATCTTTCTCTCTTTTCTTTCTTTTTCTGTTTCTTTTTTTTTCTATTCTCTTTCTCTCTTTGTTTCTCTTTGTTTCTTTCTCTCTCTCTCTTTCTTTCTCTTTTTCTCTCTCTCTTTGTTTCTCTCTATCTCTCTCGCTTTCTTCCTCTCTCTCTCTTTTATTGTTTCTTTCTTCCTTTTTCTTTCTTTCCCTGGGAAGTAGCAGATTGTGTCAAATACACCCTACTTTACCCCAGCTGGGGTGTGTCCTTCCACACATTTTCCCAAGTGAGCAAAGGTGTGGTTGAGTGTGTTTTAACCCAACACTCTTTTATTGGAGTTTACAGGCTGCTGGAGACAAAATGGGGAAAGGGGTGGGGTGGGGTGCCAGACAGATGTTCAACCCTCCAGGGACAAAAGGCTTGGAAGTGTCAATGCAGAGACTTTTGAAGAGCTGATCTGTCTGCAATTCCCATGGAAAAGTTAGGGGTGCCTGGGATGGGGGTGGGGATGGGGAGCTGGGGGCTGGACAGAGGGAGGAGACAGAAATCCAGCCCCCTTGGAGAATCAATTACCCTTCCCACCTCACCCCACCCCAGAGATTCAGGGCTCTTCCCTGTTCTTTTTTCTGCAGCAGTTTCATCTTCAGAGGTAGACTACCCTAGAAGATGGAGGTTCCACCAAGTGATCATCTCCTTGGATTAAATTTGGGGTGATGATGAGGAGGAGGAGGAGGAGAAAAATTTAGCCTGTTAAGCAACTTTAAAACAAGTGGACTTCAACTCCCAGAATACCCCAGTGAATTGCTTAATGTCGCCGAGGTTGAGAAACATTAGAATAAATAGACCATCCTGAAGAGGAATATTCAATAGTCCGGGATTTTCTGAATTGTGTGATGCACAAATTTAAAGAAGACACGGAAGTACCATAATAAATATTAAAACAAATTTAATAAATCAATGGTTCTATTTGTGGGGAAATGGACATTGATTTTTTTTAAAAAGCAGAATTAGGACCAGAGCCAAGAAACCTCTAATTCAATAAAGAGGGAAGGAAGGAAAGAAGGGAGGGAGGGAAGGAAGGAAGGAAGGAAGGAAGGAAGGAAGGAAGGAAGGAAGGAAGGAAGGAAGGAAGGAAGGAAGGAAGGAAGGAAAAGAAGGAAAGGGAAACAAGGAAGGAAGGAAGGGAAGAAGGAAAGTGAAGAGTAGGAAGGAAGACAGGAAGGGATGGAGGAAGGAGCAGAGGAAGGAAGGAACAAAGGAAGGAAAGAAGGAAAAGGGAAGGGAGGGAGGGAGGGAGAGAGGGAGAGAGGGAGGAAGGAAGGAAGGAATCTCAAGGATGGCTCTCAAGAAAGGCTGAGTAACCCTCTCCCCTTGGCCATCTCCCAGTATCAAATTCAGATACACTGCCTTGGAACAGTGAGGCTCCATTCTGCAATTGTAGCCCCCAAAGGAGCCAGATTCCCGTTTAGGAAATAATGTGGAACTAAGTTTTCAGAGAGCAACCCCACACTTGTGAAAATGAGTCTTAAATGTAGAAGGGAATTGCAAAGATATGCAAAACATTTGATTTTTGGGGTGGGGATGGGGTGGGGGCTTGTACTGAACCTTGTTGCCAAGCGAGGAACTCCCCAAAATGCAGATAGAGTGGAAAGAGGGTCAAACTTCAGGAGAGCAGAATAAATTAAATTGGGACCTCGGAGGTCATCTAGTCCAACCCCCTGCCCCAGCAGGAAACCCTATATACCATCTCAGACAAATGCTTGGTCCAGTCTCTTCTTAAAAACCTTCCAGTGACCCACAACTTCTGGAGGCACCTTCCCTGTGGGATTGAAACTTGAAAGTCCAATCTGGGCTGCCTGCTTGATTGACGGCCAGCCAACTGACGGAATGTATTGATGGACTGGGCTCCTGGGACTTCTCCAAGTTGTGGGAAAGTTCTCGTCCTTTTTATTTGAAGTTGTTTTTGTAAGGTCACCCTGACACCTCCATCTTTATGGCTGTGGGCGGGTTCAGTTTCCCACAATAGTCTCTTTAATGAGGGGAACCCCAATATAAGGTGATAAAAATGCAGATTTTCTCCCCACACAAACACATACACAAACACCCACATCTGACTTCCAACCCTCCAGAGCTTTTGTGCGCCAGAGAGTCTGTCAGATTAGAGAGATAAGCAGCATAGAAATGTAATGAAATAAACTAATTTTATTTGTTTTGATTCATATCCCGCCTTTATTGTAAGGCAGCGAACGTATCTAACACACCTTCATCCTCCTATTTTCCTCACAACAACAACCCTGTGAGGTGGGTTGGGCTGAGAGAGAGGGACTGGCCCAAAGTCACCCAGTTGGGTTTCATGGCTAAGGCAGGACTAGAACTCCCAGTCTCCTGGTGTCAGCCTTCAAGATCTTCTACCACTGCTTTGCATCTTTTGGCTGCCATAAGTAATGTGGGGAGGAGAGGGAATATTGTCTGGGAAGAGAGCTGGAGGTGTTACATTCTTGTGTTGTGTAAATGAGGAGTGGGGGGGAGTATAAATTCCTGCTTTTAGGGTTCTATTTCTCGCTTAGCTTTCCTTTCTCTACGTAGCTGCAAACCTTTATCAAAATATGCCAAGGTCAACAGACAGAGGCCTCATCTCCACCTGAAGATGTCCACATGATCATATTCAGAACTTTTAATTGGAAGAGTCTTTTGAACTATGGGGGATGGGAACAATTTCATCACTTTGTATATGTGATCTGCACGCCTAATTTCTCAGATTCAGAATCCTATTTGATGGACTTCATTTTTCAGTAAAAGAATTCTTTTCTCTAATTTATGGAGTCTAAGTATTTCTTTCTTGGATTTTGAATGGAGCACCGACTGACATTATTCTGAATCTCATCACCAGCCCACCTGGAGAAAATATCCAGTTTTCTTCCGAGGGGGTTTGATATCATGTCATCTCCAGCTAGTGATCAGGAGGATCTGGGAGCTGTGGGGGGGCAATCTTTGCTGATACCGGAGGTGCCAGCAGCAGAATTGCTAGCGGACCTTACCCTGGAAGAGGTTCTAGCTGAGAAACCCAGATGGTCGTTGGGAGTTGGCTGGAAGGATCCCGAAGAGCACCCCCTGTCCTGGAATCACCACTACCCGAAGGCGTGGGAGAGAAGAGCCATGGCAAGAGAGGGAAAAGAGAGATTTGTTACTGGATCAAGCCAGGCATCTCCTCAATGAGGCATTTGGACAGCCACACGCCGCATCAAGGTATGAAGGGGAAGGGGGAGCAAGTTCAGCCAGAGGTAGCCAAGCTGCCCCCACCCTCACAATTCAGCCTGCACCAGCGCAGCAGCCAGCTGCAGCCCCGGGGCGCCCAGTGGGAGGTGTGATCCCTAGAAGACGCAGAACTCTCAAGCTGCCTCCGTTAGAAGTGAAATTTGGAGGAAATCCCAAAGACTTGGGTTTCTTCCTAGCACAAGTTTGGAGCTATATGGAAGAATACGGGGAAGAGTTCACCTCAGAAGCAGCCAAAGCGAGATGTGTTACCAGGGCCCTGGAGGGAATAGCTGCAGAGTGGATGGTGACTTTGTATAATGATAACTCCCCAACTGCTGAACTATAACGTATTCATGACCACGCTGTGGGCAAGATTTGAGGACCCACTGGCGGAGAGAAAGGCCAGGATCAGGATGAAAACCATAAATCAAGGGAGGAGGTCAGTAGCCGACTACACCCAAGAGTTTAGACAGCTGGCGTGCCATATCCGAGGCTGGTCCCAGGGAGCCCTGATAGAAGCATATAAAGATGGTCTAAATGAAGACGTATACCAGAGATGCATCTCCAGAAGGGACCCCAATGATTTGCAGATGTGGTACTTGCTGGCAGAGGAAGTGGAAATAGACTTGTTCCAAGAGGCCCCAAAGCCCCCGAAGGGAGGAGTGATGGCAAGACCCAAATCCACTGCCTGTTTTCGATGTGGGAAGGAGGGCTACCGGATTGCAGACTGCAGGGTCAAGTTGGATCCAAAGGGGGTGCCAAAAGGAGGGAAGAAGCCTGAAAACCCCCCAGCCAAGCCTCGTGAAACCGCGCTAAAGACAGGGGAGATTGTAGAGGTCGCCCCTCCGGGAGGAGAGGAGCTGGGACCTCCGACCTCCCCTGAAGAGAGTGAATCTGACTCGGAAGACGACTTCCTGGTAAGTCCAAATAAGGGCCCCATGACCATTCCAGTAAAATTAAGGGCACCAACTTCAGGGACCGAAGGGGAGTTGCTAGCCTTGCTAGACTCTGGGTGCACGAGATGTGTAATCAACATGAAAGTAGTTGAGGAAATGGGCATCAGACTGAGAACTTTAGAAACGCCCATAGCCTTTTGCCAATTGGATGGATCAGTGGTGGGGGGTTGCCCTGCACGTTTCATAACGGAACCCCTAGAGTTGACCATGGGAGAGCATAAAGAGACTTTGTGTTTTATTGTGGCCCCTGGGATGGAGCAACCGTTAATACTAGGATTGTCCTGTCTCTGCAAGTGGAATCCCCATGTCAACTGGAGGAAAGGGTCGTTGTGCATACGCACCAATCAGCGACCGGAAGGGGAGAAGCGATCCCTGCAGAAGCTTCAGAATCCGGTTGTGCTAGCCTCCACAGGTACCGAGGACTTGGAGGGGGAGGAAAAAATTCCGAAAGAATATTGGGACTTAAAAGAAGTGTTCAGCGAAAAAGCTTCAGATGAGCTTCCCCCTCATCGGTCAACAGATTGTAGTATTGAAATTTTGCCTGGGGTGACACTCCCGAAACCAAAGCTATATTCGATGACACCACAGGAATTGGAAGAGTTGAGATCGTTTATCGATAAAAATTTGAAATGCGGTTTCATCCAACCTGCTAGACCTCGGGTGGCGGCCCCAGTGCTGTTCCGTGAAAAGAAAGATGGCTCCAAGCGTTTGGTAGTGGACTATAGAAACCTAAATGCAATTTCCGTGGAAAAGGTGTACCCCCTCCCCCTGATGAAGGACATGCTAGCCCACTTGGCTAAAGGGAAAATTTTCACGAAGTTGGACTTGAGAGAAGCGTACTACCGAATTTGTATTAAAGAAGGAGATGAGTGGAAAACCGCTTTTAACTGCCCGATGGGTTGGTTCCAGTTCAACGTTCTCTCATTTGGCCTACAAGGGGCTCCAGCCGTATTCATGCAGATGATCAATCAAGTGTTACATGAACATTTATACAAGGGGGTTTTAGTTTACCTTGATGACATCCTTATTTACACAGAAACTTGGGATGAACATGTGAGACTGGTGCGTTCAGTACTACAGAAACTGTGAGCCGCTAAGTTGTATGCTAAACTGTCCAAATGTGAGTTCCATCAAGAGAAAATCGACTATTTGGGGTATCGCATTTCACACGAGGGCATTGAAATGGATCCAGAGGGGCAAGGCAAGGACGGTCAGAGGGGCAGAAATCCGCTTGTGATTCTAGCCATCCTTTTCTTGAGTTTGGTGCGATCTTTCGGGGTGCTCGAGTCTTGGAGAGACCCGTGCCGGTGTGGGGGAACCTTGGGCTGCAGTGTGGGGAAAGCAACCCCCCTGCAACGAAGAGGAAGCCCTCCAGAGCCCAACGATCAAGGAAAGCCTCCTGCTAATGGAGGCTCCGAAGTCCGGACTGCCACCGATGGGAAGGAAAGAGTAAGTGAAAGTTTGCAAGCTCCAGGGGAAAGAGAGTTGTGGTTAAAGAAAGTGGCAGAGAAGATATTTGACTGACAATAGATTGATTTCAGGCTGTTAAATACTGTGTGAATGCCTGCTGTGAGCTCTAAGAGAAAGCGGCTACAAAAGAATTGGTCTAGTGAAAGTGAAGGAGCTTGGCAGGCAGAAGAGAGTTGGAAATAAAAAAGAAGTAAAGAGAATTTTGGAAGTCTGAAGACCAGCAGGGGGGGGGGGGGGCAATTAAAAAGACACTATTATCACTAACATTTGGATTGAAGCTATTAAATCGGAGCCAGAAGCAGAACGAAGCCGATCGGGGAAAAAGACAGCGACGCCATAGGCGGTATCCAGAATGCTGAAGTGGCTACAACAAAGTAACAGATCTAACTGTCTGAAGGGACACAATCTAATCTATAAACTGGGAAAATTGAGAACCGGTCCTAGCAGAGGAGACAGTTCCTTTCTTTATTTGAAGGAGATCAGAACAATTGATTTAAAGAACACTAAAATATAAGTAAAAGAGGAAGTCTCTAAGCGAGTGGGAACATTGCTTACTGGCAGCTGTTACTCAGCAAATCTTCATTTGCCATTTCCGGTGTGCTCGAAGTGGAAGCTTCCAAAGTGAAAAGCGGAAACAAAAACTCTTGTCTTTGGAATTTTCTTTTTTTTCTTTTCCTCTACCCTTTTTTCTGTGTACATACTTACTAAAATAGCCTCTCTTCTTTTCTAATTGTTGATGATATGCTATGTGGAAATATGCTTGCTTTTTTTCTTTGATCTCCTCTTGATAAATATGTACATTTAGTAAAGAAATATTAGAGTGTTAAAACATTGGATTAATTAATTTAGTTAAGTTATTATTAATAGAGATTGTTATAATTTGAATGGGAATATAGGGGAGACAGTAAGAATATTAAGCATTAGTTATTTAACAATCTTAGAGCTCTCTAGACCAATATTATATTTCATTGTGTGGGTGTATCTGTTAATGTAATTTATTGTGTAGTTAAGGTTACTTTATATTGAAGTTAAACTAGAGAAATATATATACACTTTACTAATCAGTTAAGAATATAGCTACTTAATAGATTGATAGATCCTGGTCAATTTTAGTTACAGAACTAAGAATATTGAATGCCAATTTGGAATAATATATTTAGCATTGTACAACAACAAAGACAAATTTTAAAGGAAATGACTACTACAACTACCACTGCTCTGAAATCTGGTAGGAAGGTTAATCCCACAATAACGACCACTTTGGCAACAACTTCATCTATGGCACAAAAAACAATAGAGGAAACACTACCAACAGAGAAGTCAACTAGCATCTCGAATGCGAATATTCAAGCAATGTTCCTAACCCTACAGGACTCATTGACAAGATTGCAAGAAACAATGATTAAAAACCATAGTGAAACAAGGGCAGATATCAATGAATTGAAGGAAGAAATGGGGAAACTAAAGACAGAAATGAAAGCGGACATTTCCAAAGTAGAGGATAAAGTGGGGGTGTTGCAGCAGGCCTTGGAGAAAAACGAAGTTATAATAAAAGAAGTAGAAAAAAGAACCGAATGAACGGAAAGGAAATTAGAAAGGGTGGATGAAGATCTTAAAAGCATGAGCAAAGAAATGGAGGACTCCCTCGTCCTCCTAGAAATGGACAAGGCAGCAACTTACCTAAGATTCCAAAATGTGGCAGAATCAAAAGAAGAAGACCTGGAATACTTGATGGCAGAAATACTGGCCGGTTTATTAAAGATGGATAAAGATGAAATTCAAAAAGAGTTTGATGAAGTCTACCGGGTTAATACAAACTATGCAAGACGCCACAAATGTTCCAGGGAAGTACACATACGATTCACTAGAAGATGTGTTCGAGACATGATATATAGAACCTCAAGAGATAAAACAATAACCTACAAAGAGAAAGAAATTGTGATTCTTAAACAGATACCAAGGAGAATAAGGGAACAAAGGCGTGACTATAAATTTCTGGCAGCATATTTAAATCAAAAAAGAATTACATTTAAATGGCTTATTCCAGAAGGAATGTTAGTGTCGTGGAAAGAGAAGAAAATTAAAATAGACACTATGGAAAAAGCCCAGGATTTTTACGAACGGATGGTGGGTCCACAGAAGCAAAGGGAGGAATTGGACACAAATTTTCAAGAAGAATATGGTGGACATAAAAATAGAACTGGAACGGTAGGAAAACAAAAGAACATCTATCCACAACAAAAGACAGAAGGAACCACATTAACACAAGCGCAAGAAGAGAGAGGAATTGTTACACGACAAAGAGCGAAACAAAACTAAATAGATGGGAGAAGAAAAAAAATTACTATCAATAAACATAAATGGTTTAAATTCAACAATTAAGAGAAAAAGGATATCTAAGGTCAACAGACAGAGGCCTCATCTCCACCTGAAGATGTCCACATGATCATATTCAGAACTTTTAATTGGAAGAGTCTTTTGAACTATGGGGGGGTGGGAACAATTTCATCACTTTGTATATGTGATCTGCGTGCCTAATTTCTCAGATTCAGAGTCCTATTTGATGCTACCACTTCATTTTTCAGTAAAAGAATTCTTTTCTCTAATTTATGGAGTCTAAGTATTTCTTTCTTGGATTTTGAATGGAGCTCCGACTGACACCTGGTGATTGTCCCAAAGTCACCCAGCCAGCTTTCATGTCTAAGGCAGGATTAGAACTCACCATCTCCTGGTGATTTGTCCAAATTCACCCAGCCAGCTTCTGTGCCTAAGGCAGGACTAGAACTCCCAGTCTCCTAGTGATTGATCCAAAGTCATCCAGCTGGCTTCTGTGCCTAAAACAGGACTAGAACTCCCAGTCTCCTGGTGACTGGCTCAAACTTACTCAGCCAGCTTCTGTGCCTAAGACAGGACTAACAGATCAAACAGATAATCAGAGTTGGAAGGGACCTTGTAGGTCAACTAGTCCAACCCCCCGCCCAAGCAGGAGACCCTACACCATTTCTGACAAATGGCAGTCCAATCTCTTCTTGAAAGTCTCAAGTGATGGCACTCCCACAACTTCTGAGGGCAAGCTGTTCCATTGGTTGATTGTTCTCACTGTCAGAAAGTTTCTCCTTATTTCCACGTTAAATCTCTCCTTGTTCAGTTTCCACCGATTATTCCTTATCTGACCTTCGGGTGCTATAGAAAATAGCTTGACCCCGGGAGGGTGGAGCTGGCATTGTGATGATACAGCATGCGATCTCAGAGGTCTGAGATCGCTGCCGATATCTTTGCTCCTGGACGGTCCAATCGGATCTAAACCATCCTGAAGAGATGGTGAATGTAAAGAGTGCATCCTGTCGATCCCAGGGATACCTCAAAGTCCCTGGTAGATCCAGGAGAAGCTCTTTTTGCCAGCGGCAAAGAGGCAGCCATTAAAGCTGCTGAAGTTGGGACAGCTCCGAAATGAAAGAGAACAGAAAGAGAAAGTGTGCCGGTTTGGTGAGAACTTTTTCTTTATTTTAAGATTTGAAAGGACACCCTAAGGAAAAGAAAGAATCTGTAAAAGTTTTGACAGAAGTGATTAAGCGGCGATTTTAAACAGGAACGTCAAAGTAATTTTTTTTTTCTCATTGCTGGATTTTCTACACGATTTTATATTTTGAAACTGGACTGGGTTTTGGTTTTTTTCCGCCTATTCTTTCTCTCCTTTTTGACTTTATAATATTCTAGGCTAGAGACTCCCTTTTAGTCATCTTTTAAAATATCTTTTCCCTTTTTAATTAATTTTTATTATATTTTGTTTGGAAAAGGAGGGGGAAAGTGAAAGCAGAGAAACTTTGTAACACTCCCAACTAGAGGCTTGAAATATTCTATTTCTTTTTCTTGACCAGACAAAGCTGAGAAAGAACTGAGACTTCTTTTCAAGGACATTGCTATTTGATAAGATAGAGGAAGAGCATGGGAGAGTATTATTGCAGGTGCTCTTCTGGGTTTCTATCAACAGCTGGAGTCTGGTGTTGAAGCTTATCAAAAAAAAAAGGGTGATAAGACTCTGGAGAAGGAAGTTATAAATTTTAACAAAAGCCTTGGACAATCAAACAAGGTGCAGTGTGCTCTTTTTATTTTTTTAAGCTGTACTATTTCCTACTTTAACAAAACCCCTCCTTACTAGTTTACTTTTCGTAATGGCTATTTGGATTTTTGGCCTTTTGGAACTTGATTTTTGTCTTTCTTTTTGTCTTTTGAAGTCAAATTTTTATGTTTGCATTTTATTTTAAAGGAAAAGCTTTAGTATTAATGATTTCTTTCCTTTTTTTTAAGGGAGTAGTCTCTTTTCTTTTTTCTCTCTCCCTCCCCTGTATTTTTTTTTTTCTATTTACCTTACAAATTGGTTTTTTTTTGTGGCTTTTTTTCTTATGCATCCTTTTATACCTGAGATCTCTTAATTGGATTAAGGTGTTGAAGAACCTGAAGAACTTTTTTTTCTCCTTTTTAGTTTTTTACCTTTTACTTTTCTGCCTTTTTCAGGATTTAACAATTTTTTCTTTTTTGTGTGTGTTTATGCTTTTTTGAGTTTTTACTGCTATCTAGCCAATCGATTGGATTAAGGTATACAAGAACCTGAAGAAATTCTTTTTATTATTATTATTATAATTGCTACTATTTGGTTTCTTTTTTTCCTACTATTTTTATTTGGAATTGCAATTGGTTATTTCACAAGTGGATTAAGGTCTAGAAGAACCTGAAGATTTTGAATTGTTTGAAATGAGTAGGAAACTAACAGCCCCTGGTTCCTCAACTTCTACTTCTTCCTCTTCACCATCTGGAGGACAACGTTCTATACAGACAATGTTACAGCAAGAAAAGGAACAGGAAAAAGTGACCCTGCAGATGATTATGCAAGGAATTCAAAATATTCAAATAAGAACAGAGAATATTGAAAAGAGAACAGAGAACATTGAACAAAGAACAGGGAAAACTGATGAAAAGGTGGAGAACATTCAACAAATGATGATGAAGTATGATAAGAGATTCCAAAAAATTGAAGAAGATAAACAAAGAGACAAGAAGATTAGAGACATTGATAGCAGATTAACTGTGGTTGAACAAGATAACAGTGGGATGCTGAGATGGGAGATGGACAGATCAGAATTTTATCTCAGATTCCAAAACATAGAGGAAGAAAAGGGACAAAACCTAGCCGAGATAATGATTGAAATTTTGGCTGAAGCTTTGGAAATTACCAAAGAGAAGATGACGGATGGAATAGATGAGGTTTATCGAATCTTCACAAGATATGCAACGAAAAATAGCTTACCAGGAGAAGTTCACATCAGATTTACAAAGAAAGCCATTAAAATGCAAATATTGAAAGTGGCAAGAGAGAAAACATTGAAATATAAAGACAAGGAGATTGTGGTCCTGAAACAAGTACCCAGAAGAGTGAGAGAGATGAGAAGAGAATACCGATTCCTGACCAAAATGCTACTTAAAAAAGAGGTGAATTATAGATGGCTGATTCCAGAAGGTTTAATGTTCACATGGCAAGAACAGAGACATAGAATTGACTCAATTGAGAAAGCTGAATTATTTTATGCAGAATTTTTTGGAGGGAAAGAGGAAGAGGCAGAAAAAGAAATCTCACTAATTGAATTCCAAGAGGACTGCCAAATAGCGACTGAAAAAGAAGAAGGTGCAGTAGGTGGAAAAGTGGAAGACAAAGAACAACGTGAACCAAGATCTATGGGAGCTGCTAAACCTAACTACAAAATATAACCATGGAAGAGAAAAAACTGATTACAATTAATATAAATGGACTTAACTCAGCTGTTAAAAGAAGGAAAACTTTCCATAAATTAGAGAAATTAAAATTTGATACAATCTGCCTACAAGAAGTACATATCAAAAAGCAATATGAACAATTGCTGATACAGCCAAAACTAGGGAAAATATTTACCTCCTTGACACAATGCAAGAAAAGAGGAGTGGTTTTTTATATTAAAGAGACCATCCCAGCAAAATTGATCTATACTGATGACGATGGAAGAACACTAATGGTGGAAATAATGGACAATAATATGAAAACACTCCTGATTGAAATCTACTCCCCAAATGACAATCAAGAAGAATTTTATAAAAAATTACACATGAAAATAATTGAACTGGACTATGCTAATATAGTTATGATGGGAGATTTTAATGGAATTGTAGATAATAAACTGGACTATACAGCACAGAAAACAACAAAGCAAAACAGAAAGACTCTCCCTAAATCTTTTTTTAAAATGGTAGATGAAATAAATTTAAAAGATACATGGAGAGAAAGAAATGCTAAAACTAAACAATAGACCTTCTATTCAAATAGACACTTATCATGGTCCAGAATAGATATGATATGGATGTCAACAGAATTAATAACTAATATTCAAGAAATGAATATTGAAACAAGTACTTGGGCAGACCATAATCCAATGACAATTAAATGGAATGGACAAAAAGAAGATCTAGATGGACGTTAAATAATCCTATATTAAAGGAAAAGACTTCACACAGTGGATGGAGAAAGAACTGGCTTTCTTTTTAGAGAAAAAAAAAGAAGATACATCAATCCAGAATGTATGGGATACAATGAAGGCATATGCCAGAGGCTTGATAATAGACTATACAAGGAAAAGAAATACCATGAAAAGAGCGAGCCTCTAAGGCAGGCTTGTCCAACCCGCGGCCCATGGGCCGCATGCGGCCCAGGTCGCCTCGTAATGCGGCCCAGTGCCCACCCCAACCTTCATGCCAGAGCCAGCGAGGAGGAGGAGGAGAAGCAGGTGCGAGGCGGGGTGAGGCGAGCGCCAGGCCAAGCAGCAAGAGAAAAGGCGGGCGCCGTCAGAGCGCCACCTCCTCCTGTTGCCACCGCCGCCACCGCCGCCGCTTCTGCCCCCGCCGTCGCTGCCGCTGCTGCCCCCGCCGCCGCTTCTGCCCCCGCTGCTACTTCTGCCCCCACCACCCCCACCGCCGCTGCCCCGCCTCTGCTTCTGCCCCCCCACCGCCGCCGCTTCTGCCCCCGCTGCCGCTTCTGCCCCCACCGCTGCTTCTGCCCCGCCGTCACTTCTGCCCCCGCCGCTGTCGCCGCTTCTGCCCCTGCCGCTGTCGCTTCTGCCCCCGCCGCCTCCCCACCGCTGCTTCTGCCCCGCCGCCGCTGCTGCTTCTGCCCCTGCCGCTGTCGCTTCTGCCCCGCTGCCGCTGCCCCCGCCGCTGCTTCTGCCCCGCCGCCTCCCGCCACACTGCCGATCCGCGCCACCCCGCCGCCACTTCTTCCCACACCTGCTGCTTCTGGCGGTGGCGGGGCAGAAGCAGCGGCGGGGGTGGCAGCGGGGCAGCAGCGGTGGCGGGGGCAGCCGCGTGGTGGGGAAGAAGCGGCGGCGGTGGGGCAGAAGCCACGGCGGGGCAGAAGCAGCAGCAGTGGCAGGGGAAGGCTTCTGCCCTCACCGCTGCTGCTGCTTCTGCTTTCCAGTCCTGCCTCATCCAGCCGGGCCATTTGCAGGAGGAGAGGTAGGCGCGAGGCGGGTGAGCTTTCTCCCCACCCACCCCCCCAAAAAAAATTTGGCCGGAAAATAAACCATGATAAAAAAACTGTGATAAAAAAACCATGATAAAAAATAAATAATTTTTAATAAATAATTAATAATAAATAATAAAAACATCTCACTAACTTCATTTTGAAATAAATTTAATATGTTAACTATGTTTTCTATGTTTTTTTTGGATGATCAGGTATCGTTACTGTTATTTTATTTTATGTGCGGCCCAAACCAAATTTTCATCTTCTAATGTGGCCCAGGGAAGGTGAAAGGTTGGACACCCCTGCATTAGAGGATGAGTATAAAGAACTTGAAAAAGAGCTACAGAAAATGCCACAGAAAAAGGACATTAAGTTAAAAATGGATATAATCAAACATAAAATGGGTCTAATAGAAAAAGAATTAGCACAGAAAATCAGAGGTGCTAAACAGAACTATTTTGAAGATGCAAATAAAACAGGTAGTTGGTTAGCATATAAATTGAGAAACAAGAAAGAATCAAGGAAAACATTGCAATTAATAGATGACCAAGGCCAAGTTTGCTATGGGAGTAAAGAAAAGAAGGAAATCATATGAGACTATTATGGGAAACTATACACACAAGAGAATGTTGATGAGGAAAGAGTTAAACAGTATTTGCAGAATGCTAATTTACCCCAGATACCTAAAGAGATTGAAACAATGTTAGAAAGCAATATAACGATGATGGAGTTAACTGAAGTACTCAAGAAGCAAAATAATGGAAAGGCACCAGGCCCAGATGGACTTCCGGCAGAATTTTATAAAACACTACAAGAATCGTTGAACCTTCCATTGGTAGAACTTATGAATGAAGTTATGTTAAAGAAGATACCTAAATCATGGTCAGAAGCTTATATTACATTTGTCCCAAAAGAGGAGGCCGATCCATTACAAATCAAGAACTATAGACCAATTTGCTTACTAAACGCAGATTATTAAATTTTTGCTTCAATATTGGCAGAAAGACTTAAAAAAATACTTAAAACAATTTTATCCATCCTGATCAAAATGGATTTCTGCCAAAGAGACAAATTAAAGATAATATGAGAGTAATCTTGGACACTTTGGAATATTACGAGGCACACCCTGAAAAACAAATGGCTCTGATATTTCTAGATGCACAGAAGGCATTTGATAATGTGAATTGGGGATTCATGTTATTACAGCTGGAACAGATGGGCTTTCCTAAAAAATTTATCCAAGCAATAGAAGCTATATATCATAAGCAAACGGCAAAGGTAATGATAGAGGGAGAACTGACAGACTCTATCAATATAAGAAAAAGAACAAGACAAGGGTGCCCACTATCACCTCTGTTGTTTGTGTTAACCTTGGAAGTGCTAAACAGAAATATTAGAGAAGAAAAGGATGAAAATTAAAAGGGAAGAATTTAAGTTGCAAGCATTAGATGACCCACTAGAAACTGCATCAAAACTGATAGAAAAGATAAAGGCATATGGAAAAGTGGCTGGTTTGAAAATGAACAAAGATAAGACAAAGATCTTGACAAAGAATATGCTATCAAGACAAAAGGAAGAACTGGCAGATCTATTGAAAATTCAGGTCAGGAATAAGATTAAGTACTTGGGGATACATTTGACAGCAAGATACAGTACACTAAAAGAGAATAATTATATCAAACTTAAGCAGCAGATAGCGCTAGATTTGGTGAAGTGGGAGAATTTACAACTGTCATTAATAGGGAGAATATCAACAATCAAGATGAATATACTACTCAGAATTTTATATTTGTTCCAAACAATTCCAATTAGGCTTGGAAAAGATTACTTTGAAGATTTAAATAAAATCGTGTTGAAATATATATGGCAAGGTAAGAAAGTGAGAATAAAGTTAAAACTTTTGCAAGATGCTAGAATTAGAGGAGGATTTGGTTTGCCTAATTGGGAGTTGTATTACCAAGCTACAAATTTGATGTGGGCTAAGGAATGGATAACATTAAGAAATACTAGATTGTTGACATTAAAAGGACATGATTTGTTGTTGGGGTGGCATGCTTTTCTATGGTATAAAGAAACTAAAACACAGGGTTATTTTAGAAGACATTATATACAGGAGTCTCTGTGGTTCAACTGGGAGAAGACTAAAAGACAATGTTATTTGAAAATTCCAGTCTGGCTATCAACTATTGAAGCATTTTCTTATCCTATAATATACAAAAAGGAACAAACAATTAGATATGGTGAAATATTGAATGAAAAGGGTGAACTTAAATCTATACAAAAATTAGAGGAACAATGTATAAAGATGAATTGGTTTTCATGTGTGCAAATACATTCAAGGTATGATAAAGACTCTTAAACAGAAGGTTTCTATGATAAACTGACTGATTTAGATAAGATTTTGACAAGTACTGATGAAAAGGTGATTAAAAAATTGTATGGATATTTATTAGAAATTAAATTAGAAGAAGAACAAGTTAAAGAAACTATGATTGCTTGGGGGAAGAATTTTGGATATGGGATTGATCTAGAGAAATGGCAAAAATTGTGGTTTCAAAATTATAAAATGACAGTGTCAACACAGCATATAAAGAAAATTTGTATAAGATGTTTTACAGGTGGCATTTTCCCCCGACAAAAATAGCAAGAATGTTCAAGAACAAATCTGAAAAATGTTGGAAATGTCATCAGACACCTGGCTCATATTACCATATGTGGTGGACTTGTGCGGATGCTAAAAAATATTGGACTAAAATCCACATGTGGTTGGAAAAAATGACAAAAAAGCATATAGATTTGAAACCAGAGATATTTTTATTGGGAATTTTACCTGAAATATATAGTAAAGAATTGAAATACCTGATTGTAAATGTATTAACAGCGGCTAGGATTGTATTTGCTAAAAATTGGAAAAATGAGAAAATACCATCACAGGAGGAAATCATTAAGAAAATATTGGAATGTGCTGAAATGAGTAGATTGACATTTGAAATCAGAGAACAAGATGATAAACAATTTTATAAAATCTGGGATCTATTCTATCAATGGTTAGAAAATAAAACATGGTAATGAAATATGTAGATTCTTAGAAAATAATAAATATATAACGATGTATTCTTTTCTTAATACATCTACAAAATGTTTTTAGGATAGATTTGAGATGATAATATGAACTGTCACAAAACAATTTAAGTAAAATATGATTATTTCGTAAAACATGAATGAATAAAAGTATAGTTAAATGATTGATTAACAATGATATTAATGTATTTGATACTTGATTGAAAATATGAGACTATATACAATGTAATTGCAATTGAAGACTACGAAATGGAAGCACAAAACAATTTGTAAACCAACCGGCACGCTGTATGTACATATATGGAAGATGGAAAATTAAAAAAAGAAAAAAAAGAAAATAGCTTGAGCCCTTCCTCTCTGTGGCAGCCCTCACATATTGGAAGACTGCTCTCCTGTCTCCCCTGGTCCTTCTCTTCACTAGACTAGCCAGGCCCATTTCCTTCAACCGTTCATCATATGTTTGAGTCTCCAGTCCCCTAATCATCCTGGTTGCTCTTCTCTGTACTTTTTCTAGAGTCTCAACATCTTTTTTATAATGTGGTGAACAAAACTGGATGCAGTACTCTAGGTGTGGTCTTACTAAGGCTTTATAGAGTTGTATTAGTACTTCCCTTGATCTTGATTGTATCCCTCTGTTAATACAACTTAGGATTGCATTAGCTTTTTTGGCTGCTGCTGCACACTGCTGGCTCATATTTCACTGGTTGTCCACTAAGACTCCAAGATCCCTCTCACAGTTACTGCTATTGAGCCTGGTTTCACCTAGTCTATATGTGTACTTTTGGTTTTTCTTGCCTAAATGTAGGACTTTACTTTTCTCTACATTGAATTTCATTTTGTTAGATATGGCCCAGTGTTCTAGTCTGTCAAGATCCATCTGGATCTTGAGCCTATCTTCTTGGGTGTTAGCTATTCCTGCCAGCTTAGTATCATCTGCAAATTTGGTTAAGTTCCCCTTCCATTTCCTTATCTAAGTCGTTAAAGAAGATATTGAAGAGTACTGGGCCTAAGACAGAACCTTGTGGCACCCCACTGCTTACTTCCCTCCATGTAGACTTAGACCCATTAAGGACTACTCGTTGAGTACGGTTCGCCAGCCAGTTGTGAGTCCATCTAGTGGTGGTGCTATCTATTCTACTTTTTTCTAGCTTACTAAGGAGTAGGTTGTGGTCTACTTTGTCGAATGCCTTGCTGAAATCTAAATATATTATGTCCACAGTATTTTGCTGGTCTACTAATTTAGTTACTGTGTTGAAGAATGAAATAAGATTGGTTTGGCATGATCTGTTTTTAACAAACCCATGCTGACTGCTAGTTATTACTTTACTTGTTTCTAGATGTTGGCAGATCTGGGTTTTTATTATCTTTTCCAGTATCTTCCCGGGTATTGATGTTAGGCTGATTGGTCTATAGTTTCCTGGGTCTGTTTTTTTCCCTTTTTTGAAGATGAGTATGACATCAGCTCTTTTCCAGTCCTCTGGTAGTTCCTCGGTGCTTAAGGATTTTTGAAAGATATGGTGCAGTGGTTCTGAGATGACCTCTGCCAGCTCCTTTAAAACTCTGAGATGTAATCCATCAGGCCCCAGCGATTTGTTTTCATCAAGATCAGACAGGTGTTCTCTTACTATTTTTTTGCTTATTTTAACTTTTATTTCTGGTCTTTCTTTTTCAGTTATGTTTTTGGTGGGTTGAGCTATAGTTTCTTTTGTGTGAAGACGGATGCAAAGAATGAGTTAAGCAGTTCTGCTTTCTCTCTGTTGCCTGTTACTTCCTTGCCATCTTCTCTCTTTAGTGGACCAACTGTTTCCTTGATTTTTTTCTTGTTATTTATATGTTGGAAGAAACTTTTTTTTATTATCTTTGACTTTTGTTGCAAGTCTTTGTTCGTTCTGAGACTTTGCTATCCTGACTTCGTCTTTGCAGATTCTGGCTATCTGCTGATATTCTGCCTTAGTTGTATGTCCTTCTTGCCATTTTTTGTACTTGTCCTTTTTTTCTTTCAATTTGCCAGAGACATCTTTGTGCAGCCATGCTGGTTTCTTCTTGGATTTCTTGTTTTTCTTTCTCAGGGGTATTGTGCTGGTCTGGGCTTCTATGATCATACTTTTTAGAGTTTCCCAAGATTCTTGAGTTGTTTTCCCCTTTAGGATTTTCATCCATGGAATCTTTCCCAAGTTCTCTCTGAGTTTATTGAAATCAGCTCTTTTAAAATCCAAGACTCTGGTGTCATTATGTTCTGTTGCTTGTGTTTGTGTTATGTTGAGTTCTAGTATGACATGGTCACTCTCACCCAAGGTTCCTACAGTTTCAACTCCCTCTATCACTTCTTCTCTGTTTGTAAGAATTAAGTCCAGTATGGCTGTCCCTCTAGTTTCACCTTCTACCTTTTGGACAACAAAGTTGTCAGCTAGGTTGGTTAGGAACTTATTTGATTTCTCACTTGGTGCAGAATTAGTTTTCCAATTGATATCAGGGTAATTGAAGTCTCCCATTACTATTGTTGTGTGTTTCCTACATATGTTTGTTAGTTGGCTGGCAAAAAGGACATCTATATTTTCTGCTTGATTGGGTGGCCTATAATATACACCTATGGCCTTGTCATTCTTTTTTTCTTTTATATTGACCCATATGCATTCTAGGAGATTTTCATCTTTGGTTTCATGCATTTCTGTAGCAATATAGTGGTTGTTTACATACAGTGCAACTCCACCTCCTCTTTTATGGGGTCTGGTTTTTTTGAATAGTTTGTATCCTTCTACCAGTATGTTCCAGTCATGGGTTTCATCCCACCAAATTTCTGTTATTCCAACTATATCATATTTACCTTCATGTATTTGTAGTTCGAGTTCACCCTGTTTGTTCCCCAGACTTTGTGCATTTGTATATAGGCACTTGAGATCTTTATGTCTGACACTGTGTTTACTGTCTACATAACCTGTGTTGTGCCTGCCTGGCCCTACTTTCTTGCCACCTGTTTGATTAGTGCACATGGTATGGCACTCACTATTAAATGTTTGGTCTTGGTTGGCATCAAGGTTGGTAATCTTACCTGCACAAACATCTATTTTGCACACACTGGTATCCTAATTAGTTTTAGGTTGCTGGGGACAGAAATGTTCTGAATCCATTAATTCTCTGTCCCTGCTGTTCAGTTTAAATGTTTATCCAAGAAATCTATGAATTTAATGCCAAGTAACTCAGTCCCTTTCTTTGATGGATGCAAACCATCTCTTTTGTACAGTTTTTCATTGGACCAGCTGCAGACATCATGGCTAATAAAACCAAACCCTTTCCTTTTACACCACTCCTTTAGCCACACATTAAATTCTGCTACACACTGCCCTTTCCCTTTTTGTTCCTTGTATACTGGTAGAACCTCTGAAAAGATAAGCCTACAGCCCATATTACTAAGTTCATACCCCAAGCTCTGAAAGTCTTTCTGAAGAGAAAGTACATCCTTCTGGGATAGATCATTTGTACCAAGATGTATAATAGCATCAACATCACAGTCCTTGCTGGCATTCTTGACTATCTTAAGAATATGCTTCTTGTCTCTGCTGGCAGTAGCACCTGGTAGACACCTGACTTCTTTCAAAACCTCAGTATCCTTTCCTAAATTTACATCCCTTACAATTGAGTCCCTAACCAGAAGGTGGCTTCTCTTTTTGGATGTCTTGCTCTTCTTGTGTGACTGGTGCATAATACCTGATTCACACTTTCTCCTTTCCAAAGTAAGTTCTTCTTCTAGGACCATGATCCCTGGCTTACTTGAGTTATCATTATCACAACTACCTTGACCTGTCACTTAAATGTCCCTATTAAGGTCAGCAAGGGCACTGTATCTGTTATGCTGGGACACAGCAAAAGCTTTGTGTTTATGGTCCACAGCTCTCACCCTGCCAGATCCCACGGTTGTCTATACTGCCCTTTTCCTTTAGGATCTTTGTGGTAGTAGGGGCTGGTAGCACGGTGTTAGGAATAACATAGGTTACCTAACGTAGTTTGGGTAAAATAATATATATAAACTATGATTGTAAGTTTAAGTGTGTGTCACTTTAAAACTGCAAAGCATGTAATTTTGGGTGCGGTGTGAAACCACCATAAGAGGGAGCAAGAGAACCTGACGATTCCCTGACAATTACTGGATTGCATGGATTGATGGTTTGTTAACTGCGTGTTTCTCCTACTGCTGAGTTGCTGAAGGAAGAGAGGAGTTTTTGAGTTCTTCATATCTCTACTGCAAGGAGATATATTACTGGACTGATATTTGTAAGTTTACTGACCTCTCTTTTTCGACACTGGAATTTGCAACTGAATAATCCCTGGACGGACTGAACTAGTGAATGATATATGGACTGTTTGACTATGCTATAACTCTTACTGGAATAAACTAATTAGCACTGTGTATCTGTTTTACTGAGTGTAAGCTACAAACAACGTTTATCTCACATATTTTGCCTGCCTGCCTGACTGCTGTGCAGATTCTGCTAGGGTGTATCCCTAACACTGGTTATGGGCCCAGCTGCACAGTCAGACTAACCAGGATATAACAGGCTTATATAAAGTGAGAGTTAGTGTAGTTACACAATACTGTAAACAGACAGCTGTGTTTTATTAATTATAGTTTAATATCCAGAGAAAGATGGCACAAGTCAATTTACCAAGTTTGTCTCTAATATCTAAACTGGATGGAACAAACTATGTTTCATGGTCTATGAAATGCAGCCTACTTCTACGTAGAGAAGGTTTGTGGAGTATAATTCAAAACCCACCAGAGGTAGATGCTTGGGATCCAGAGGATGAAGATGATGCCCACAAAATACAAGAATATAAACTAAAGAATGAGCAAGCTCTCTGTATAATAGGACTGACACTCTGTGACCAGCAGCTTGTCCATATTTGTGGAGAAGAAACAGCTGCTAAGTGCTGGGAGAATTTAAAGAAGATTTATGTTCGAGACAGTGTAGGAGCACATATAAATCTTACACGGAAGCTGTTCAGAACACATCTTCAAAAGAATGGAGACATGTTGACTCATATAAACACTATGAAGAGGATTTTTCAGGAACTGCATGAAAAAGAGCTTATCTTCACTGAACTACATCAGGTTTATATAATTTTGTCTTCATTAGATGAGAGCTATGACAACTATGTAACTTCACTGGAAGTGCTGCCAAAAGATAACCTCACATTAACTGACATTACTGGCAGATTAATTGAAGAAGCCAGGAGAAGGCTTGAAAGGGATCAACTCAGAAGGGAACAACCACAAGAAGAGGAATTATCTTCGTCAGCCTACACAATTAGAAAATGTTTTAATTGTGGAAGAAAAGGACATTTGGCTAGATTCTGCAAGAAAGAAAAACGCCAAAATGCCAACCAGAATGCAAAAAGGCATCAAAAGGATAAAAAATGCTTAGAGTTAGCCATGTATAGCAACGAAACTGTGAACAATAATAATTTTTGGGTTGTAGATAGTGGAGCATCGCACTGCATAACAAAAGATAAGAAAAGATTTATTAAGATGTCCACGAGTTCACAGCAGATATCGTTAGCTAATGGCTGGAAACTTAAAGCAAAAGCTGAAGGTACTGCATATTGTTCTTGCATACAAGAAAATGTAAAAATGTACCACAACTTAAGTTTAATTTGCTTTCGGTTAGAGTTTTGATTAAACTAGGTTATGTAGTTACCTTTAGGGGAGAAAACTGCATAATAGAAAAGGAAGGTAAAAAAGTGACTGCAACTTTAAAAGGCGAATTGTATGTGTTAAATGATAATCAATTAGAGGTGGCTAACACAGTGTATAATAACGTTAAACCTCATGATGAATGCATACATTTGTTACACAGAGGTTTAGGGCATATAAATTTTAAAATGCTCAAGCAAATGGTTGAACTGTCTAAAGGTATAAAACTGAAGCCTTGCAGTAAGTATTTGCACTGCAATGCTTGCAGTCAAGAAAAAAGCAAGGTAATACCAGCAAATAGAATTAATGGATTTAAAACTAAGGAGCCTCTAGAGGTCGTATTTGCTGATATTATAGGTCCTAAAAAACCAAGTGTGGGAGGTGCTCGTTATATATTAAGTATAATGGATCATTATTCTAGATATGGTTTCTGTTATTTAATGAAGAGTAAAACGGAAACATATCAGAATTTCTTTAATTGGTTGAAGTTTGCAGAAAGAAAAACTAAAAGGAAACTAGTAACTCTTGTAACTGATAATGGTACGGAATTTATAAATAATAAATTCCAAAATAGACTGAAGATGGCAGGTGTAGAACATAAAAAGTCTGCACCATATAGGCCACAACATAATTCCTTTATAGAAAGACGAGGCCAAACAATACAGGCAATGGCTCGTACCATGTTGTCGGATTCAGGATTACCTGAAAATTTGTGGGGAGAAGCAATAATGTGTGGTAATCATATATTGAATAATGTTGTTAACTCAACAACAGGTGAATTACCATTCACACGGTGGCATGGTAGAAAACCTGACCTAAGCTACATGCACACATTTGGAGCACCAGCATGGGTGCATATTCCTACACAACTGAGACATAAGGGACAGCATAGGGCTAAAAGATTATTTTTTGTAGGTTACGAATCTAACCATAAATCTTACAGGTTCTGGGAAGAGGGGACAACTAGAATTTACTGTAGTGCTAGTGCACAATTCCTGGAACATGTAGGATGGGAAAAACTGGAGCAAGATTCGAATAAAGATGTAATTATAGAAACCTACAAAAGACCAAACCACCATATCAGTAATAAGAAAAGTCCAATTAAAGAGGAAGTAAAGGAAGAACAAATAGGACCAAAACAAGAAGAAATAGATAACCAGGAACAGGTGATAGATAAAAGTCCACCTGTAAGCCCTGTACTACCTAGACGGTCAACACGTGAAAGTAGACCACCTGATAGGTACCAAGCAAGTGTAGTTTGCCAGGTTAGTAAAATTCCAACTACTGTGGAAGAACTAAAAATGTATCCTGCAAAGGATCAAGGGAATTGGCATACAGCAATGCAAAAGGAACTGAATTCATTAAAACAGATGGGAGTCTATGAGAATGCTAAATTACCTCCAGGTGAAATGTCCATTGGATGCAAATGGATATTTAAATTAAAAACAGGTAAAAATGGGACTGTTACCCATAAGTAGCTCAAGGATTTAATCAAACAGCATGTGATTATGATGAAGTGTTTGCACCGAGTCTAAAAGCGACAACCTTGAGAGCAGCTTTAGTGTGGGCAGCTAAGAAAAACTATATCATAAATCATTTAGATGTAGAAACTGCTTATCTGCATGCACCATTGCAGCACACTATATACCTAAAGAAACCTGTAGGGATTAAGGATGATAAAACTAATAATGACTGTTGGAAACTTAAAAAGAGTCTCTATGGATTAAAACAATCTGGTTATGAATGGAACCAATATATTGTTAAGGAGTTAAACAATATAGGGTTTAAAGCAGGTATAGCTGATCCATGTTTATTTAAAAGAGAGACAAATGGAATAGTGTCATTATTATTGTTGTTTACAGATGATATTGCTTTAATTACAAAAACTAATAATGAAGCTACTGAAATAATATCATTATTAGGTAAGAGGATAAAATTAAAGCAATTAGGAGAGATAAAACAGTATCTCGGATTGACAATAAATAAAACCAACGGTGGCTATAAGATATCTCAAGAGGATAAGATTTATCAATTACTAAAAACATATAAGATGGAACTTTGTAAACCGGCAAAAACTCCAATGAGTCAGGAATTTTGCTGCACTGATGCTCAGAGTTCAAAATTCGATAAGACTATCTATCAGTCATTAATTGGTAGACTATCGTACATTAGTAATTGGTCAAGGCCAGATATTGCCTATAGCGTTAATCAATTGGCTCGATTCAACGCTGAACCGCTGAACGACACTGGCAAGCGGCAAAACGTATCTTAAGATATCTTAAAAGGACAATGCACTATGCATTGTATTTGGAGCCAAAAGATGATTTGATTTTAAGTGCATATGCTGATGCAAGTTTTGCAACAGATATAAACACTAGGAAATCAACTTCAGGAATGGCTATACTACTAGGAAAAGCATTGATTGGTTGGAGGTCAGTTAGACAGCAACACATAAGTATGTCCACAATGGAAGCAGAATTTTCATGTCTATCCTTATTATGTACTGATTTAATTCTGTATAAACAGTTGTTGTTGGATATGGGATTAACTGTTAATGATTCCATTGTTGTGTATGAGGACAATCAAGCAGCCATACAGATGGCTACAAATATTGCTGTGAAAACGAGATCTAAGCATACAGATCTTAGATATCTGAATGTAAGACAATCTGTAAAGGATGGTTTAATAAGATTGGAATATTGTATGACTGAACAAAATATTGCTGATCAGTTCACAAAGGCCCAAGGTGCAGTAAAACACAAAGAGAGTTGTGATGACTGTGGGTTAAGGTTGTAAATAGATATATATATTATTATATTACCCAAAAGGGGAGAATGTTAGGAATAACATAGGTTACCTAACGTAGTTTGGGTAAAATAATATATATAAACTATGATTGTAAGTTTAAGTGTGTGTCACTTTAAAACTGCAAAGCATGTAATTTTGGGTGCGGTGTGAAACCACCATAAGAGGGAGCAAGAGAACCTGACGATTCCCTGACAATTACTGGATTGCATGGATTGATGGTTTGTTAACTGCGTGTTTCCCCTACTGCTGAGTTGCTGAAGGAAGAGAGGAGTTTTTTGAGTTCTTCATATCTCTACTGCAAGGAGATATATTACTGGACTGATATTTGTAAGTTTACTGACCTCTCTTTTTCGACACTGGAATTTGCAACTGAATAATCCCTGGATGGACTGAACTAGTGAATGATATATGGACTGTTTGACTATGCTATAACTCTTACTGGAATAAACTAATTAGCACTGTGTATCTGTTTTACTGAGTGTAAGCTACAAACAACGTTTATCTCACATATTTTGCCTGCCTGCCTGACTGCTGTGCAGATTCTGCTAGGGTGTATCCCTAACACACGGCAGCTCAATAGATGGCTGGATTGGGCACCTAATTTCTGCTTGGAGAGCACAGATTAGAGATTCTAGATAGGTAATCTGTCCTTGTAGACTGGTAATTTTTTTACAAAGAGGACAGTATCCAAGTTTGAAAAGAGTACTGCGAAAGACAGCTGTAAAACAAGTATTACACTGAACTAAGCCGGTCATTTTGAAATAAAATAAAATCACAATCTCATGCGCACTTACCCTAAATGTCTTATTGGTATTCTTGGTTAATAGTTATATGATTTGCACGGTGTTAGGCGCACGGGCCGCAATCTTTCTCCTTTCTACTCACCTTCTGCTTCCTTTACAAGCAGCCAGCAGCTCCTCCCACAACCTCTGGGAATTTGAAGTGAACTCCCCGTCTCCTTGTGATCGGCCCAAAGTCATCCAGCCACTTTCATACCTAAGGCTGGACTATAACTCATTGTCTCCTAGTGATTGACCCAAAGTCACCCAGCTGGCTTCTGTGCCCAAGGCTGGACTAGAACTCCCAGTCTCCTGGCGACTGGCCCAAAGTCACCTAACCCAATCAGACAAGAACATTTGCCTACCCCAGTTCCTCCAGCAGGACTCGATAGATGGACAAAACTGTCCACCCCAGGCTGAACTTCTAGCTGACTGGGTGACCAACCATCATCATCACAGTCATCATGATCATAATGATGCCTTGGATCTCAAGCACTTGTGAAAAGACTTGATGGGCTTTTGCAACAAAAGAGGAGAGATTTAAGGCCACAATCACACTTTGTGGTGGGCATATTATACAATGGCTGGCTAAATGGGGGTGGGTGGGGGGAAGGCAATATATTATATCAAATTTCGATTCTTACTATGTTACAGAGCCCCTGATTATGACATCGAACATATAAACAAGTTAAATTCACTACTAACATGGGCAACATCCTGCCCACATGCTTTTATCTTTCTTCGTGACCTCAATCGAACTCATATTAACTGGACCCTAAACAAATGTAAAACTGAACCCCTACATGCAACCTTCTACAATGCTGCAACAAATCTGGGACTGGAACAACTAGTAACCAACAATACCAGACTTAACAACTGCCTCAATCTCATCTTCTGCAATAGTTTGAATTCAATTTACGGAATACAAATTAAAGAACCCTTTTCCAACAGTGACCACAACATGATTGACTTTTGTCTCAACATACGTCCACACAAAAATCATAACGACGGGATCCCCAATTATAACTTTAAAAAAGGCAACTATGATCTTATAGACAACGATCTCTCATCTCTTGATTGGCAATTTCTATTCACTGGATGCAATACTGTTGAAGACCACTACAACATATTTTTACTTGAAGTCAAAAGAGTCATCAAACTATATGTACCAATAACAACTCCCAAAACCAGAAAAAACAGATTACCCATAACAATAAGGAAGCTTCAATCCAAAAAGAAATCAGTATGGCGGAAAAACAAATCTGGTCACGTTGCCAACTTCAAAAGCCGATACCAAAATTTATGCCACCAGATAAAGACTGAATGCACCAATTATCACATTAAACAAGAGGAAAACCAAGAGGACACACCAATTCCACCTGCGCTTTCTACAATTTTGTAAACAACAAATTAAAAGACTCAAGGTCCATCCCACCCCTCAAAGGACCTAATAGTAAAGACTGCAACGATGACACCATTAAAACCAACCTCTTTAACACATTCGTTGGCTCATGCCCAGTATTCCTTAGTTGAACCACAGACAACTACAATGATCTAATACATATCGATTTTACAGAAGACAATGTTGAAAAAGCACTACGCGATCTAAAACCATCTCTATCTATTGGACCGGATGGAATATGGGCCTACTTCTTAAAAAAGCTATCCACTGCCATAGCTGAACCTCTAAGCGTAATCTTTGAAAAATCTTTCAGGACCAGCTCCTTACCAAACCTATGGTCACCAGCCACGGTCATCCCCATCTTCAAAAAGGGAGACCCCAGCTCTTCCGGTTTGCCAGGCTTCGGCGGTGGTGGGGATTCGCAATCCTGCGCGATCCCTGTTGCGCTAGCCGTCTTGGTGCCTCCAATCCAGATGGGTCTGGAGGATAAGGCTGCCCCGTAGAGGCAGCCGAAGATAGGGAGGATCTAGGAAGGGGTTAGGGGGTGTCGCAGACCCCCTCCTCACCTGGCATAATCTCCTTTTTTCAAGGCGGTGGAGCGGCGGTCAGTAATTTCCGCCACAAAGAAGCCGGCAGCTGGACAAGATTGTGCTGGAGGAAGAAGGAGAAAGAAGAATCAGAAGTGAAAGTGTTGGCTGAGCCAGGAAAATAACAACTTTTAAAACCCTGGAAACTGAATTGCTTGAATTGCCTGAAAGATACATTGTATCCCTAAGAAGATTGGAATGCGGCGGAGAAAGCTGTCAAGGGAAAACTTTTTTTTTCTTCACTCTCCCACCCCATAGTAATAGCAGACGGAGATTTGGAAAATATATCTGGGCACCGAAGGTAACTCAATTTGAAAGTTAAAGACAAGGGATAAAGGATTCCTGGACATTGGATTTAATAACTTCAGAAATCGGAAAACCCGTATTTGAGGTATGGATTTCTGAGCATTTAAAGGAAAATTGTTGGTGTAAGTGGGGGGAGAGGAAAAAAAAATTTTGGAGCAGAACTTGAAAAAGGAGGAGATTGCCTAGAACTTTAAAGAAAGATATATCTTAATGGGAACTCTTTGATCAAACAGTAACCCCAGAAAGAGAAATAGAAGAAAGGAAAAAAAAAGTATTAAAAGAAATAGTTTATTTGGATTTTTTAGTGACTTTGGAACTCTTTGGAATTATTCTTGATTAAAAATACTTGGGTGGTTGTTTTGAAAAAAGTTTTTCTCTTCATGATGGCATTGCTTGTGGATGAACTAAAAATTCAATATCAAAAATATAAAAAAGAAGAGCAAGATGGAAAAGACACTTTGGGCACTCTTTTTCAATTTCTAGAGATGGCGGTATGCACTTATGAAAAACTGACTATGCAGCAGGACTGGAATAAAGAAGAAGAAGAAGCCATCTTGGATGAATGGGTTTTCTTTGGGGAGGAGGAGAAAGAGGAAAAGAAAAAGGGGATTTTAAGGTTTGAAAAAACAATCCAAAAAGAGAAAAATGAGATGAAAGGTGGATACAAGGTTAGAAAACAACAGAAAGGGGGTAAGCAGAAGAAGAAAAGGGAGGAGGAGAGACAATGGGGTAAAAAGGGCAAGGAGAAAAATAAACAAGAGAGAAAGAAGGGGATGAGAAGCCTTAATGGTGGGAAGCAAGATTTAAAGAAGCAAAACTTATTTAGAGACAATGGGTAAATCTAATTGAAAAAGGGATTCTGGAAGGTACATAAGATTGTGTTTTTATATGTGTATTTAGAGTAAAATGTCTAAGATATAAATGAGTATCAATATATATGATTAGCTTTTTAATGGTATTGATAGTGGTTTATATGCTTTTATTTTGTTATTGTAGTGTTGTTGCTTTTCTCATAAAATTTATTGTGTAATTTTAGAATGTACTAAACAGAATCCCAATATAACGTAAGTGTTATATTAAGTATTATTAAGTTAGGGGAAAGAGTTAAAGGCGTCACTCCAATCAGTGTACAGGAGAAGTATATTTAAAGAGAAAAGATGAATGGATAGCTGGAAAAGAACAAAGAATGATAAGTATTATAAATTCTATTGAGATAAGATAAATAAAATAAAACTAAGAAAGATAAAAGAGGGAAGAAGCTATATAGAAAATTGAAAATGGTAATAAGATATGGAATGATATATAAAGTAAATATGATTTTTGAATTTGTGTCTGTGCGAAGAGTTTTAACCCGGGATCAAGCAGCTTTCAGAAAAGATGTTTTATGTTTTTTATGTTTTATGTTCCGTATGTTTGTGTATTGTTTTTGAAAGGCAATAAAATTTTAATTAGCAAGAAATATAATTTGGATAATAGAATGAAAAGGAGAAGTTGGGATAAGATATGAAGTTGAGCAGATAATGTAAATATATATATTACAATTTGGAACTATTTTGTATGTTCTACTGGTTTTCTTAGAAAAGATCTTTTATGTTATTATGCCTTGATTGTTTGTGTATTGTTCTGTAAAGTTAATAAAATTTGTCTTAAAAAAAAAAAGGGAGACCCCAGCCTAGTTGAAAATTACAGACCAATCTCTTCATGCTGCGTCACCTGTAAAGTCATGGAATCAATTATTAACCAATCCATTATCCTCCACTTAGAGACAAACAACCTACTCTCTAATAAACAATTTGGTTTCAGGAAAAAAACTATCCTGTAATCTGCAACTCTTACACTGCAAAAACATATGGACTACACAACTCAATCAGGGCAAAGTAATAGACACAATCTATATAGACTTCTGTAAAGCCTTTGATTCAGTGGTATACGACAAACTACTCCTAAAACTAAAATCTTATGGTATCTCTGAACACCTTCATAACTGGATAGAAGCGTTCCTGTCAAACAGACAACAAATGGTCAAAATTGGGAGTGTCCTGTCAAATCCTGTACCTGTCAACAGTGGTGTCCCCCAAGGCAGTGTTCTAGGACCAACTCTCTTCATACTCTACATAAATGACCTCTGTGATCACATTAAGAGCAACTGTGTTCTCTTCGCTGATGATGTAAAGCTATTCAACACCACTGACAATACGGCTACCCTTCAAAAAGACCTTGACTATGTATCAGAATGGTCAAACAAATGGCAACTTCAAATCTCAACAAATAAATGCTCTGTCTTACATATTGGCAAAAAAAATCAGAAAATAAAATACAAGCTGAATAGTCAAGACCTTGTTGATGATCCAAACTCTGTCAAGGACCTTCTTTCCTTCTACTTCCTTCCCTTCTTTCTTTCCTCCCTTCCTTCTCATTCCCATCTCCTCCTCCCTTTTCTTCTATCTCTCTTCTTTCTTTCCTTCTACTTCCTTCCCTTCTTTCTTTCCTCCCTTCCTTCTCATTCCCATCTCCTCCCTCCCTTTTCTTCTATCTCTCTTCTTTCTTTCCTTCTACTTCCTTCCCTTCCTTCTCATTCCCATCTTCTCTCTCCTCCCTCCCTCCCTCCCTCCCTCCCTCCCTCCCTCCCTCCCTCCTTCCTCCCCATACAATGCAGAAGGGGCCTCCAAGGAAGAAGCTCTCCTGGAAAGCTACTGCAGTGGCCATCACCAATGCTTTGCCCAAGCCACCCGCTTTCTCTGAGCCTGCCCAGGCCTCTGTTCTGCCCAGAAAGCCTTGGTCACTGCATGGAGCAACTCACCCGCAGGCCTCAGATGGAGATCCCCTTCCCCCTGCTGGCACCCTCCAATCCCAAATATGACTCTCGGCTATGCTACAGCCCCAGTGTCTTTGGTGGGTGCAGCCCGCCTCTGGGGGGACCAGCGTACCTCTGGCCCCCACGGCCCAACCCCAGCAGCCCCTCCAGCTCTGGACTGCAGGAGTGCCCACCCAGCCTGGCCCCACTGACAGAGGGTTGCAGCAGAGACCCACAGAGCAGACTCAGAAAGATGTGGGGCTATGGGACTCAGAGTGTGGAGACCGTGGCCATAAGTCCGTGACCCACATTCTTCTTTGATGGCATCTCAGGAACTTTCCTGATGCCAAAGACTCAAGAATGGTGTCATGCCCCTGTTGGAATCTGATTCCGAGGGAGAGGTGGAACAGCTGACAGGGAGTGGGAGTGTGGCTCTGTGGCTGTGGAGGAAACTGGGGAAGGGCACAGTCCAGCTGGGCATTCAGAGGAAGACCCAGGCCCACCCCCTCTTCATCCTAGGGCACGCAGGGAGGAACAGATAAGGGAGCAACGTGGGTTACGGGGGAGAAAAAGGCCCTGATTCCCTTCATTATCTGCAGCTGTGAAAACAGGATAAAGAGGGTGTTTGCGCACAGCTCCTTGCTAGAAGCAAAGCGTGAATTATTTTGGTTTGTGAAGTCTTATCTGGGTTCTGGTGTCATCCCAACTGTGTGTGTTTCGTTATCTTTTGAAATCTGCAATTCCTTATCCTGCCCTGTCTTGTTAACTGCTGCAGCGTGGTTTGTGTTGGTTTTTATTTGTAATTTATATGTACTTTGGGTTCAGACTGAATTTCTTCCCTTTAAAAACTGTTCTTGGGAGAGTTTTTTCTCCAGCTGATGATAACTGGACATTGGGGGCCAAATTGGAGGTATAAGGGACTTTACCTATTTTTGTGACTTTGTTGCTTTTATACCACGCCCCAGGTCATCATAAACGGTGGTGGGCTAGGTTGCGTGTGGATGTGTGTGTGTGTGTGTGAGAGAGAGAGAGAGAAGATTGTGGTTGTTAATCAGTCAGAGTTGGAAGGGACCTTGGAGGTCTTCTAATCCAACCCCCTTGTTGTTATCGTTGTTTGTCTTTTCCTGCATCTCTTGGCACAAAGACTTATTTTGGAATCATCTTCCTTTTGGCATCTTCTCCCAGGCTCAAGCAAGACAAATTGTGTGTGGAACACATTGTGTAACACCCCCCCAAGTGTCTATGATGCGGGGGGGAACAAGGGGAGGAGGAAAAATTCTTATTTTTGCCTCCTGTAGTTCTTCCTTTTCAAGGCACATCCTACCTAGAAGGAAGATTGTTTTCATTATTTTTTTCCTCTCTCTTGAAAGAATCCCATCACAAATATGCTTCTGGAATTGTTCTCGGTTGTCGAATAAACTTGGCTTGACCCAGATGAAAACAAAGTGCACGCTGAAGAGTGGTCTCATTTGTTGTGTGTATCTCATTCTGTGTGTGTGTGTGTGTGTGTGTGTGTGTGTGTGTGTCTAAATGCCCCCCCTCCAAGTTTCACAGTGAGTCACACACAAAGCTGGAGTTCTGTTTGTGGCCAGGTGCCAAAAAGTGGCAATTGCTCTCCGCATCACATGGGCACAACTGCCTTTTATCCAGATGTGTTTAAGGAGTGGGTGCCATGGGGGTGGAGTCTGTGGAGCAGTAGTTATAAATGGGGGTGGGGGGGAAAGGTAGAATATAGGATAGGATAGAATAGAACAGAATAGAACAGAATAGAATTCTTTATTGGCCAAGTGTGATTGGACACACAAGGTATTTGTCTTTGGTGCATAAGCTCTCAGTGTACATAAAGAAAAAATAAAAGTGGTATCTGGGTTGGATTTGATATATTATTTGTTATAAATATTTATATTTGGCATACAAACTTATCATAAAGAATATTATATAGTATCGGATAGCGCTCCATAATATGG
Organism: Pseudonaja textilis; assembly: GCF_049901715.1. NCBI lineage: Eukaryota > Metazoa > Chordata > Lepidosauria > Squamata > Elapidae > Pseudonaja > Pseudonaja textilis. The sequence goes on along the minus strand of NW_028262864.1, from coordinate 934,830 downwards.
GAATATAGATTGCCCAACTATATATCTGACTGAAGTAATAGAACAGAATCCTTAATTTAGGAGCATTAACACTGAATGGTGATTTGGGACAATATAATTAACATAGTCCAACAGCAAAAACAAATTTTAAAAGAGATGACCTCCACGACAACTACAGCCCTGAAAACAGGAAGGAAGACTACCCTGACCCTAACAACCACCTTGACATCAGCCTCACCAACAATCCAAAAAACTATTGAAGAATCTCTAACAGGAGAAAAACAACTTAACATCTCCAATGCCAACATACAAGCCACCCTACTATCTTTGCAAGAATCAATGTCCAAAATGCAAGAAATAATGATTAAGAACCATAATGAAACTAGAGCGGATATTAGCGAATTAAAGGAAGAGATGGGGAGGCTCAAAGCGGAAATGAAAGCAGATATACTTAAGGTGGAGGATAAGATAGGGACATTGCAGCAGGCTATGGAAAAAAATGAAGTAAAGATAAAAGAAATAGAGGCAAGGACAGAACAAATGGAGAAAAAACTAGAAAGGGTAAACGAAGAATTCAAAAACGTAACCAGAGAAACAGAAGACTCCCTGGTCCATCTAGAAATGGATAAAGCAGCGGCATATTTGAGATTCCAGAACGTGGAGGAATCGAAGAACAAAGAATTAGAGCAGCTAATGGCAGGATTATTGGCCGAACTGTTAGAAAAAGAAAAAGATGATCTACTTAAGGAATTTGACGAGGTGTATAGGGTCAGCACCAGTTACGCAAGACGCTACAACTGTCCGAGAGGGATTCATATCCGTTTTACAAGAAGATGTGTGAGAGATCTAATACTCAGACTGTCCAGAGATGAAACAATAACGTATAAGAGCAAAGAGATCAAGATCCTTAAGCAAATCCCGAAAAAAGTGAGGGTCATAAGACAAGATTACAAATTCCTAGCTAATTATTTAAATAAAAAAGGAATTCCATTTAAATGGCTAATCCTGGAAGGGATGCTAATAACATGGAAAGAAAGAAAAATTAAAATAGACTCTATAGAACAGGCACAAGACTTCCATGAACAGTTAACAGGCATGGACGATCAATACACTAAGGAGGAAACCAAGAGGAATCTGCAGGAAGACCGTAATTGCTATAGAAATAAAAAAGAAGGACCCCTCCAAAACCAAGGGAACGATAACCCACGACCAGAGAGAGAAAAACCAATCCCACGCTTTCTCATTTCCTTGTACATGCAATTTCTTTATATGAAAGTACTCTCCTTTTAATCTGGGATGGGGGGGGGTCAACACACAGACAGTTACACCAATGTTTTTTTTTCTTCATCATCAACATACTCACACATTTATACTGTAATCAGACTGTTTGCATAACCAATTTCTCACACAAAAATTTCATTTCATTCTTTCATTCTTTCTCCAAGCAAATCAATCATTACTTACAAATCTTTTCTGAGAGCTTTTTCTCACAAGCCAATGAGCTCCATTTCTTTTTTTTACTGTTGTTAGAGGGTCTCATCCTCCAGGTTTGGAAATGATTACACACAGACACATTCACACAGACAACTTTTCCAGACCTGGGGAGGTTTTGTCCCTTTAAATCTCCACTTTTTCTTTCTTTAGCAATGGGTTGTTGCCACTTCCCTTTTTCTTGAGTCAGGACTCCAAGAGCCATATTATTCTTTGAGTCCACATACAAATTGAAAGATTTCTCAAGGTTGGGAAGTCCCATAACAGGAGCTTGAGATGCTAATTTTTTAAAAATCTCAAAAACCTGTTTTTATTCACACGGCCAAACAAAGGGTTCCATTTCTCCCCCCTTTGTGGACTCATAGAGTGATCTGGCTAGCAGGGCAAAATTTCTACAACAGCCTGCTGCTTAAAAAACTCCTGTCAGTTGGTTCTGTAATTCAGCACACAGCTTCCTTTTTCTCATGTCCTATAGCTCTGTGTCCTTGACTTATAGTATAACCTAAGTATTTAATGTGGGGTTTCACTAATTGGGCTTTCTTTCTAATTGCTTTAGTGAACTTTGTCACTTTTACTTGAAGTTACACTCCTTGTTAAGCACTAGATTTTTACTACCTGTCTCTGCCCTGGGTGTTCTGTCCCTTATCTTTCTAGTTTGGATCTCCCAGATGAGGCTGGCTTATTTTTAAAGATCAAGATCTATAGAGACCTTCTGTTAAGTTGTGGGAAAGACGACTCGAGATCAGTTAGACTTCAGCTCTTTTTATTAGTCTCTCAGTACTGAACTGCCACGGAGCCGCGGCAGCATCTTTTATAGAGCCTGCTCGTGGCCAATGACGGCTCTTCGAAATTCCTGCCGTCGGACGGACCAATCAAAACAGATTATTCAAATATATAACACCCCTCCCCAAGTGGTCCAGTCCAACCAATCAGGCTTCCCTAGGTTATGTAGTCACGTAAGTAGGCGGGGCTCTTATGGTTTCTACTGGACCTGCGCAATTCAGTTGCGGTGTTGTCTTTGGACTGTTCAGACGGGTTCGCTGTTTCTCCCGTCCTTCTGTGTGGAACCTCCTGGAAGGTAGAGTCAGCCATGCCGCTCCCGCCTGGTCTATCCGGGCTGGTAGAGTCGGCTCAGCTGCTCCCTCCAGGAGTGGCTTCGTGCTGATTTTCCGCTGCCTGCTCCATTCTTCCGAAGTCATTTTCAGGTATGTAATTGCAATTTCTTAGCGGCGCTACTGGTGGTGTTGGTTGGTGGGTTGTTGTTAGTGTTTGTTTTGTTATTTCTCATGCTTGTAGAGGGTCTCCCCCTCCCCTCTCATTTCTGTTTGAGGGGTCTCCCCCCTCTCTGGTTTGGTTATTCTTCTGGTTTAATGTTTGAGGTGGTTCATGTGTGTGTGTGTGTTCTTCTCCTTTGTCCCTTGGATTGTTAGTATTTCTCAATAGTGTTCTTGATCTAAGTTGGTCTATGTGTCTCCTCCAGTTTTTTCCGTCCTCTGTCTCTACCCTGTATGACCAGGGTCCTGTTATCTGGGTTATTTTAGCTGGTATCCATAGTGGGTCCCCCGTGAGGTTTTTGCATAGACCAGGTCCCCTGTTCCAAATGTACGGTACTTACTGGAGGAGTCTGTTGGCTTTTCAGGGCTGTATGTGGGGTGTAGTCTGTCTAAGTGAGACCTTAATTTTCTGCCCATTAATAGTTCTGCTGGGCTTTTATTAGTTGTGGTGTTTGGTGTGATGTGCTGTATAGTTAGTAGTTTATAGATTTTTTCTTGGATGTCTCCCATTCCTAATTTTTGTAGCGTTTCCTTTGTATACCAGACCATGCATTCCGCCCGTCCATTTGTAGCCGGCTAATCCAGCACTGTTAGGGCATGCCTTATTCCTTGTTTGGTGAGGAACCTCTCAAATGTCAGTGCCGTGAATTGCGGCCCGTTGTCCGACACTAGTAGATCCAGTAACCCATGTGTTGTGAAAAGTTTCCTTAGTTGTTTGATTATGGCTTCTGTTGTTGTTGAGTGCTTGACGCTTACCTCCAGCCAATTGGAGTAAGCGTCTACCACTATCAAAAATGTGTGTCCTTTCGTTGGCCCTGCGAAATCAATGTGTATCCTCGACCATGGGCCCCTAGGTGTTTCCCAGTCGAGTACAGGTGCAGAAGGGGGTGTAGGTCTAGACTCTTGGCATTGTTTGCACGTTTCCACCCATCTCCCAATATCCTTATCCATCCCTGGCCACCATACATAACTCCTGGCCAGAGACTTCATCCTTACAATACCTGGGTGTCCTTCATGCAATACATACAGTATTTGTTCCCTCAGTATGTCCGGTATGATTACCCTATCCCCCCATAGTATACACCCTTTTAGGATTGAGAGTTCTGTTTGTCTGTTCCGAAATGGTTTAATAGTCTCGTCACTTTCAGTCTCTGGCCACCCTTTACCTACCCAATTTTAAATCCACGCCAGCTTTCTGTCTCTCGCGGTTTCCTTCGCAATGTCTGTTGCCGTTATGGGTAGGTTTGCCAATGTCTCGATTTGCAGGGTTGATGTTGTTGGTGCAGGATCATCTTCTAACTCAGGTAGGGGGGAACGGCTCAGGGCGTCAGCGTGTGTTATGTTCTTCCCTGGCCGGTGGATTAAGTTGTAGCTGTATGCAGCGAGGAACTTGGACCATCTCGTCATTCACGGTGACAGTATGTTGGGTGTAGCTTTGTTCCCTGCGAGTATTCCTAAGAGAGGTTTATGGTCTGTAATCAGTGAAAAAGATCTGCCATAGATGTATTCGTGGAACCGTTTGACTCCTGTTATTGCGGCCAGCGTTTCTCTGTCCAATTGGCTGTAATTTCTCTCCGCTTTTGATAGGGTTTTTGAGTAGAACGCGATCGGTGCTTCTCTTCCATCGGGTAATATGTGGCTGAGTATGGCCCTGACGCCGAATGGTGACACATTGCAGGTTAATGTTAGTGGCAGGGTTTCGCTGTATTGGATTAGGACAGAGTCTGATGTGAGTAAGTCTTTGATTCCCTGGAATGCTGTTTCTTCTCGTCGCCCCCAGGTCCAGGTAGCTTTCTTATCCAGCAGCCTGTGTAACAGTTCCGCTGTCGCTGCCTTCTGTGGCAAAAAGACATTGTAAAAGTTAATAAGTCCCCCAAAGGCTTGTAACTCTGTTTTATTTTTGGGTCTGGGAGCTTCTTTGATTGCTCTGATTTTCTTTTCAGTGGGTTGGATCCCTTCTTTATCTATGAGGTATCCCAGGAATCCAACCTTATCGGTGGCTAGTTGGCACTTTTCTCTTTTCACTTTGAGTTCTGCCTCTTTAAATTTTTGTAAGACTTCCCTCAGGTGGCCTTCCAGTTGTTTTTTGTCCCTGGCTGATACCAATACGTCATCAAAATATGGTACCACCCCCTTGATTCCTTGCAGTAGGTGCTCCATCAAACTTTGGAAAATCCTTGGGGCCACGCTAACTCCAAATTGTAGTCTTTTGCATTTGAATGCCCCCCTGTGAGTCACAATTGTTTGTGCTTCCACTGTTTCTGGGTCAACTGGCAATTGTTGGTAAGCTTGCACAAGGTCAAGTTTCACAAAAAATTTTCCTCCCCCCCAACGAATGAAATAGGTGTTGTACCACCGGAATGGGGTATGCGCTTTGTTGTAGGGTTGAGGGTTGCCTTATAGTCTCTGCAGATGCGTATGGACCCATCTGGTTTAATAGGAGTCACAATTGGGGTTTCTCACCTGGCGTGGTCAATTGGTTTTAATACCCCCTGTGCGATAAGTTTATCTAATTGTTCATCGATTTTTGGTTTTAACGCGAAGGGGACTCGCCTCGCCTTTAGCCTAATTGGGGCTATGTTAGGATTCAAATTAAACAAGATAGGGGACCCTTGGTACTTGCCCAGTTCTCCATTGAAGACGTCCTGGAATTCTCTCATCAGGTTCTCTTCCCAGTCCGTCTCGGTGACGTTGTGTATCCCGGTCACTCCAATTCCTAGAGGGTCAAACCATTCAAGTCCCAGTAGACTGGGGCGATCCTGGTCTACTATGGTCAGTGGAAGGACTTTCTTGTATTTTTTGAAATTGACTTGGAAATCTCTGAGTCCGACTACAGGAATTCTGTTTCCTTGGTAGTCTTTTAGTGTGAGTTTTTGTCTTTCTAGTTCCTTCCTTTCCATATCTGGTATCAGGCTCTTTAGGGTGTTCCACGATATCATGGATAGATACGACCCGAAATCTACCTCCATCTCGCATGGCTGACCCTCTATTGTGACTTGTACCTTCACCTTTCTCGCATTGGTTGCGCTCGAGTGTCCAATATTTATTGTCTGGTGTGTTTCTTCTTTTCTATTAGCTTCGTTGAACCGCTTGTTTCTGCTTTCTTGGCTCCAACGGCTCCCTGTCTGCCTCTCTCTCGCTCTGGGTGGGGGGGTATTTCCTCTTTGTCTAGGGCTATGGTTATCTCTGTTCCGGCAGACCCTAGCTATGTGTCCCTGCCTTTCACAATACCTGCAAACAGCATCAAGGAAACGGCACTCAGAACATGGGTGGTCCCCTCCGCACCCAGCACAGAGGAATCCTGACTTCCTTTCTCTTCGCTCTCGTCTACTTTTTTCTGACTGAAGTCTATTTATCTCTTCTTCTTCCTCCTTGGTCTTGGACAAGGATTCGATGTCCTCATGGTGTGTTGTGGCGGTGGGCTTTTGAGTTCCCTCTAGCTTCTTGTCTGGAGCTTGGCTAGGGTCTCTCGTAGTTTCCTATGTTACCTTATTCATTTGTCGTATGGTGGTTGCTGATTTTTGTGTTGCTTCAGCTGCGGTGGCTTCTGCGATAGCCTCGGTTACTGTTATGTTGGGTCTGGTCAGTAGTCGGCTCTGTAGAGTGAGGTCTCTTAGTCCGAGGACCACGTGGTCCCTCATGGCCTCGTCCATGTTTAGGAATTTGCACGCTCCTCTAATGTCTCTTAGAGCAGCAACGAAATCCCCCATGCTCTCACCTTCCTTTTGGTCTCGCTTGTAAAGCTCGTGTCTCTTGATGAGGCTTGAGATGGCTGGTGCATAATGGGCTTGCAGCAATTTGACTAAGTCCGGCCACGCCATTTGCTTCACATCCTGGGGTTTTGCCAATACCTTTGCCATCTTGAACACTGTGGGCCCACAGTGGGTTAGGAGAACGGCTCTCTTCCTGTGTTCGGAGATTCCTTGTAGTTCATTCCCTTCTAGGAACATGAGGAACCGGTCGATGTAAGAATCCCAGTCTTCCGTTGCTGGGTTGAATGGTGTGGGTGGAGAGTTGCTTCCGGCCATTTCATCTAGCTCGATTCTCTTGCCACGTGCTCAACTGGTCTCCTTTGTCTCAGAATCCCACCTTCGTCGCCAGTGTTAAGTTGTGGGAAAGACGTCCCGAGACCAGTTAGACTTCAGCTCTTTTTATTAGTCTCTCAGTACTGAAGTGCTGCGGAGCCGCAGCATCCTCTTTTATAGCGGCTGCTCGCGGCTCACGGCCAATGACGGCTCTTCAAAATTCCCGCCATCGGACAGACCAATCAAAATGGATTATTCAAATATTCAAATATATAACACCTTCTTTCACACATCATTTGCACCTGGCCAGGACTCTCATGAGTAAGTTTGAACTGCACTTTTCTTTTTAAAGACAACTTTTACTGTTTAACGTGTACCCATGGGCTCCATGGAGAACACGGCCCTAATCTTACCAGTTCCAGATAGACACTCCTATGCCTTTTTCCAAATATACCACCAACCTTACCTATTTCCCAGTCCTTAAGGAGTTTCATGTTTCTTCTTCTTTAGCCAAAAGCATTTTACTATCTGCTGGGGGCTCAGGTATTTCCCAATTTATGAAATACCAGGATTTAAGATTCGGTATTTCAATTTTTAAGGTAGGTCTCTTGATTAAGTATTGTTTACCCAACCAACATTTGCTTGTTTCCCAGATGATCCCACCTGTATTGTGGTTCCTCAATTATGTATTTTGCCATTTTTGAATGCACAAATTTATCATTCTGTTCTTACTTTAAATTTTTAGTCCAGGGGAGTAGGTTTTCCTCACTCCACTGGCTCAATAACTGCTCTAATGGGTATTTTCATGCCCTTACGTGTTAGAGTCACCCCTAAGGGTTCGCTCTACCTCCTGCAGCAAGAAAGTTAGCTGCAACAACTACAAGAATTCCCCATTCTTGTCAAGATTCCCTAACCTGTGTAACTGCCCCTCCTCTTTGTCTTCAGTTGCTTGTGTGATGGGGCGAGGGTGACTTCTCTGCCGGAGACAAACAGGTACTGCCAGAGGCTTCACTTGAATGACTAGTGGTATATGGTGCACTGCATATCCTGGCGGATTACCTTTTGCCCATAATTGGTGCACATCAAACTCCTGCCAAGGATCGAGGACTCAAACCTCTTGGGTCACCATTATTTGCCACATCTCATTTGGAGAATGCCTCATGACTAGTGCCATTTCATCTTCCTCAAATGACAAAGTTGCCCCCATTTTGCATAACATGTCCCAGCCCAATAAGGGAATGGGACACTTGGGCATGTATCGGAATTGATGTTCAATGTCCCTTCTATTCAGGGAACATCTCAGGGGCTTTAGAAAAGGGTGGCAATTTACAGAGCCATCAACCCCTTGTATATTTATAACATCAGCAGAAAAGGGGAGCCAACAACTTAGTAACTACAGATCTAGATGCCCCCTATCTTCATTCAGACCAAAGGTTTAGAGGGGGCTGAAGAGGTGCCTTAGGCCTAACCCCTTGATCTGTTTTTGGCATTTCCTTTTGTATTCCCTGCACTCCTGCCCTGGGAACTTGATTATTGCCATCATCAACATTTTGGGGATGGAATAGATGAGGTTTATCGAGTCTTCACAAGATACGCAATGAGAAATAGCCTACCAAGAGAAGTTCACATCAGATTTACAAAGAAAGCCATCAAAACGCAAATATTGCACGTGGCAAGAGAGAAAACATTGAAATATAAAGATAAGGAGATTGTGGTTTTGAAACAAGTACCCAGAAGAGTGAGAGAGATGAGAAGGGAATACTGATTCTTGACCAAATTGCTACTTTAAAAAGAGGTGAATTATAGATGGCTGATTCCAGAAGGTTTAATGTTCACATGGCAAGAACAGAGATACAGAATTGATTCATTTGAGAAAGCTGAATCATTTTATACAGAATTTTTCAGAGGGAAAGAGGAAGAGGCAGAAAAAATAATTTCACTAATTGAATTCCAAGAAGACTGCCAAATGACGACTGAAAAAGAGGAAGGTGTAGTAGGTGGAAAGGAGGAAGCCAAAGGTCAACGTGAACCAAGATCCACGAGAGCTGCCAATCCTAATTATAAAATATAACCATGGAAGAGAAAAAATTGATTACAATTAATATAAATGGACTTAATTCAACCGTTAAAAGAAGGAAAACTTTCCATAAATTAGAGAAATTAAAATTTGATATAATCTGCCTACAAGAAGTACATATTAAAAAGCAATATGAACAATTGTTGATACAGCCAAAACTAGGGAAAATATTTACCTCCTTGACACAATGCAAGAAAAGAGGAGTGGTTTTATATATTAAAGAGACTATTCCAGCGAAATTGATTTATACTGATGACGACAGAAGAATACTAATGGTGGAAATAATGGATAATAATATGAAAACACTCCTGATTGCAATCTATGCCCCGAATGATAAACAAGAAGAATTTTTATAAAAAATTACATATGAAAATAATTGAACTGGACTATGCTAATACAGTTATGATGGGAGATTTTAATTGAATTGTAGACAACAAACTGGACTATACAGCACAGAAAACAACAAAGCAAAACAGAAAGACTCTCCCTAAATCTTTTTTTAATATGGTAGATGAAATAAACTTAAAAGATACATAGAGAGAAAGAAATGCTAAAACTAAACAATACACCTTTTACTCAAATAGACATTTATCATGGTCCAGAATAGATATGATATGGATGTCAGCAGAATTGTTAACTAATATCCAAGAAATAAATATTGAAACAAGTGGGCAGATCACAATCCAATGACAGTTAAATGGAAAGGACAAAGAAGAAGATCTAGATGGACGCTAAATAATACTATTTTAAAGGGAAAAGACTTCACACAGTGGATGGAGAAAGAATTGGCTTTTTTCTTTAGAGAAAACAAAAAAGAAGATACATCAATTCAGAATGTATCGGATACAATGAAGGCATATGCCAGAGGCTTGATAATAGACTATACAAGGAAAAGAAATACCATGAAAAGATTAGCCTCTAAGGCATTAGAGGATGAGTATAAAGGACTTGAAAAAGAGCTACAGAAAATGCCACAGAAAAAGGACATTAAGTTAAAAATGGATATAATCAAACATAAAATGGGTCTAATAGAAAAAGAAGAATTAGCACAGAAAATTAGAGGTGCTAAACAGAACTACTTTGAAGATGCAAATAAACCAGGCAGATGGTTAGCATATAAATTAAGAAAGGAGAAAGAATCAAGGAAAATATTGCAACTAATAGATGATCAAGGCCAAGTTTGCTATGGTAGTATAGAGAAGAAGGAAATCATTTGAGACTATTATGGGAAACTATACACACAAGAGAATATTGATGGGGAAAGAGTCAAACAGTACCTACAGAATGCTAAGTTACCCCAGATACCTAAAGAGATTGAAACAATGTTAGAAAGCAATATAACGATGATGGAGTTAACTGAAGCACTCAGGAAGCAAAATAATGGAAAGGCACCAGGCCCAGATGGACTTCCGGCAGAATTTTACAAAACATTACAAGAATCATTGAATCTTCCATTGCTAGAAGTTATGAATGAAGTTATGTTAAAGAAGAGGATACCTAAATCATGGTCAGAAGCTTATATTACACTTGTTTCAAAAGAGGAGGCCGATCCATTACAAATCAAGAACTATAGACCTATCTCCCTACTAAACGCAGATTATAAAATTTTTGCTTCAATATTGGCAGAAAGACTTAAAAAATACTTAAATAATTTTATTCATTCTGATCAAAATGGATTTCTGCCAAAGAGACAAAATAAAGACAATATGAGAGTAATTTTGGACACTTTGAAATATTACGAGGCACATCCTGAAAAACAAATGGCTCTGATATTTTTAGATGCACAGAAGGCATTTGATAATGTGAATTGGGGATTCATGTTGTTACTGCTAGAACAGATGGGCTTTGCTAGAAAATTTATTCAAGCAATAGAAGCTATATATCATAAGCAAACGGCAAAGGTAATGATAGAGAGACAACTGACAGACTCTATTAATATAAGAAAGGGAACAAGACAAGGGTGCCCACTGTCACCTCTGTTGTTTGTGTTAACTTTGGAAGTGCTAAATAGAAATATTAGAGATGAAAAGAATATAAAAGGGATGAAAATTTAAAAGGAAGAATTTAAGTTGCAAGCATTTGCAGATGATCTGGTTTTTATTCTAGAAGACCCACTAGAAACAGCATCAAAATTGATAGAAAAGATAGAGACATATGGAAAGGTGGCTGGTTTGAAAATAAATAAAGATAAGACAAAGATCTTGACAAAAAATATGTTATCAAGACAAAAGGAAGAACTGGCAGACCTATTGAAAATTCAGGTCACGAATAAGATCAAGTACTTGGGGGTACATTTGACAGCAAGATGCAGTACACTAAAAGAGAATAATTATATCAAACTTAAGCAGCAGATAGCGCTAGATTTGGCGAAATGGGAGAATTTACAACTGTCATTAATAGGGAGAATAACAACAATCAAGATGAATATGTTACCCAGAATTTTATATTTGTTTCAAACAATTCCAATTAGGCTTGGAAAAGACTATTTTGAAGATTTAAATAAAATTGTGGTGAAATTTATATGGCAAGGTAAGAAAGCGAGAATAAAGTTAAAACTTTTGCAAGATGCTAGAATAAGAGGAGGATTTGGTTTGCCTAATTGGGAGTTGTATTACCAAGCTACAAATTTGATGTGGGCTAAGGAATGGATAACATTAAGAAATACTAGATTGTTGACATTAGAAGGACATGATCTGTTGTTGGGGTGGCATGCTTTTCTATGGTATAAAGAAACTAAACTGGCTATACTTCCGGTGGCAGGACACGGCGAACGGAGGTGAAGAAGACTGTCACGGTCTTCGAACACCTTTTCTGGCGTCAGGAGCGATCCCCCAGGGATACACGAACCCTGGAGAGGTTCGTGTCAACGTGGAGAACCTTGAGCGGTAGAGTGGGGAAGGCAACCCCCCGACAGCAAAGAGGGAAACTCCCGAGCCCGGCGCAGAAGAGTAAGCTGTCATTCTATGGCGGCTTCAAGTCCGGTCTGCCACTTGGGTGAATAAGCAAAGCAGTGACAGCCTGCGAGGTCGAGAGTAACAGGAACAGAGAAACAGTTTATAACTTGGAGTCTTTGAAGACTGAAGATAGCAGAATGACAGAAGAATGACAGCGGCGTAAAATCTTCTTTCCCAGTTGTGATCAGCACTTTTCAGAAGTCGGGCGGAAAAGCGGCCAGAAAAGCGGTGGGGAAAAATGAAAGGACTATAATGGAGAGAGGAAAGCCCAAGCACAAAGTGTAAACGCAGATTTTACCCTGTGAAAGGAAGCTCCGAGGAAAGAGGAAGATTGTCAAAACCAGGAGATCGGAGGTCCAGAATTTGTGAGGGGCTTCATCTGACTTTCGGACCTTTCTTTTTGACTTTACTTGAGAAAAGGGAGGCGACGGAGGTGAAAGAATACTGGTATTGATCGAGTCTGATGAATCCTCAGATCTGAGTACAACACGACTATCACATCTATTTAATATTGTGGAGAAGAAAAACTGAGCATTATATTGGACTTTGGAAGATTTGTATGTTGATTTAAAAGTTGGAAAGCAAAGAAAGAAGAAGAAGCAAGAGGAAGAAGGCAGAGACAAACAGAAGGCTGGGAAAGACGGCTTTGGGACTGCAGATTAGTCAGCACATTACACTATTTGCTGATTGGAATGCTGAAAAGAACCCTCTAGCTGGAAGATGGACTATTAGCTCACCCAACTTGCTTCCTTTATTACGTGGTACTACTTAATATTACTAGTTTGGCACTACTTTCTCCTTAAGATGATTTCCTTGCTTTTTGTTTGTTGATTTTCTGAAGTTGTGGTAATCTCTCTTTTACCCTTTCTCTTATTATTCTGCCCCCTGCCTCCCTATTGTATTTCCTAAATAGCTTACATAATTTTACTTATTTGGGAAAAAAAGAAAGAAAGAGGGGGGTATACTATTTTTATAGAGTTAAGAGATTACTGTTTTAAGTATTAATAGCAAAGAGGGATAAACTCTGTTGATATAAACTATTTATAAATTATTTAGACTACTTAAGACATTTAAGATTAATTCCTTAAAGTGTTAATTGATGTACTATTGCTGACCAATATTCTTATTACATAGACTAGAATACTGTAGTAGATATCTATTTATAATATAGGGGAAAAGACTGTGGAGCGAGATATTAAATTGAAATATGAGAATAGACTTTTCAATACAGGACCCAAACACTGAATGGTGATTTGGGATAATATATCTAAAATTGTGCATCAACAAAAACAAATACTTAGAGAGATGACATCCACGACAACTATGGCCCTAAAAACAGGAAGGAAGGCTACTCCGACCCTATCGACTACGTTGACGCCCACCCCACCAACAACTCAAAAAACTATTGAGTCCTTAACAGGGGAAAAGCAGCCTAATGTCCCCAACAAACTTCCTTATTATCCTTGCAGGAAGCTATATCTAAAATGCAAGAAATGATGATTAAAAATCATAATGAAACTAGAGCAGATATAAGCGAACTGAAAGATGAGATGGGGAAACTGAAGGCTGAAATGAAAGCGGATATATCGAAGGTGGAGGGTAAGATAGGGTCTCTACAGCAGGCCATGGAGAAAAATGAAGTGAAAATAGAAGATATAGAGAGTAGAACAACACGCATGGAGACTAACTTTGAAAGGATGGATGAGGAATTTAAAAATGTACTTAGAGAAATGGAAGACTCACTGGTTCATCTCGAGATGGACAAAGCCATTGCGTATTTAAGGTTCCAGAATGTGGCGGAAGCAAAAAATGAAGAATTGGAACATTTGATGGCAGAAATATTTGCTGAATGGTTAGGAAAAGAAAAAGATGACTTAATTAAAGAGTTTGATGAGGTGTATAGGGTTAGCACAAGCTACGCCAGACGCAACAACTGCCCAAGAGAAATCCATATCTGCTTCTCTAGGAGATGTCTGAGAGATTTAATTTTGAAAATGTCTAGGGAGGAAACGATATCATATAAAGGCAGAGAAATTATGATTTTAAAACAAATTCCAAAGAAAGTGAGGACTATAAGACAAGATTATAAATTTCTAGCCAATGATTTAAATAAAAAAGGAATCCAATTTAAATGGCTAATCCCGGAAGGGATGTTAATTACGTGGAAAGAGAGGAAAATTAAAATAGAATCGATAGAACAGGCCCAAGACTTTTATCAACAGCTCACAGATACGGATGGTCAATCCACTAAAGAAGAATTTAAAAGGAGACCTCAGGAGGACCGATATCATCACAGAACCCAAAAGGAACGACTTTCCCCAATTTCAGGAAGTGATAAACCACAACCTGGGAGAGAAGAGCAAATCCCACAACAACAAGAAGAGAATCGAATCATTACTAGGCAAAAATCTAAACAGACGTAGATAAATGGTGGAAGGGAAGAAGTTGCTCTCCATCAATATAAATGGATTAAATTCAATATCAAAGAGAAAAAGGATATTTTCAAAACTTATTCGACATAACGCAGATATAATATGTCTTCAAGAAACACACATTTCAAAATGATGAAAGACATCTAATTTGTCCAAAATTAGGAAACTTTTACGGCACCGGCCGATAAACAAAAGAAAAAAGGAATTGCAATTTACGTAAAACAAGATGTAAGGGCAGAATTAACCTGGTCGGATCCCGAAGGAAGAACTCTGGTTATACAAGTTTGGATAAACCACATCACATTTTTACTTGTAGCAATCTATGCCACAAATGAAGACCAAGGGAAATTTTTTAAACACCTCCACCAAAAAATAGTAGGCTTTGAAAAAAGGAACATTTGCTTGATTGGTGATTTTAACTCCATTGCAGACTACCAAAAAGACCATAATAATATGGGAAAAAACAAGAAGGGGAAAAGAGAATTTTCTATGGCATGTAAGGAAATGATGAAAGAGTTAAATTTAAAAGATTTATGGAGGGAATGGAACCTGGAAGAGAAACAATTTACATACTATTCCAATCCACATAAGATTTGGACTAGAATAGATATGGCCTGGATGGATTTGGATTTGGCTAATGAAATAAAAGAAATTAAAATCCTACCAAATGAATGGGCTGACCACAACCCAATACAGCTAATTTGGAGAGATAGGAGAAGAATAAAAAAAAGATGGACGCTAAATACCCAAATAGTAAACGAAGAAGAGTATATCAATAAGCTGAAAGAGGAGCTAAACTATTTCCTAAAAGATAATAATAATGAAACAACTTCAAAACAGAATATTTGGGATACTATGAAAGCAATTATAAGAGGTACAACAATTTCCTATAATGCTATGAGAAATAAGAGAACTTATGCCCGACAAAATGTATTACAACAACAAATCAAAGACTTAGAAATACAATTACAAAAATCCCCCAAGATCCAAGGAATACAAAACCAGTTAATATTAGCCAAACATAAGCTGAATTTAATTGAACAAGATAAAATAGAAGTTAGTTTGAGAAGGTCCAACCAAAATTATTTTGAACACGCTAATAAACCAGGAAGATGGCTATCTTATAAACTTAAAAAAGAAAAGAGACTGATACACCAACTAATAGACAAGAAAGGCATACCACAACATGAGATTGAGAAGAAAAAAGATATCATATTAAACTACTTTCAAAGATTATATAAAAAGGAAGAAATCAATGAAGACGAAATAAGAACTTATCTGGAGAATATGAATGATAAAACAATAGGGGAAGGAGAGAAAGAATTATTAAATAAGGATATTACATGGTCTGAGTTGAAATCTGCAATGGAGAATCAAAGTAATAATAAATCCCCTGGACCAGATGGGATCCCAGTAGAATTGTACAAAGCTATAATAGAGTTAGTAGGGCCACTGATGCTGGAAGTGTTTAATGAAGTACTTTTGGCAGCCAAGATGCCAGACTCATGGAGGGGGGAGTTGATTTCGTTAATTCCGAAGGAGGACATAGATGCCAGATATATAAACAATTATAGACCAATTTGGCTTTTAAACGCTGATTATAAATTATTTACCTCAATTATAGCGAATAGAGTAAAACAAGTTTTAAATTTATACATTCATGAAGATCAAAATGGTTTCCTTCCATCCCGCCAAATCAAAAATAATCTAAGAACCGTTATTGACGTTTTAGAATATTATGAAGTTCATCCAGAGAAACAATTTGCACTCATTTTTTTAGATGCTGAGAAAGCATTTGATAATCTACACTGGCACTTTTTAATTCAAAAAATCTTTAACATGAGTCTGGGCACTAAATTTGAGAACATTATCACAACAATTTACAACACCCAACAGGCCAACATACTAATTAACGGTGAACAAACAGGCCCATTAAACATTGAAAAGGGTGTCAGACAGGGTTGCCACCTCTCACCCCTCCTATTTATACTTGCTTTAGAATCTCTGTTAACGTGGATAAGACAAAACTCTGAAATCCAAGGAGTAAGGGTTAAAGCAGACGAATATAAACTACAGGCGTTCGCAGACGATATGGTTTTCTTCCTAGAGGAACCCATGGAAAAAGGAAATAACCTAATAAAAGAACTAGAACAATTTGGTTCAGTAGCAGGATTAAAGATCAATAGAAATAAGACAAAATTAATGACTAAAAATCTAACAGAGAATCAGAGGAAAGAATTAGAAAAAATCATAGGGATACAGGCAACAAAAAAGGTCAAATATTTAGGCATATGGTTAACACCACATAGTAAATTGCTCAAAGAGAATAATTACGATAAACTACTACAATAAATTAAGAAAGACCTAGAATCCTGGAATAAGCTGCAGCTTTCTCTACTGGGCAGGATTGCCATGATCAAAATGAACATTCTACCAAAATTTCTTTACTTATTCCAGACATTTCCAATTAAATTACCAAAAAATTTTTTTGAAGATATAAATAAGGTAACTCTTAAATTTATTTGGCAAGGGAAAAAAGCTAGAATCAGTATTAAGGCCTTACAAGATGCAAAAAGTAGAGGGGGGCTGGTGCTCCCAAATTGGGAATTATATTATTGGGCAGACAACTTATTATGGATAAAAGACTGGGTTAACTTACTCAATAAAAGAACCTTAGCTTTAGAAGGGCACGACCTTCAGAGAGGGTGGGACACATTTTTATGGGATGTGGGGAAAACTAGACAGTCATATTTCCATAGGCACCTTATTAAAGATTCATTACTAACTAGCTGGAAAAAATATGCAAAAAACACTATTTAAAAATTCCGATTTGGCTTTCAACAATGGAGGCAATGGTACATCCCAACAATTTGGATATAACAAAAACGATTAAATATAAAGATTTATTAGACCCTCTAGGAAAATTAAGAACTCGACAGGATTTACAGGAACAGGGATTTAAAATTGACCAGTGGTTATATATACAAATCCATAGTAGATACAAACAAGATATCAAAGAGTTTGGAATCTATAGCAAATTACAATACTTAGATAAAATCTTATTAGGATCAAATAAAAAGAATATTTCTACATTTTATAAATACTTATTGGAGGTAGAATTAGAGCAAGAGATAGTGAAAGGGAACATGATAGCGTGGAGTAGGAATATTGGAAGAAGCATTACATTAACAGAATGGGAAAAGATCTGGAATAGAAACATCAAGATTACGAAATCCGCGGCGTACAAAGAAAATATGTATAAAATGTTATATAGATGGCACTTACCCACTTCGAGGCTGGCGAAGATGAACCCTAACATGAGCTCAAGGTGTTGGAAATGCAAAAATTTTGGCAAAAAATCAGAAAATGGTTGGAGGAGATAACTAAAGAACAAATAGACTATAAACCAGAGTTCTTCCTGTTAGGGATCTCTGATAGATATTTATCCAAAAAGACAAAATACGTAATAATCCATATTCTAACTGCGGCTAGATTAGCGTTTGCTCAATGTTGGAAATCACCTCATACACCTTCAGAGCAAATGGTTATTCAGAAAATTTGTGAGTGTGCTGAAATGGATAAACTAACTATAGCGCTCAACATTTTACAACAACTGGGACTCATGGTATAATTGGCTTACACAGAGACAAATTATGTAAATGATATAGAGTAACTTAAACATAATGGAAAAGAGGAGTAGATTGGATATGACGAAGAGAAATGATCCTTACAGACTGTCACAAAAAGATATCGTTCGCTTTTAAATGTACTTTTTACCCTATTCTCCCTCCCCTCCCTTACCCCCTCTCCCTCTATATCCCTCTTTCCCCCAACCGGCCCTTATCCGGTGTGTTAGGCCGGGTGTTTTCTTTCTTTCCTTCCCCTCAGCCGTTTTCTTTCTATTCTGTAAATGTACTGTTGATGTGTTTTTAAACTGTAAATTCAATAAAATCTATTTAAAAAAAAAAAGAAACTAAAACACAGGGGTATTTTAGAAGACATTATATACGGGAGTCTCTGTGGTTAAACTGGGAGAAGATTAAAAGACAATGTTATTTGAAAATTCCAGTCTGGCTATCGACTTTTGAAGCATTTTCTTATTCTATAATATACAAAAAGGAACAAACAGTTAGATATGGTGAAATATTGAATGAAAAGGGTGAACTTAAATCTATACAAAAACTAGGGGAACAAGGTATAAGGATGAATTGGTTTTCATATACGCTAATACATTCAAGGTATGATAAAGATTTTAAAACAGAAGGTTTCTATGATAAACTGACTGATTTAGATAAGATTTTGACAGGTACTGATGAAAAGGTGATTAAAAAGTTGTATGGATATTTATTAGAAATTAAACTAGAAGAAGAACAAGTTAAAGAAACTATAATTGCTTGGGGGAAGAATTTTGGATATGCGACTGATCTAGAGAAATGGTAAAAATTGTGGTCTCAAAATTATAAAATGACAATGTCAATAGCATATAAAGAAAATTTGTATAAGATGTTTTAGAGGTGGCATCTACCCCTGACGAGAATCGCAAGAATGTTTAAGAACAAATCGGATAAATGTTGGAAATGTCATCAGACACTTGGCTCATATTACCATATGTGGTGGACTTGTGCGGATGCTAAAAAATACTGGACTAAAATCCACACGTGGTTGGAAAAAATGACAAAAAAGCATATAGATTTGAAACCAGAGATATTTTTATTGGGAATTTTACCTGAAATATATAGTAAAGATTTGAAATACCTGATTGTAAATGTATTAACAGCGGCTAGGATTGTATTTGCTAAAAACTGGAGAAATGAGAAAATACCATCACAGGAGGAAATTATTAAGAAAATATTGGAATGTGCTGAAATGAGCAGATTGACATTTGAAATTAGAGAACAGGATGATAAACAATTTTATAAAGTTTGGGATCTATTCTATCAATGGTTAGACAATAAAGTATAGTAACGAAATGTGTAGACTTTTAGAAAATACTAAATATATAAAGATGTATTCTTTTCTTATTATATCTACAAAATGTTTTTAGGATAGATTTGGGATGATAATATGAATTGTCACAAAACAAATTAAGTAAAATATGATTATTTTCCAAAGCATGAATGAATAAAAGTATAGTCAAATGATTGATTAATAATGATACCAATGTATTTAATATTGGATTGAAAATATGAGATCATATACAATCTAATTGTAATTGAAGACTACGAAATGGAAGCACAAAACAATTTGTAAACCAACCGGCACGCTGTATGTACATATATGGAAGATGGCCTGATGTTTTTATGTTTTGTTTGTTTATGTTTGTTTTAAAAACCAATAAAAAATTTATAAAAAAAAACATTTGGGGCTGGGGGTGGGGATTATCTTCTTCATAAGGTTCAATTTTCAAGATAGGTTTGATTTTAATCTGACTCGCCTTGATCTAAGATCTGGGATTTCTATTCATTTGGACAATGCAGACCCTCATGAGTTCGACTCAGCTTTTGTGAAGCCATTCAGGATTCTGTTTTACTACTACTTGCCACTGGTCAATATACTGGTATTGATCTGGGTGACCATTATCTGGGTCAGTAACAATCTGGTGGACTTTTGAAATGATGTCTAGATTAAAACTGCCTTCGGGCTTCCCTTCTTAAAATTCCTCAGCATACACTGAAGAGGTGTCCAGGGGACACTTCCTCCACCACTCATTTCTAGACACTGCCACTGACCTGTGATGCCGGACCTTCCAACAGTCACCAACAGGAACTGCAATGGCTTAACCACCCACACAACTCTTGGGCCTCATTAGGATTCACTGATCCCAGACCCAGGATGGTGATCAGGCCCCCTCTTCCACTCTCAAACGAGTGGGTCTACAATTCCCCAATACTTATACTTGCCTTCAGGAGTCTTCTTTCCAGCTGGTGTAATTTCATGACTCCATTTAGGTTCTTGGATTGGTCGGTTGTCTACCAGATACCCCTACGGTGCCGTCTGCCCCTTCCGGATAAATCATCCGTGCCAGCTGAAGGGTCAGCGAGACGGCCCCGGCTGGGCACCGGTCGGTCCGTGCCGTCCTCAGCAAAATATCGCTCTGAGTCCCGGTGGAGTCGCCATAAATGTTGCAGGAAATTACGAGACTCAGACCTTGGAATCCAAAAATAAGTTGGTTTTGTTTGTGCAAACAGGTTCAGAATATTTTAGCCAGAGCTACTTCTGAACAAACTTCTTATAGAACAGCACATGCCTATATACTTCTTCAGAAGGGGCAAAACACAGAAATATAACTTGTCAGTCATTCATTGGGTACTTGAAACACAGCTTTCCCCCTCCCCTGTTGCTAGGCTAGGATGGCTGGATGTCACAAACCCATCTTGCTAAACTCCCTAGCTTGTGGTTTTGTTACAAGCAAGACAAGGTTTCTTGGCAAATATGAGTTTGTGACCGATGGATGATCCTTGTGGTTTGACTTTTCACACTTCCTTGTTCTTTCTCTTCCTAATACCACATATTTCACTATCTATAAAAGTTGTATTATTATATGTCTAAAATTAATATATTTTTATGTCCTGCCTTACCTTAGTAAGGCCACACACCTGGAATCCTGCATCCAGTTTTGGCTGCCCCATCACAAAAAAAGACGTTGAGGCTTTAGAAAAAGTGCAGGTTAAGTTAAGCCCAACCTGTTGGAAGTGTAAGAAGGAAAAAGGTACCTATTTTCACATGTGGTGGACTTGCCCAGAGGTCAAGAAGTACTGGAATATAATTAGATTGTGGCTAGAAGAAGTAATAAAACAGAAAATTGAACCCAAACCAGAACTATTCTTATTAGGCAGAATAACAGAAAAATATAATAAAAAAGATAAATACATTATGTTACATATCTTAACAGCTGCTAGAATTTCCTATGCATAATTCTGGAAGCAGGAAAAACTACTACCAGAGGGTGTTGTTATAAAATTTTTTTTGACTGTGCAGAGATGGACAGGCTAACAATGAAATTAAGAGACAAAGAAGAGTCGATATACTATAATGTCTGGGGTGCCTGGTATGAATGGTTTAAGAATAAAAAAAAATCAAAATGGCAATTAGGTAAACAATAAGAAACTATGTGAATACCTATATCGATACTTATATTTATATTAATTTATATATTAAGTTGAAATTGAACAATGAAAGAAATGTGTAATTACAATGGAATTGTAAAGGATAAATGTTCTGTCTCACTTGTAGCCACAAGTGAGAGTCCAAATGTCCCAAAGAAATAAACACGAAAAAATAATACCAGAAACCACAGAGTTAATTTGTCTCTGTAATCGTCGTTGGCAGCTTTCCCAGAAACTGTCTTCAAGCCGAGATAACGCGAGATAAATCAGGAACATAGGGCTTCTTCAAAGCTGCGCCGTAATTAACGAAGTTTGATCCAGACAAGGGCCATTAACTAACACGCCTCCTTATATTCCTTGGAGGGGCATGTCAGTCTCTCTAATTAGTCTCTGACTTGAAGTTTCTTTTCAAATTGTGCTTGACGTCTCAACCTACGTCTAGTCCTTGCATCAACCCAACATTCGTTATCACTCAAGGACTCTGGTATTGCTGACACCTGAGTCATGATTGAAGTGGAAGGTTCTGGAGAGGAGGGAGTTTCCGACACTCCCTCATCCTCCTGGCTCACGTCTGCATCTCTCATTAGAGCAGGTTCCAATTCCAATGCCAAACCTTCCTCATCACTCGACCCTGTGTCTTCTGATACATCAGACTCAAAGCTCACAGCAGGCTCAAACCTTCCAGTCACAACACTATCCCTCATCGCAGGGCCCTTCCCCCGAGTATATGGGTATATGGATACACCAACCAGGTTTGGGTTGAATAAATATGTAAACCTAGGTTAAAGTGTCTTGTAGCTTTAAGCACAAGAAACTGCAATGTCATTGTGGGTGCGGTTGCAGGCAGTAATAAAGGTAGGAAGGGAAACGTAATAGACCCGGCTTCTGGATGCACCTGGTTCTGTTCCTGGTCTGCTGCCTGTTGGAACGTCTGCTTGCTTTTGGAGGCTACTGTGCCAGATACCATTTCAACTGAACACAAAGACTGTTTGTTTGGTGAGCTGAGGATTCAGCGTTGTCTTTGAGAGAAAGGTATCGGGAGGAGAAGATTTACAAGCAGATAAAGACATTGTATTTACTGTTAATGGTCTTGATAACTGGATGGATATACTGGATAATGATATATGGACTGAATGACATTTCTTAATTTCTGTGTGAATTAAATAACTATTTAAAAACTACAAACAGTGTTTTTGTCTCCAGTGTGTGTATACTCTTGGGCCCACTCTCTCTCTCATTTGCCTGCCTGGCTTGACTGCTGCTGCATACTCTGCTTGGGGGTTTATCCCCAAACACTAACATTGGTTATGGGCCCAGCAGTGAGCACAGTCTAACTAACCAGGATATAGCAGTGAGAGCTGGTGGGAGTTGCACATTACTGTAAATACAAACTGTTTGTTAAATAGTTATTTTTCACAAGAGCAATGGCACAAGTAAATTTGCCACATCTGTCCATGATATCCAGACTAGATGGAACAAACTATGTTTCATGGTCAATGAAATGTAGTTTACTTCTACTTAAGAGAAGGTTTGTGGGACATAATAACAAACCCACCAGATGTATCAAACTTAAATCCTAACGATGAAGAGGATTATAAACTGATACAGGATTATGAACGAAAGAATGAACAGGCTTTGTGCATCATAGGTCTCACCCTGTCTGACCAGCAACTCATTCATATCCGAGGAGTGGAAAATGCTGCAGACTGCTGGGAGAATCTCAAAAAGATTTATGTTCGAGACAGTGTAGGAGCTCATATCAATCTTACACGGAAGCTGTTTAGAACACATCTTGAGATAAATGGAGACATGTTAACTCATTTAAACTGTATGAAAAGCATTTTTCAAGAATTGCAAGAAAAAGAGCTTATTTTTAATGAGTTGCAACAAGTATACATCATACTGTCTTCTCTGGATCGAAGCTATGATGATTTTGTGACTGCATTAGAGGTATTGCCAAAAGACAGTTTATCAGTAACTGTGATTACCGGCAGGCTATTAGAAGAAGCCAGAAGAAGGTTTGAACGTGACCAGCTGAGAGAAGATAAGCCTAATAAAGAAGAGAAATTATCTTCAAAGCTGGAAAGAAACCAGCTGTGTAAAGTAAAGCACCGGAAGAAGAGAAGTTATCTTGACGGCATACACAATTAAAAAGTGTTTTAATTGTGGAGGCAGAGGACATTTGGCAAGATTCTGCAGAAAAGGAAAAAGCCAGAATTTAAAGAAGCCAAAGAAATCCTTTGAACTGGCCATGTTTGGCAATTGTGATATGAAGAATGATTTATGGGTGGTGGACAGTGGTGCATCCCACTGCATCACGAGAGATAAGACAAAGTTTATAAAAATGTCTACAAGCTCTCAACGTATATCACTTGCCAATGGTTGGCACCTCAAGGCCAAGGGTGAAGGTATTGCTTATTGTCCGTGTTTAAACCAGAATATAAAAATGTTATATGTACCACAGTTAAAGATGAACTTACTTTCTGTAAGAGTATTAGATAAACTAGGATATGTAGTTACATTTAAGAATAATAAGTGCATACTGGAGAGAGATAACAAAAAGGTAACTGCAGCTTTAAATGGAACATTATATGTCTTACATGATAGTAAGAAAGGGGAGGCACAGACTGTATTTAATAATATCAAGCCTCATGATGAATGTATCCATTTATTGCATAGGCGTTTGGGGCATGTAAATTTTAAAATGCTAAAACGTACAGTAGAGTTATCTGAAGGAATAAGGTTAAAACCCTGTGATAAGTATTTGCGTTGTAATGTCTGCTGTGAAGATAAGAGTAAAATATTGCCTGCAAATAGGCTAAATGGTTTCAAAACTAAAGAACCTTTAGAAGTAGTATTTGCAGACATTATTGGTCCAAAGAAACCCAGTATGGGGGGTGCTCGATATATACTGAGCATTATGGACCATTACTCTAGATATGGGTTTTGCTACCTAATGAAAAGCAAAACTGAAACATATCAACATTTCTTCAATTGGTTGAAGTTTGCTGAAAGAAAAACCAAATGGCAAATTATAACCCTGGTGACAGATAATGGCACGGAATTTGTTAATAGCAAATTCCAGAATAGGTTAAAGGCAGCTGGAATAGCTCATAAGACATCTGCACCATACAGACCACAGCACAATGCATATGTTGAAAGGCGAGGCCAAACATTGCAGGCAATGACCCGTACTATGTTAACTGATTCTGGATTACCTGATTCTTTGTGGGGGGAGGCCACAATGTGTGCTAATCATTTATTAAATAATGTGGTTAACTCAACCACTGGTGAAATACCATTCACCATGTGGCATGGCAGGAAGCCTGATCTGAGTTACCTGCACACATTTGGTGCACCAGCATGGGTGCATATCCCTACACAACTCAGGCGTAAAGGGCAACATAGAGCTAAACAATTATTCTTCGTTGGTTACCAAGCTAACCATAGGGCATATAGATTTTGGGAGAAAGGCACATCTAAGGTGTTATGTAGTGCTAATGCCCAATTTCTAGAGCACGTAGGATGGGATAAGTTAGAGCAGGATAACAATAACGAGGTGGTTATTGAATCATATAGAAATCCCATTAAGTATCCCTGTAACTTTAAAAATAATGTAAAGGAAGAAGTACAGGAAGAAGTACAGCCCCTAGAGGAAGAAATAGCTGAAGATGAGGAACAGGTAGTAACTCAACCAAGCCCAGTAATACCCAGAAGGACTACACGTATTTCTAGACCGCCTGATAGATACCAGGCTAACACAGTGTGCCAGGAAAATAGAATCCCAAATACTGTGGATGAGATTAAAAGATATCCTTCTAAAGAGAAAGAAAATTGGTATGCAGCTATCAATAAGGAATTGAAATCTTTGAAGGATATGCAAGTGTATGAAAACGTGAGATTACCTAGTAATGAAAAACCCATTGGCTGCAGATGGATTTTTAAAATAAAAACAGATGATGGAAACACAATCCATAAGGCAAGGTTAGTAGCCCAAGGCTTTAGACAAAGTGCAAATGATTATGATGAAGTATTTGCACCTAGTCTGAAAGCAGCAACTTTAAGGGCAGCATTAGTGTGGGCAGCAAGCAAGCAATATATAGTTAACCATTTAGATGTGGAAACTGCTTACTTGCATGCTCCACTAAGACATACTGTGTATATGAAAAGGCCTAATGGATTTAAAGGAGACAATAATAATGATAATGATTGTTGGTTATTAAAGAAGAGCCTTTATGGTCTTAAACAATCGGGCTATGAATGGAACCAGTATATTGTGAAGGAACTGACCAATATAGGGTTTAAAGCTGGTTTAGCCGACCCATGTCTATTTAAGAGAGAAAAGAATGGGAAAATATCATTATTATTGTTGTTTACTGATGATATTGCTCTGATAACTAAGACTAATGATGAAGCAAATGAAATAATTGCATCATTAGCCAAGAAGATAAAAATCAAGCAATTAGGGGAGATAAAGAGATATCTAGGATTGAATATACTGAAAACACAGAAAGGTTTTAAGATATCTCAGGAAGATAAGATATCGAAATTGCTAATAGATTATAAGATGGAACTTTGTAAGCCTGCAAAGACTCCAATGAGTCAGGATATTTGCAAAATGGATACACAAAGTCCCAAATGTGATAAGGAACTGTATCAATCTTTGATTGGTAGCTTATCATAGATTAGCAATTGGTCAAGGCCAGATATTGCTTTTAGTATTAATCAGCTGGCACGACACAATAACGATCCGCTTCAATGTCACTGGATAGCATTGAGAAGAATCCTAAGGTATCTTAAAGGAACATTACACCATGCACTGTATTTAGAACCAAAAGGTGATCTCATATTGAGTGCTTATGCAGATGCTAGTTTTGCATCAGAAAGAGATACTAGAAAGTCGACTTCAGGAACAGCCATAATGCTGGGTAAGACATTAATTGGCTGGAAGTCTATAAGGCAACAGCATATAAGTTTGTCTACTATGGAGGCAGAATTCTCCTGTTTATCTTTATTGTGTACTGAGTTAATAATGTACAAACAAATGTTGAAGGATATGGGTATAACTGTACATTACCCTATAGTTGTACATGAAGATAATCAGGCAGCAATTCAAATGGCCACTAATATTGCAGTTAAAACGAGAAGTAAACATACAGATTTGAGGTATCTTAATGTAAGACAATCTGTACAGAGTAAATTGATACAGCTGGAGTACTGCATGTCGGAGGACAATGTAGCTGATCATTTTACTAAAGCCCAAGGTGCTATTAAGCATCTAGAGAGTTGTGAAAAATATGGGTTTAGAATGTAAAGGCATTACATATTTATCTCACCCAAAAGGGGAGAATGTTGGGTATATGGATACACCAACCAGGTTTGGGTTGAATAAATATGTAAACCTAGGTTAAAGTGTCTTGTAGCTTTAAGCACAAGAAACTGAAATGTCATTGTGGGTGCGGTTGCAGGCAGTAATAAAGGTAGGAAGGGAAACGTAATAGACCCGGCTTCTGGATGCACCTGGTTCTGTTCCTGGTCTGCTGCCTGTTGGATACTCTGCTTGGGGGTTTATCCCCAAACACTAACACATCAACCCAACATTCGTTATCACTCAAGGACTCTGGTATTGCTGACACCTGAGTCATGATTGAAGTGGAAGGTTCTGGAGAGGAGGGAGTTTCCGACACTCCCTCATCCTCCTGGCTCACGTCTGCATCTCTCATTAGAGCAGGCTCCAATTCCAATGCCAAACCTTCCTCATCACTCGACCCTGTGTCTTCTGATACATCAGACTCAAAGCTCACAGCAGGCTCAAACCTTCCAGTCACAACACTATCCCTCATCGCAGGGCCCTTCCCCCGAGTCTGATGATCCGGATGTGGTTTCGGTGGGAATTGTGCATGATATAGCCGGATAAGGTCTGGGGCATGCACCTTGGACGCATCCTCCCAGGAACGAATATCTGTTTCATTTTCCAGCCTCCCTACGAAGTACTGAAATCGTCCCTTCAGCCATCGTGAATCGTAAATGCCAACCACCATGGTATCAACAACAGGATCAGCACTGGGCCCAGATGGAGGACCCATATCGTCGGGAGAATGGAGAGTACACGATGGGGTGTCAGGTATCAAAAGGGAGCGGTGGAAAACAGGGTGAATGTGCATGGAGCACGGTAGGGTGAGCTGATAAGCCATGGGATTGATAACCGCCTCGATAGGGAAGGGACCAATAAAGCAATGATCCAACTTCCTAATTGGATGATCGACCCGGAGATACTTCATGGACAACCACACCTTGTCTCCCACAGCCAGCGGAGGCGTCGCCCAATGTGAACGATCCGCAAAATGTTTATAGTCTGCTTTCGCTCATTCCAATTGTCTGGAAATCAATTGGTGCACCGCATGTAATTCAGACAAAAAGTCTTGTGTCTCTGGAACCGGAGAATCCAAGATCAACAGGGGGAAAAACCTCGGATGGTAACCCACATTTGCATAAAAAGGCGTCATGTGGGTGGAGGTGTGCTGAGAATTATTAAAAGAAAACTCCGCCAACGGAAGATAGGTCACCCAGTCGTTTTGCCGTTGATTAATAAAACATCTGAGGTATTGGGCGAGGATGCCAATTACTTTCTCAATCCCGCCATCGGTTTCCGGATGGTGCGCCGATGCTAAACATACTTGTACCCGTAATGCATTCATTAGGCTCTTCCAAAATTGAGTGGTGAACTGGACACCGCGATCTGAAACAACTCTGTCCGGTAAGCCATGCAAATGGAATACATGTTGTATAAAAAGCTGGGCAGTAACACGAGCCGATGGTAACCTTCTACATGGGATGAAATGGGCCATCTTGGTAAACATGTCAACCACCACAAGTACCGTTGTATAACCCGACAACGAGGGCAAATGTGTTAAAAAGTCCATGGAGATTGCCCCCCAGGGTCGGTTTGGAGTTGGTAGTGGTTGAAGAAGGCCAGGAGGTGCACCCGATGCAGCTTTTGCTTGCCGACACAGTATACAAGAGGCAACATAAGCGAAGACATCATGCCGGACTCTAGGCCACCAAAAAGTCCTTGGGACCAGGTGAAGGGTTTTGAAGAACCCAAAATGACCCGCAGTTGGGTTGTCATGACATTGGGTCATGATGAGTGCTCTAAGTGTTTTGGTGGCATGTACAATTGACCCCGATGTCGCAATAAACCCTCTTCCCGAGTCCATGGAGAATCAGGACCAATTTCCCTCATTCGTTGCTGCGACCAATCGTCCAAACGCTGCGCCTCTCGTACGCGAGCCCTCAAATCCACCGGTTCCTGGATCACAGCCAAAGATTCCGGTGGTAGCACTGTACGTGGAGGAAGAGGTTCTTCAGGACACAGATATTCCGGTTTACAGGATAGGGCATCGGCTCTTTTATTTTGACCACTGGGGATGTACGTGAACGAAAAATTGAACCTAGCGAAGAACAACGACCACCGGATCTGTTGTTGGTTCAATTTCCGAGCAGTGGTCAAGTGCTCCAGATTACGGTGATCTGTCCTAACCTCCACCTTGTGCAGAGCCCCCTCAAGGTTATGTCGCCAGACCTCAAACGCAGTCTTGATGGCCAGCAACTCTTTCTCCCAGATTGTATAATTACGTTCGGAAGTAGTAAGTTTCCTTGAGTAATATGCGCATGGAAAAAGAGGTGTGCCATCCACTGGGGCTTGTAACAACACCGCTCCAATGGCCACATTGGATGCATCAATCTCCACCACAAATGGACGATGGGGGGTCGGGATGCCTCAAGATTGGTTCCGCAACAAAGGCTTTCTTGATGGCCTCAAAGGCCTGTTGCTGTGGAGGTCCCCACTGGAATGGAACCTTCTTGTGAAGGAGCTGGGTGATGGGATCCGTCAGTTTGGGAAAACCCGGGATGAAAGATCTGTAATAATTAGCGAACCCCAAGAGGCGTTGCACATCTTTTACTCGACAAGGGGGGTTCCCAACTACACAGAGCCTCCACCTTATGTGGGTCCATGGCAATGCCTTCGGGAGAAATGATATGTCCCAAGAACTCTATGGAAGTCTGGAAAAAGAAGCACTTCTCCAGCTTCGCATAGAGTCTATGCTCCCGAAGACATTGTAGTACCTGGCGGACTTGGCGAAGGTGGCTTTTCCTGGAATTGGAATAGATCAAAATGTCACCAGGTACACCACCATGAACCGATCAAGCATGTCCTAAAAATATCATTTATGAAATGTTGAAAGACCGCGGGGCGTTGGTTAATCAAAGGCATTACCATATATTCGAGTGGCCATATCTAGGTGCCAACGCCATCTTCCACTCGTCTCCTTTGCGCATCCACACCAGGTTGTAAGCCCCTCGAAGATCGAGCTTGGTGAAAATAGTGGCCTCTCGTAGTAGTTCCATCAGCTTGGGAATGAGCGGCAAAGGATAACTATTTTTCACCGTAATGGCGTTTAACCTGCGGTAGTCACAACATAAGCGCAAATCCCCCGTCTTCTTTTTCACAAAAAGGACAGGAGCGGAAAGAGGAGACGATGATGGTCTGATAAACCCCCGGGCCAAGTTCTTGTCCAGAAAATCTCGCAAAGCGACCAATTCGGGCTCAGACAGTGAATACAAATGACCCTTGGGTAGCGGAGCATTGGGCAGAAGGTCCACAGGACAGTCATAAGGTCGATGCGAGGGTAACCGATCTGCCTCCTTCTCGCCAAAAACATCTGAAAAGTCAGATAGTTCAGGAGGTACAGAGACGGCGGGGGCAGCGATGTCTTGACCAGCACAGATGTGTCTTAGATGGTCCACACACTGGAGACTCGGGAACGAAATAGCATTCTGTGCCCATGATACCTGAGGATCGTGCAACCGTAGCCAAGCCATTCCGAGAACCAAGGGGAGATGGAGGTCCGAGGTGATGTAAAAGCTAATTGCCTCCTCATGGTCCCCAATGACCAGACGTAATGGCTGAGTAGCAAAACGAATAGGCCCAGACCGTAGTTCCCGCCCATCAATGGTTTCCACCTTAATGGGAGGCTCCACAGCAACCAAAGGAATTTTATAATGGGTGACAAAAGCCTGGTCCATGAAATTGGTAGTAGCCCCCGAATCCACCAACGCCACCGCAGAAATCCCCTCCGACCGGGACTGCAAGAAAACCTGCGTGTCCAAAAGCAAATGTCGGGAGGACCAGAGTTCACCTCCGCTACTTCGGGTGGTTGTGTGGTATGTGCCCGACCTAGGGTTTCCCTGAGGCCGGGCCTGCCCCGTTTCCTGACGGTACAGCATGAGATTCGGGCACTGGCTTTCGTACCCCCGTCATTTACCAGGACAGGAACTGGCAAAATGTCCCGACCCTCCACAGTACAGGCACAGGCCTCCCTGAAATCTCCGTGTGCGTTCTTGTGCCGTCAACCGAGGGCGGAGCGCACCCAACTCCATCGGTTCTTCGGTCCTGGTCATGGCATTATGGGATACCAGGGGCGGTGGTTGTACAGGAGGTTGCGGCCGTGCGTGGGAGGGCGGCTCTGGAACTGGGCGTCTGGTCTTGCGCCGTTGAAGCCGGGCATCAATGCGCAAACATTGCACCACTAGCGCATCCAGGGTTAGAGCCGGCTCCACATGCACCAACTCATCTTGAATTTCTTCTGCCAAACCCTCCTAAAAAGCATCCATGTGGGCTGCCTCATTCCAGGCAGAGTCCATGCAGAGCAGACGAAACTCTGCAATAAACTCTTCCAAAGGACGTTTCCCCTGACGAATGTCCTTTAAACGTCTGGCTACGGTTTGAGTTTTTATGGGGTCCTCATACATAACATGTAAATGGTGCCAAAAGTCCTGATAGTCATTTAATAAAGGACTATTTTGCAACAGAGGAGTGGGCCATCTTGCAGCCAAACCAGACAAAAGACTAATAACAAACCCCACCCGAGCCCGGTCATCAGGGAAATCTTCTGGCCATAAAGACATAAACAGTTGACACTGCCCCATAAAAGCCGGGAACATTTCAGGCTGTCCAGAGAATTTATCTGGCACAGCTACCGGGCATTTCCTTCGGGTGGGAGCAGGAGGGTTAATTGGAGCTTGCATCTGCATTAAATGATTAACCAACTGGGTGACTTGCTTCTGCAGTACCTGGTTATTCTGCAGGAGTTGGTTAATCTGCTGCTGTTGCTGCTCAAGCTGTGTTTGGTCCATCTTAGTTAGAAGATGGGATGAAGGTCTGGATCAAAAATGTTCTGTCTCACTTGTAGCCACAAGTGAGAGTCCAAATGTCCCAAAGAAATAAACACGAAAAAATAATACCAGAAACCACAGAGTTAATTTGTCTCTGTAATCGTCATTGGCAGCTTTCCCAGAAACTGTCTTCAAGCCGAGATAACGCAAGATAAATCAGGAACAGAGGGCTTCTTCAAAGCTGCACCGTAATTAACGAAGTTTGATCCAGACAAGGGCCGTTAACTAACACGCCTCCTTATATTCCTTGGAGGGGCATGTCAGTCTCTCTAATTAGTCTCTGACTCGAAGTTTCTTTTCAAATTGTGCTTGACATCTCAACCTACGTCTAGTCCTTGCATCAACCCAACATTCGTCATCACTCAAGGACTCTGGTATGTTCTGTGGATCAGCTGCTGACACCTGAGTCATGATTGAAGTGGAAGGTTCTGGAGAGGAGGGAGTTTCCGACACTCCCTCATCCTCCTGGCTCACGTCTGCATCTCTCATTAGAGCAGGCTCCAATTCCAATGCCAAACCTTCCTCATCACTCGACCCTGTGTCTTCTGATACATCAGACTCAAAGCTCACAGCAGGCTCAAACCTTCCAGTCACAACAGATATATATATAGAAAGATGATAAGGAAATTTAAAAGATGTCTTGACATTGATATAACGATGCATAAAGTTTATTTTATGTTTTTTAATCTTGAAAATTGAATAAAATTTATTTAAAAAAAGAAAAGAAAAAGAAAAAAAAGTGCAGAGAAGAGCAGCTAAGAAGATCAGAAGCCTGGAGACTACAACTTACGAAGAAAGGTGGCAGGAATTTGGGTTTGGCTAGTCTGGAGAAAAGAATGACTGTGGGGGACAGGATAGCAGTCTCCCTGGATTTGAGAGGTTGCCACAAAGAGGAGGAGTGGGGGTCTATTTATTTTCCAAAGCCCCAGAAGACAGGACTGGAAGCAACAGGTGGAAACTCATCAGGGAGGGAAGCAATCTGGAATGAAGGAGAAACTTCCTAACAGGGAGAACAATTAACCAGTGGAACTGCTGGCCACCGGAAGTTGTGGGTGTTTCATCATTGGAGGTTTTTAAGAAAAGACTAAACAGCCCACCTGACTGAAACGTTATAATAAGGTTTCCTGCTTGAGCGGGGGGGTTGGACTAGAAGATCTCCGAGTCCACTTCCAACTCTGTCACTCTATGGTTCTGTACGAGTCTCCTGCTAGAGCAGTTAGACTAGATGACCTCCAAGGTCCCTCCCATAATTCTATGGTTCTGTTAAGGGACTCCTGCTTGAGCGGGGGTTGGACTAGATGACCTCCAAGGTCCCTTCACAGAACTCTGTGTTTCTGTTCTGTTCATGATTAATGTTTAATTCGCTTGTCTTTCACTTTGGGTTTTGACCACTAAATCTGAACTGCTTAAGAAAAAAATATTGTGGATTTGTAATTATTCGGTCCTTCAGACTTGACCACCTTCTTATGTGTCCGATGATTAAAGTTAAGAGAAGAATACAGTATATTCTGACCATCATTTTTCGGAATGTTGATTATTCGTATCTTTAGCCAAGTGAAGTATTTGTGTTATTCCTTTAAGATTAAATGGATTTGAAAGGGAGGCGGTTGTGATGATATTGCCTCTGCACTGGAAAAAAAGGCGAAGGTCGCTTTGGAGGCATATTACTTTGGATGTGCGTGCTTTTCTGTCGCTTCTGAACTGCTTGCATGATTCCCTTCCCACTTTTCCTTTTCTGATGGCATTTTAATTTCTAATAAAGAATCCAATAAAGACACAAAGAAACCCTTCAAGTACATTGCAATAGGAGAAGCAGAAAATCTTTTGCATAAATGATTTTTCTCAGAAATGGTGTAGGGTCTCCCACTTGGGTGGGGGGTTGGACTAGATGACCTATAAGGTCCCTTCCAACTCTGATTATCTGTTATCTGTTAACTGACTTCACAATTGTCGTTCCCCAATTCAGGTCTGAGCCTGGTGCCGAGGCTAAGGAGGGACACCAGACACGAGGTGCTGGTTTTGAGTCAGGGGTGGGCTGCGACGGGTTCTCCTGGTGTCATGCCCCTGTTGGAGTCTGACTCCAAGGGAGAGATGAAACAGCTGACAGGGAGTGGGAGGGTGGCTCCAGTTGTTGTGGAGGAAACTGGGGAAGGGCACAGGCTGGCTGGACATTCAGAGGAAGACCCAGGCAGCCAGGCCCATCCCTTCTTCATCCTAGGGCAAACAGGGAAAGGATAAGGGAGAAATGTGAGTGGCGTGGTCTATGGGGGAGGAAGGGGCCCTGATCCCCTTCATGGGCTGCAGCTGGGAGGACGGGTTAAAAGGACAAACTGCGCATGGCAAAGTTGCTGGAAGCAAAGCGTGCTTTAGTCTGTGTTTTGGCTTCCTCCCAACTGTGGTTGCTGCATTATCTGGTAAAAGTCTGCAATTAATCATCCTTGCCTGCTGTAGTAATTCCTTCAGTGTGGTTTGTGTTGGGTTTTTTATTTCGAATTAACTTTACTTTGGGTGCGGACTGCATTTACTCCCTCCATAAACTGTTTTCTTTAACAGTTTGATATCCTGCTGAGGATAATTGGACATTGGGGCCAAGTTGGAGGCATTAAAGGGACTTTCTTCTATTTTTGTGACTTGGTTATTTTTGTGTCACGCTCCGGGTCATCACACCTGGGTTTGGCCAGACCCATTGCTAACATTATGGCTGGTCCAGCAAACTGCCAAATCCCACCTCTGGCTGGCCCCTCCCACCCTGCCCCACCCCTCCCCAGAGTCTCAATGCAGCCCATTTTGGATGCTGGTAAGTGCAGGGCCCACGCGGAGCCTAGGGAGTGGCGGAAAAACGGGCCTTCCAGAGATTCTGGGAGGCCACACCCACCATGGCCACGCCCACCCAGCAACCAGGCAGAGAACACATTGCTGGGATTTTGGAAGCCCCACTCTTTCGATTTTATTGGAGCACCCCAAGGAAAAGGACCTCCCTTGATCTAGATTGTATCCCTCTGTTAATGCAATTTAGGATTGCATTAGCTTTTTTGGTTGCTGTTGCACACTGTTGGCTAATTTCCCTATGTTTCTCTCAGGCTAATTTCTCTAGTTTTCCCTCAGCCTAATTCCTCTACCTTTTCCTCAGGCTAATTTCTCCACCTTTCCTCTTGAGAGAAAAGAAATATATCAATCGAAAAGTTGCAGGTAACAAAGCCTAGGAGTGGGCTTGCAGGCCTCCCTGAACTAAAGTTTTAAACCAACACAATTGCAAAATGTACTAGAGATATTTCTAATGGTCTGACTTGTGTGCTATGTTTCTGCAAAGTTACGTACTTGTATGGAGAGATTTAGAACGGGAAGAATGAAACTGGGGGAGATGAGGAACTGGAAGTAGCAAATGGCTGAGAGCTTCAAACATCCACGGGTGTTTATGGAAAGTGACCGTCAGTAAGAAAGTAAGAAAGAACAAGGAGGGGAAACTGTGGAAAAAAAAAGAAAGTGCAAGAAATGTGGCTTGAGATGAGAATGGGGTCCTTTGATTTATAGCAGTCCTTGAAGGCCTCCATTGCAATGGTTAGTGAACGTGAGTTTTCTGTGGTTATTATATCTCTTGCTTCTTTCTTTTCTCCCAAATTGTTAGAAACAATACACCTCTATTCTTAAAGTAAGATTTATTGCTTGTGGTCTGTCTTTGGTTTTCTTATCAGAATTTTCCTATGATACCCTGAGGCCTCTTTCTCCCCCTTTTCCCTCAGGCAATTTTTTTCTATTTCTCTCAGGCCTCACTCTCCCCCTTTTCCTTCAGGCCTCTCCCCTTTCCCTCAGCCCTCTCTCTGCCCCTTTTCCTTCAGGCCCCTCCTCCCCCTTTCCCTCAGGCCCGCCTCTCCCCCTTTTCCCTCAGGTCCCTCTCTCCCCCTTTTCCTTCAGGCCCCTCCCTCCCCCTTTCTTGCTGCAGTCCTCTGCTCAGGTGATGAGGTGACGGGTGTTTGCTATGAGCTGGCTCCCCCCTCACCTTGGCCCTCATCCCTGGGGCACCCCTGGAGAGGGGGATTCAGGACCCATTAGGGATGGGGACCTGGAAAGAGCTGAGGAATGGCCCCAGAAGGGAACAGCCTTTGCTTCCAGGGTTTGGTTGGGCCTTTCATCCAGCTGGAATTGGGGCTCTCAAACATCACAGGGTGGGGTGAGGTCTACCTGTCAATCATTTGCACCCCCACCCCCAGTTCTCAAGGAGAACCTGTTTTCTTCATGGCTTCCATTTTTTCCACCAAAGTTTTTTTATTTCAATCTACACATATACAACAATACATTAACAGTGTGGCATCAATATATCATACATTTTAGCATAGGCTAACTTAATACCAATCCTATTTCTTAATACACATATTCACATTAAATCAAAATGCTTCATTGCCTATTTTCAACCTTTCAATACTCTCTCCTCGTGCCAACCACCATATCAGTTAAACATACCTAGTAATTTCATTATTCAATTTCCTCCTCAATTCTTTTTTTTAAATAAAAAATTCTCATTTAGCAAGCAGTGTGGCTCCAGGTTTCACATCTCAATACAAACATGACCATAGTCACTTATTCATTTGTTTGTTCAATTTCATATCACATTGACCTTATTAAGGCACAAAGAATAAATATATTGTTTTTAGGGAAATAGTAACATGATTCTGCTTGATAATGAAATATGTGTATTAATGGAAAAATGCCAGATTAAAGGGTCATCCATCGGTCATCCACCCATATTTGTCAAGCAGGAAAACGTTGTCTTGCTTGCAACAAAAAACACAAACGGAGGTGCAAAAAGTCAGGATTTAGCAAGGTGGGTTAGCAAAGATTCTGTGAAATCCAGCTACTTTTGCCCAGCAACAGGGGAGGGGGGTAGCTGAAATTCAGTGTAACCAATGGATGATTGACAAGTTGTTTTTCTGTGGTTTGTAGCCTTTGGAGTGTATAAAAGTAACTGTGAAACCCATAGGAAGGTGTTCAGATGGGCCTTGGCTAAGTATCTCTGAACCTTTGCGCAAATAAAACAATTATCTTTGACTCCGTGGTCTGAGTCTCGTAATTTCCTGCAACATTAATGGTGACCACAGCAGGACTCAGAGCAATATTTCGCTGAGGATGGCATGGACCGACCTGTGCCCAGCCGGGGCCATCTCGCTGAACCTTCAGCCAGCACAGAAGATTCCTCCAGAGGGAAGGCAGACGGCACCGTAGGGGTATTAGGTGGACAACCGACCAAGAGCCTAAGTGGAGTCAAAGATAAGTTACGAAATAACGCCGACTGGGAAGAAGACGCCTGCAGGCAAGTATTGGGGAAGTGCAGACCCACTCCTTTTGAGAGTGGAAGAGGGGGCCTGATCACCCCCCTGGGCCCGGGATCAGTGAATCCTAATGAGGCCCTAGTATTGTGTGGGTGGTTAAGCCATTGCAGTTCCTGTTGGTGACCGTTGGAACGTCTGGCACCGCATGTCAGTTTTAGAAATGGGTGGTGGAGGAAGTGTCCCTCGGACACCTCTTCAGTGTATGCTGAGGAATTTTAAGAAGGTTTTTCTAACATTATTTCAAATACAAATACAAGAATACAGTCTTATGTACTTTTGCAGAATCTCTTTTTTAATTATATTTTTACCCATTATCTCTGAATAAATCCTGTTTCTTTACATCTTGTTTCAAACCTTTGTAACTTCTCTTCCCTTTTTCCCTTCCTTTCTTTTCCAATCTAGCCTTTTTACCCCCCTGTCTCTTGATCTCCACCCTCTTAATCTCCACTCTCTTCTGTATTCCTCTTTTCTGTTGCTTTCTGACGTTGTATTGATTTTTCACCTTATTTTTCCTTTTTGGGGTTGTTTTTTTAAGTCTAAAATTCTCCATTCTCTTTCCCCTCTTTCCCTTTTCTTCCCCAGCTAAAGTTGTTTGTTCATTAAAGATGGCTTCTTCTTCTTCATCCCAACCTTCTTGTTCTTGTAATTTCTGATAGATAGAAATTGCCATTTCTAAAAAGTGAAAAACAGATCCAGAAGAGCCCTTCCCTTCTTGTTCCTCTTCTTTTAGCTTTTTAAATTCCATTTTCAGTTCATCAACAAGTAATGCCATTGTAAAAAAGTTTTTTAAACAACCTAAATGTTTTTAGTCTTTCAAATAATAATTTCCAAAAGTCCCAAAGTCACCAAGCAATCCAATACACAAACTGTTTCATTTAGAACTTTCTTCTTTTTATACTTTCTCTTCCTGGGGTACAGTTCAATTGCAAAGTTCCAAAATATATCTTTTAGAAATCTTGTTACAATTTAACTCTAGTCTTATAAGTTCCAAGCAGCCTTCTCTAGCAAAATCTTAATATTAATTATTTTCCTCTCCCTTCCCACTTATAGCAAAAAAAAATGTTTTCTTTTTTTTCCCAATGTTCAGAAATCTTTAATGTCCCCTTGGCTTTAACTTTCAAGTTTAATTACCTGCTGGTGCCAAAACGGGTTTTTCTGATTTCCTTCTGCTATCACTGTAAGGAAGGAGAGTGAGAAAAAAAAACAACTTTCCCTTTTAACTTTCAACCGCTGCTTTTTCCGATCTTCTTTGGGAACGATATATCTTTAATGAAATTAAAATTCCAGTGTATTTAAATGTTACTTATTAGCCAAAAACTTTCACTTCTCAGCTTCCTCGTGCACATTCTTATCCGGTTGAAAGCTTCTTTGTGGCGGCCATTGCTGGCCGCCGCTCCACCACTTTCGGAAAAGGGAGTTAAGCCAGCTGAGGAGGGGGGTTGTGATTCTCCCGGACCCCTGCTGGATCTCCCCTATCTTCAGTTACCTCTACGGGGTAACTATTAGCCCCCAAATCCGGCTGGATTGGGGCCACTCCAGTGGCGAGCGCAGCAGAAATATATTATTTTAAGTGTTAAATTTAGGGGAAAGATATAAAGGCATCATACTTCAATCAGTGATTACAGGAGAAATTTTGTGTTAATGAGAAAAGATAATAGTTAATTGAAATAGAACAGACAAAAGATACAAGCATAATGATTTAAATTGAGATGAAATAAATAAAATAGAATTAAGAGAGTGAAAAGAGGGGAGAAGCTATACAGAAAACATAGAATGGTAAATAAGATATGAAATGGTATATAAAGTGAGCATGAATTTGATTTATGTCTGTACAAAAAGATGTAACCCGGGACTAAGCCACTTTCCAAAAAGAAGTTTTATGTTTTCATGTTTTGTGTTTTGTTTGTGTATGTTTGTTTATTGAAAATTAATAAAAAATTTATTTTTTTAAAAAAGGAAGAATAGAACAGGGACATGGACAAAGTAGAGGTAGAGGAAAACACCGTGGATATTTAAATCGAAAAGTCATGATCTATGAGCCCCAGGGAGAAGGAAGAGGAAGAGGAAGAGTGACACATCCATATGGATTCCAAGAAAGAGGTTGAGGCCAATTACAAGAATGAGTGGAGGCAGTGGGCTTGGCTGCAGCTGAACAATGGCCTACAGACTGAAGGGGACCAGGTTTAAGTAAAGCCCCCCAAAACCCTTGGTCCGAATGAAGATAGGGGGCAATGATATGACCTTTTTAGTAGACACAGGAGCATCTAGATCTGTAGTTACTAAGTTGCTGGCCCCCTTTTCTGCTGATGTTATAAATATACAAGGGGTTGATGGCTCTGTAAATTGCCACCCTTTTCTAAAGCCCCTGAGAGGTTCCCTGAATAGAAGGGACATTAAACATCAATTCCGATACATGTCCAAGTATCGCATTCCCTTATTGGGCTGGGACATGTTATGCAAAATGGGGGCAACTTTGTCATTTGAGGAAGATAAAATGGCACTAGTCATGAGGCATTCTCCAGATGAGATGAGGAGAGTAATGGTGGCCCAAGAGGTTCAAGTTCTCGATACTTGGCAGGAGTTTGATGTGCACCAATTATGGGCAGAAGATAATCCGCCAGGATATGCAGTGTACCATGCACCACTGGTCATTCAAGTGAAACCTCTGGCAGTGCCTGTTCATCTCCGGCAGAGCAGTTACCCTCGCCCCATTGTACAAGCAATTCAAGACCAAATTACCAAATTTCTAAAGACAGGCATTTTAACAACTATTCAGTCTCGGAATACCCCAATCTTACCTATCCCAAAGCCTGATGGCTCCCTTTGGCCAGCCCAGGATTTAAGAATTGTCAATCAATCAACAATTACTGTCCATGCAGTTGTGCCTAACCCATATACCCTCCTGAGCCTGATTCCAGCATCAGCTGCCTGGTTTTCTGTAGTTGATTTAAAAGATGCTTTCTTTACTATCCCCATACAGTAGTCAAAAACTATTTGCATTTGAATGGGAAGATCCAGCAACAGGCCAGAGAAAACAATACTCTTGGTCCAAGCTACCCCAGGGATTTAAAAATTCACCTACTCTGTTTGGCAATGCCTTGGCCTGGGACTTAAAAGACTTCCAGCCATGTGAGGAAGGAGATGTACTACTCCAATATGTTGATGATGTGTTAATAACTGGGCAGACAAAAGAAGCTTGTTGGGAAAACACTAACCAACTACTTCATTTGTTAATGGATAAAGGATACCGTGCTTCAAGAAAAAAGCCCAGTTAGTGAAACCCCAAGTTAAATACCTAGGTTTCACTATAAGTCAAGGCCAGAGAGCTATAGGACATGAAAGAAAGGGAGCTGTGTGCCGAATTGCAGAACCAACTAACAGGAGAGAGCTACGGGGTTTTTTAGGAGCAGCAGGATATTGTAGGATATGGATACCAAATTTTGCCCTGCTAGCCAAACCACTCTGTGAGTCCACAAAGTGGGGAGAAAGGGAACCCATTGTTTGGACGTATGAACAAAAACGGGCTTTTGAGACTTTTAAACTTGCATTATCCAGAGCTCCTGTCATGGGACTTCACAACTTAGAGAAACCCTTCAATTTATATGTGGACTCAAAGAGTAATTATGACTCTTGGAGTCCTGACACAAGAAAAAGGCAGCTGGCAACAACCAATCGCTTATCTGTCAAAACAACTCGATCGAGTTTCAAGAGGATGGCCACACTGTCTTAAAATTTGTGCAGCCACAGCTCCTCCTGATAGAGGAAGCTAATAAATTGACTTTTGTACAACCAACTACTATTTATACCAGTCATGCAATTTGTGGAATACTAGAGACGAAAGGACATTTATGGATCACTAACTCTAGAATTTATAAGTATCAAGCTCTACTTATACAACATCCTCAAGTGATATTAAACAGACAAATGGCCTGAACCCGGCCACTTTATTGCCTATACCAGGTCCTAAAGTTGAACATAACTATATGCAAGTGATAGAAAGTCAATTTTCATACAGGCCTGATTTAACTGATGTGCCACTGAAAACAGTGGACCATAATTGGTTTACTGAGGGGTCAAGTTTCATCACAGAAGGAGAATGATATGCGGGCTCTGCAATTGTCTCACTTGATAAAGTTATAGAAAGTGGACCACTCTCAAAAGGCACAAGTGCTCAGGCAGCAGAACTGTGGGATCTAATACGGGCACTAGAGAGAGCAAAGGATGAAAGCATAAACATCTGGACTAATTCTAAATATGCATTCCTCACATTCCATGTCCATGCTGCAGTCTATAGGGAGAGAGGACTCGTCACAGCAGCAGGGAAAAAAATTAAACATCCTCTTTTGATTGACAGGCTTATAACAGCTGTGAAGGGACCAAAGAAAGTAGCTGTCATGCACTGCAAAGGACATCAAAAGGGACAAGATCAAGTAGCCCAAGGCAGCAGCTGATAGAGAAGCAAGGTTATCAGCAACCCGAGATAATCAAGCTTATCCTGACATGACAGCTTATGTAGCATTCGAAATACCAAGAGGACTGAACCCTAGATATACTAAAGCAGAGGAACTACAGGCAAAAGTAGATTTGCAAGGACACAAGCAGGAAGAGTGGTATGTACTCCCAGACGGAAGGATTTTTGTACCTGAGAATTTAGCCTGAGAATTTTGTACCTGAGAATTTAGCTCATTCAACTACTCATATGGGCAAGAATGCACTAGCTGAAGCTCTCCATCGTATTATGTACATTAACCACCTTCACTCGCTATGTGCCCATGCAACTGAGAGATGTAACATTTGTGCCCAGGTTAATCCAAGACAAGGACCTACTCTTCTGCCAGGAAGTCACCCTAAGGGATATTACCCTATGGACTCATTAGTTGTTGATTTTACAGAAATGCCAAAGTGTGGACTATATAAAGCAATGCTAGTCCTAGTGTGCAATTACTCAGGGTGGCCTGAATGTTTCCCCACCAAGACAAAGCAGGCATGAGAAGTGGCCAGAATCTTACTCAAGGAAATTATCCCCCGATATGGAGTACCCTCGTACATATCATCAGATAATGGACCGGAGTTTGTACATCAAATAAATCAGGTACTAGCTAAGTCCTTAGGGACCCACTGGAGGTATCATTGTTCCCTATGGCCTCAATCAGCTGGACAGGCAGAACAAATGAACAGGACTATAAAGGAAAAGGTGACAAAGGTATGCCTTGAAACTCACCTTAAGTGGGTGGATGCATTGCCACTAGCACTCTGATCTGTACGGTGTACCCCTGGAAAGGGAATTAGGTTATCTCCTTTTGAAATGATGTTTGGAAGACCCCCTGTCATAAGTAATAGTTTGAAAAATCATATAGGGGACTTAAGTCAATTAGGGGACTCATGGGTGAGTCTGATGGTGGGAGAGTTAAATAAGCAAATACAAGAAATCCAATAATATTGTGTGTCCCTCAATCCACCATTTTTGAGTATGCCCAGTCATAATATTCAAGTAGAAGACAAAGTTTGGGTAAAACACTGGAAAGGGGAAAGCCTGAAACCTAGATGGAAGGGCCCATATACTGTGATCATGTGTTCTCCACTTGCAGTAAAGGTGTTGGAATCCAAGTCTTGGATTCACTGGACTTGAGTTAAGCCCTCAGCTGATGAATATTGGGAGGCAGAGCAGGACGAGGCCCATCCTTTAGTGGTATGCTTGAAGAAGCGCCCCCTATAACTGCCGTACCAGCAACGGGCAGGCAACATACGGGGCAGAAGAGGCCTTATTGGTGTCACTCCGGAAGCTGACCATCTAAATAAAATAAGAACAAGTAAAACAGATGTTAATGTGTTAGGGATAGAGTGTGTGGTAGAAGTTGGACCTGTTTTAAGGAATGGTAGTCAGACAAATAATAGCCATAAGTGCCGTGGGTCTGGCCTTAGTGATTCTGATTACCCTAATTGTGACCTGCTGCATTAGATACCTGTTCTTTTGGAAACACCCCAACCTCAAGGAGACAGGTGTTGCATCTGAAAGCACTGAGTGTAACCAAAAACTGTGTGCATCTCCTAGGGACACTTATGTTTGAAGAACCCTTGGAGTGGGTCCTCTGTAGTCTACTAGTAGTCTTGGGAGCATGGGCATTATATCTAATAAATAAGACTTGACTTTGTGGCTCACCCCAGATTGACATCGTCCCTTCCCAAATCACAATCCCATCCATCTTTTTGATGTGGTAATTTCATAATTGCAATTATTCTTCTTGTTGTGGCTGTGAGTGTGAAACTGAGTGAGACGTTGAATTTATAAGACAGAGAATGACAGAAAGTTGACATTGACTCATTTAAATTGTCAAACATGAGTCTTCTATGGCCTTGGTTACTAATTACAAGTGTTCTGTCGAGTGATAAGACCCTGAACAGCAGTCCCAGATGTTGTGAGAATGGCCAGTTAACTTCTCTCACATTTGAAGGAAGCTCTGGGGAAATTGAGGATCTTGAGGAGCGAGGCAGAAACAGAACCCTGGGTTTGGGGTCCTTGGAGACACTAGATGAAGAAGGACTGGAAGCCCACGCTCGCCAT
This sequence comes from Pseudonaja textilis, assembly GCF_049901715.1. Taxonomy (NCBI): domain Eukaryota; kingdom Metazoa; phylum Chordata; class Lepidosauria; order Squamata; family Elapidae; genus Pseudonaja; species Pseudonaja textilis. The sequence goes on along the minus strand of NW_028262864.1, from coordinate 891,370 downwards.
CACCGTCTCATTTCCCGGTCGAGGCACTACCCCGAGCCAACCTTAGAGCCTGAACATGTTACCATTCAGTTAAAACGTGGGTTGAGACAAAGACAGGACTTCATTAAGACAAAAGGAGGGCCTCTGTAACAATTGAGAGAAGGAAGCTATCTACTAAGAATGCTGGAACTGAGGTCAGGCTTTGGTTAACCAATCTGACCCTATTTTAGGCCAAAGATGCTGGCTGTGTTTGTCAGCATCCCCAATGGCCTATCATGCAGTCCCAGTTTCACCAGACCTTTGGGCAAAGACCAATGCCTCTCTAGCTGTTGACAGAGGTGGCAGGTGGGAAGTTATCACAGCAGAAGCAAAATTACATGGTGATCTCTATAGCACCTTAGAAGAGTTGGGAATTAGTCATCTTCCCATCGTGGGCCCAGTGGCTGTTGGTGTGGACCTACTACAACCGCCCTCTTTATGTGTTAAAAGGAGTCAGAAACCTCGAGAGGGCACTCTAGTGGGATCAGAAACAGAGAAGTACTGGCAAAAATGTCAATTAGAATTGGCCATAAGCCCTCGAAGTAGGCTTAGGGATGTTAAATTAACTTCCAGCATTTCTCCTTCTGCACACCGCCTCTTCCAAAAGAAGGTCACCTTCTCGACTCCACCACAACTCAGGTTTACAAAATGGGATAAGAATGTTACCATGATATGGTGCCCAAGTAAATTTGAGCCACCCCGATTCCCACTTTGGCTTTATAGTAAGTCCATGCAGGGATTCTGTATTCCATTTCCCCTTGGAAATGAAAGCTCCTGCTACCTTCTTGAGGTTCCATATATCAGGGATGAACAAAGAAACCTTCGTCAAAAAACCCCACTACAGCCTTTAACTGGTATGTTCATGGCAGGAACTTTAGGAGGTTGGAGCAATGAGAATGGCCATCAATCTCATGCCTTCTCCTTGAACATGGCAGTATGCTTAGAAGAGAATGGAGTCTTTTTCTTATGTGAGGAAAAGGCATATGTATGTTTACCAACCAATTGGACTGGAACGTGTACTTTGGTACACCTCATCCCAAAGATGGGTGTTGTTGATGGAGACCAAGCCCTCCCTGTTCCTCCAGTAGGACATATAGAGAAAAGAGTTCCCGTAGTAATACCGTTATTAGCCATCTTAGGAATAGGTACTGTTAAGTATGGTCGGTGGGTCCCATGAATAGACGAGGCTTGAGTAGTGAACAACAGCTCTTTATTTAAGATAGATTCTGAGACAAAAACCCTAGTGCGCGGCAGCTCTTCTTATAGAGCTGGCCGTGGCTAGGCAGCCAATGACAACTCTTTGCCGCGCTTGGTTTCAGCCAATCGCGGCAAACCCTGTATGAGCCAATCAGGAACGTTCAAGCCATCCAATCATGATCCGGCTTTGTTTCAAGCCTGCTAATATGGAACACCCCTCCCCTCTTGGTTCCATCCAAGGGGCGGGGTAACGTAGTCACGTAAGTAGGCGGGTCTTTGGACCCGCCTACTTGACTTGTGCGGTTCATAATGTCTCTGGTTGTCGTCAGGTTCGGACGGGCTCCGCGTCGCTCTCAAGCTTCTCGATGGAACCGCCTGGAAGGGTGAGCCGGGCCTATAGCTGCGACTCCCGCCTGGTGTATCCAGGTTGGACGAGTGGTTTGCTTTGTCGCTCCCGCCTGGATTCTCTGGGCTGGTTGAGCTTGTCCGGCTGCTACTTCCAGGTGAAGCACCCGTCTGCCTCGGTTCCCTGTTTGTAGGTAAGTATTGCTGGTTTAATGTTTGATTTTTATTTAATGTGTGTGGGGGGTGTTCTGCTTGCACAGATACTGGTTCTTTTTCTAAGTTTGAGGTTCCCCCCCCTCTGATTTCCTGGTTAGAGTCTGTGAGGGGAAAAGTGGCCAGCCTAGACCGTAGCTGGTCAATGTGCCGTTTCCAGCTCCTCCCGTCGGTGGTCTCGAGTCGGTAGGACCGGGGGCCGGTGACTTGGGTGATCTTTGCAGGTAGCCATAGTGGGTCCCCAGTAAAGTTTTTAGCAAAAACAGTGTCTCTCAGTTGAAGGCTCAGTGTTTGCTAGTAGATCCAGGGGGTTTCTCTGGAGTGTAAGTAGGGTGCAAATGGTCTAGAGGTGACTGGAGCCTTCTGCCCATGAGTAATTCCGCTGGGCATTTGTTCGTGGTGGTGTTGGGTGTGATATGTTGTAGTAGAAGCATTTTGTTGATTTTCTCATGGATGTTGCCATGTTCAATCTTTTGGATGTTTTTTTTTTGTGAACTGAACCATGCGTTCAGCTCACCCGTTCGCCGCCGGGTGAGCAGGCGATGTCAATGCATGTCGGATGCCACGGTCTGCCAAGTATTGCTCAAAAGCCAATGCGGTAAATTGAGGTCCATTGTCAGATACTAACACATCTGGCAGACCATGCGTGGCGAAAAGTTTGTTTAATTTTTTGATAATGGCTTCTGTGGTGGTTGTTTTCGTTTTGCTTACTTCCAGCCAATTTGAGTAAGCATCAACAGTGATTAAAAAGGTATGTCCTTTGGTTGGCCCTGCGAAGTCAATATGGATTCACGATCAGGGGCCTCTGGGGGTTTCCCATTCTAGTGGTGGAGCTGCAGGGGGAGTCGAGCGAGTCTCTTGACATCTGCTACAAGCGGTGACCCAAGTTTCTATTTGTTTGTCCATGCCTGGCCACCAAGCGTAGCTTCTGGCCAGGGCTTTCATTTGCACAATGCCCGGGTGTCCGTCGTGCAGCATGTCTAGAACTTTTTTCTGTAATGTTTCTGGTATAACCACCTGGTTTCCCCAAAGAATGCACCCCCGTTGTGAAAAAAGTTCAGTTTGCCGGTTTTTAAACAGTTTAAAGAGTTCATTTTTTTCGCTTTCTGGCCAACCCCTCTCCACCCAGCTGAGGACTCGCGCCAAGCGTTTGTCCCTTCTTGTTTCGCGGGCAATGTCTTGCACGGTCAATGGTGGCATGGTTACTGTTTCTATTTGTAAAATTGATAATGTGGGTGGTGGGTCGTCTTGCACATCTGGTAGGGGGGATCAGCTTAAAGCGTCAGCGTGCGAGATGGTCTTGCCAGGTCGGTGTGCTAAATGGTAATTATAAGCAGCAAGAAATTCAGACCATCTCGTCATCCTAGGTGACAGGATGGTTGGAGTGGGTTTGTTCCCAGCCAAAATGCCTAGTAGGGGTTTGTGGTCCGTAATAATTGAAAAAGTCCTACCATAAATGTATTCGTGGAATCTTTTCAATGCGGAGACAATGGCTAGGGCTTGTTTGTCCAGCTGGCTGTAGTTCCTCTCCGGCTTGGACAGGGTTCTTGAGAAGAATGCGATGGGAGCCTCTTTCCCATTCGGCAAGGTGTGACTTAGGATTGCCCCAACACCAAAGGGTGATGCGTCGCATGTGACAGTCAGCGGTAGGGTTTCATTATATTGAATAAGGACTGCGTCGGAAGTCAAAAGGGTTTTTATTTGTTGGAAAGCATGTTCCTCTTGCCTTCCCCAGATCCAGGATGCCGCTTTATCCAGGAGCCTATGCAAGGGTTCCGCGACAGTTGCCTTCTGGGGTAGGAAAACGTTATAGAAATTAATGAGTCCAAGGAATGCTTGGAGTTCCATTTTATTTTTCGGTCTGGGGGCTTCCTTGATGGCTTTTAATTTTTTGTCAGTAGGGTGAATTCCATGTCTGTCTAGGAGGTACCCCAGGAATTCAACCCTTTCAGTACATAGTTGGCACTTCTCTTTTTTTACTTTGAGGCCGGAGTCTTTAAATTTTTGTAAGACTGCTCTTAGCCGTTTCTCCAATTGTTTCTTATTGGGGCTGCTACTAGCACATCGTCGAAATAGGTACGACTCCTTTAATTCCCTGCAGCAGTCTTTCCATTAGGCTTTGGAAGATGCCAGGTGACGCTGACTCCAAATTGGAGTAGGTTGCATTTAAATGCCCCTCGATGTGTCACGATCGTTTGTGCCTCGGCGGTTTCAGCATCGACTGGCAGTTGTTGATAGGCTTGTGCCAGGTTGAGCTTTGCAAAGATTCTGCCACCCCCCAGTGAGTGTAGGAGATGCTGGACTACTGGCACAGGGTAGGCACTCTGCTGCAGGGCATGGTTCAGGGTGGCCTTGTAGTCTCCACAGATTCTCAGGGAGCCATCTGGTTTGATGGGGGTGACAATGGGTGTTTCCCAACGGGCATGGTCGATAGGTTCTAAAACCCCTTGCGCGATGAGCTTATTTAATTGCTCGTCTATCTTAGGTTTGAGTGCAAATGGCACTCGGCGCGGCTTGAGGCAGATGGGAGCGATGTCTGGGCTAAGATTGAAGGAGATTGGGGACCCCTTGTACTTGCCTAAAGTGTCATCGAAGACCTCTTGGAAGTCTCGTACAAGCGTCGCCTCCCAATCTTCTTCATCTGTGTGATTGATGCCTGCCATCTCGATCCCTAGCGGTGTGAACCATTGTAATCCGAGTAGGCTGGGGCGGTCTTTATCTACAATTGTAAGTGGTAAAATATTGGTGCGGTTTTTGTAGGTGATCTTGAAATGCCCGATGCCAGCCACTGGGATGTGGTTCCCTTGGTAGTCCCTCAGGATCAATTTCTGGTCACTTAGTTCCTGGCGGCGTATGCTGGGTATTAGACGCTTTATGGTGCACCAGGAGACCATGGAGAGGTAGGAGCCAGAATCTACCTCCATGGTGCATGGTTGGTTTTCGATACTGACCTCAATGCGTATCTTCCGTGCATCTATTGGTGAAGAATGGGCGATGATAACTGTTTGGTGTGTTTCTTCTCTTCGCGGTGCCTCATTGAATCTTTTGTTTCGGCTGTCCCGGCTCCACTGGCTGTCAGTCTGGCTGTCCCGGTTTTTGGCGGGGGTGCCATCTCCTCTTCTCGGGCTGTTGCCTTGACGCCAGGGGCTGAAGTTTCTTTTATTATGGCATACCTTAGCGATATGCCCCCGCTTCTCGCAATGTCGGCAAACAGCGTCCAGGAACTTGCATTCAGAATGCAGGTGATTTCCTCCGCAACCGGCACACTGGTCTCGCCGATCGCGTTCTGCCTGAAGTCAGTGAATCTCTTCTTCTTCGCTGTCAGAAGGGGATTCGACATTGCCATGGTGGGTGGTGGCTGCGAGTTTTTCTGGTGTGGCAGTTGCCTCGCTGGTCGATTGACGATCGGTTCCATTTGAACGCCGCATTCGGGCTGCTGATTTGCGGGTAGCTTCGGCTGCGGTTGCTTCGGCTATGGCGTCAGCGAGGGAGATGTCACCCTTGGCCATTAGTCTGCTTTGGAGCGCTGGGTCTTTCAGGCCGAGAACGACCCGGTCTCGCATGGCCTCATCCAAACCTCCAAGGCCCCTCAGGTCGGCCATGAATTCACCAATGCTCTCGCCCTCGCTCTGGTCTTGTTGATAAAAATCATGCCTTCGGATAAGAGTTGGTACGGCCGGAGCATAGTGGTTTCGGAGGATGGGAGCTAGGTTGTCCCAATCCATCGTTTTGACATCTGCGGGCTTTGCTAGCGCCTTGGCCATTTTGAAAACAGCGGGCCCGCAGTGCGTTAAAAATACCTCCCGTTTCTTGCTGCCGGTGGTGTCTTTCAAGTTGTTGGATTCCAAAAACATTTGGAAACGATCAATGTAGGACTCCCAGTCCTCGCTGGCTGGGTTAAATGGTGCGGGTGGTGTGGCGCTGCTGTCCATTTCGCTGGTCGTCTCTGCGCCGTTTGCCACATGCTGGTCAGCCTTGTTGTCTCAGAATCCCACCCTCGTCGCCAGTGTTAAGTATGGTTGGTGGGTCCCATGAATAGACGAGGCTTGAGTAGTGAACAACAGCTCTTTATTTAACAGATAGATTCTGAGACAAAAACCCTAGCGCTCGGCAGCTCTTCTTATAGAGCTGGCCGTGGCTAGGCAGCCAATGACAACTCTTTGCCGTGCTTGGTTTCAGCCAATCGCAGCAAACCTTGTATGAGCCAATCAGGAACATTCAAGCCATCCAATCACGATCCGGCTTTTCTGGACCAATAGGAACGCAGGGTTTCAAGCCTGCTAATATGGAACAGGTACTGCAGTAGGAACAGGTGTAGGTGGCTTAACCCATTCTGTAATACAGTTTCAGCAACTGTCTGAAGAATTTCAACAAAGCCTAAGCCAGATTGTTGGGACCTTGGTAGAAGTCCAAGATCAAATTGATTCTTTAGCTAAAGTGGTTTTACAAAACCGTCATGCTCTAGATCTCTTGACAGCTGAGAAAGGAGGTATGTGTCTATTCTTAGGAGAAGATTGTTGTTTTTACATGAATAGATCAGGCATAGTCAGAGAAGTGGCAAAGCATTTGCAAGATAGAGCATCCAGAATTAGACAAGGAATACAAGGAACTGACCTGTGGTTCTCGTGGCTACCAGGAACTGGTTGGGTTAAACAAATGCTGTTTATGTTATTATGTGGAATAGCAGGACTAGCCTTCATCCCATGTGTAATACCTTTACTCAGAAAATTAGTTATGAGATCAGTGAAAAAAATGACAATTGAAAAGGAATTAGTTATGATGGAAGAAATACGGATAGGACCCTGGGGATTGGAGGATGTGCCTGAGGAAGATGAGCCTTGAAAGATTGCTTTGTTAAGCTATCTTCACTTGCAGGGAAAAAGTCTATGCTGTTATGATAAAGGATTTTATGTAGCAAAAGGGGGTTGTACTAGATGACCTAGAGGATCCCATATTCTAAAAGCTGATATGTTTAAAGTGCTTATCTGAGTTGAAGAAACCACATGTTACTTGCTCAGTTGCCTAGCTAAGAGTTTCCTGTTCAGTGTGGTCAAACTTCCCTGTCTCGATAGAATACCTAAACCGCAAATATGCTTCAAAAAGGAAACAAACTATAAATTGTATTGTTTAAAGAAAGTTCTTCGTTTTTCCAACTTCGACTCATCTAAGAAGGATTTGTAATTGCCTACTTTTGCAAAAGTGTTAATCTTGTCATACGCTATGCCTAACATTATATGCGCAAGGGCTAATCTAAGATACCATAAAAGGTGAGACTCAGTTCTAAAAAATAAATAAATAAATAGAGTCTCAAAGGGGGGAAATAAGGCAGAAAGAATAAATATATTGTTTTTGGGGAAATATTAACATGATTCTGCTTGATAATGAAATATGTGTATTAATGAAAAAGGGCAGATTAAAGGGTCATCCATCAGTCACCCACCCATATTTGTCAAGCAGGAAACGTCTTGCTTGCAACAAAAACCACAAACGATGATGCAAAAAGCCAGGATTTAGCAAGGTAGGTTAGCAAAGATTCTGTGAAATCCAGCTACTTTAGCCCAGCAACAGGGGAGGGGGGTAGCTGAAATTCAGTGTAACCAATGGATGATTGACAAGTTGTTTTTCTGTGGTTTGTAGCCTTTGGAGTGTATAAAAGTAACTGTGAAACCCATAGGAAGATGTTCAGATGGGCCTTGGCTAAATATCTCTGAACCTTTGCGCAAATAAAACAATTATCTTTGACTCTGTGGTCTGAGTCTCCTAATTTCCTGCAACATTATTAGTATTAAATATTAAACTTATCTTATCCAATTCCAATTCATATTATAACATTTCATTTTTCTTAGGATATTCTCATCTTATATTTTACAATATTATTTACAATTCTCATCTCATTTCTATGTTTAATTCCCATATTACCTTTTTCTGTCATATTTGCAATTTTATCAATCCTTATTTTATTAATTCAAAAGTGTCCCCTCTGGTTAATAATTTGAGCCAGCCACCTTCAATCTACCTTAATACCATCTCCCTATTTACTATATAACACACACACACACACACACACACACACACACACACACACACACACACTTCTGTCAGATTCCGCATTACATTTTCTCAATCATCTTATAAATCATCTATACATTACAAAAATATTAGTCTAATCAATTAATTATTGCAACTGATATTAATCTTTCCAGAATTGTACTCATTTCATCATCCCCCCACTTTTTTATACATCACTAATCATCAATTGATATATAATATTTTTATTATAAATTCCCAATTCCATATTTATTTCATTAAATTCCATGTCTAGTGTAGCAATAATTCTTTAATAACAGGAAAGAAAGAAAAAAATAGGAACTAAAAAGAAAAAAATCACGTCAGTTACATGCTTATCTATTTTCGGTACTTATTCATATATATCACAACATATTACCTTGCTGAATCTCCTTCCTATCCTTTTTTTTCACCCATTATCTCTAGCTCTTTTAACAATATAATGTCATCCTTGTTTGCTTCCTGGTTTTCTTTATTTTTTGGTCCTTTCTCTTAATTCTTTTTTCCCCATTCTTACTCCCCTCCATTTCTCATTCCAATTATTAACTTAAGAAAGGAGGAGATTTAATAGGTATAACAGTGGGGTGTAGCTTCACTCGCTGCCTGGATCCTGTACGTGCACGTGTGGGGCTTTGCTCACTCATGTGGCCCTGGTTCAAGTGGGAATTGGCTCAGGGAGACTCGGCCACAAATCTCCGACTCGGGTGTTGTAGGTGTCACATGGCAAGGGCTGGATTGGAACTCAGAACAGAAGGGCTCAACGTTCCGACTGATGAACACAATTAAAGCAAACACGGTTGAGACGATCCAATCTCTTAATGCAGAACTTTCTTGAGTACATCGTATCAGCAAAGATGAGGGCAAAACCAGATCTTGCTAATTCCCACCCAGAGCCACATAGATGAAGTTCAGGTTCTGCCTCCCCCTATTGGACCAGGTCCCGTTGTCCAATGGAGTCTCCTGCTATTGTTATGAGACAGTCTGGAAAACACCTGCTGAAGTGTCCTTGGTCCTGACAGCTGTCATCTTTTTTATTTATTTATATATTTTTCTTTAACATATGTAGGCATTTATTAAACAGTGTATTGTCTGAGTTATCTTACATATACATAATCATAGTAGTAATAATATTGCTTGCTGTATATAATAGAATTCTTCCAACTTCCAAATTCTACTTTTACTATCTAACCATTGAGAAAAGAAATCCCAAGTTAAAAAATATTCTGTACCTTCTTTATCCTTTACTTTTAATGTTAACCTATCCATTTCCGCACAATCTAATATTTTCTGGATTATATTATCATCTGAAGGAGTTTCCTCATTTTTCCAATGTTGGGTGAACACAATTCTCTGTGCCGTCAAACATGCAGCATCAAATATATATTCCCTTTATTATATTTTTCTGGCAAAATACCTAACAAGAATATTTCTGGCTTGAAGGCTGTATATGTTGCTTTATAATTTTCTCTAGCCATGAATGTATTTTCGTCCACAATTTTTTTTTGCCTTTGGGCAGGTCCACCACATATGGTAATACGAACCGGGTATCTGGTTGCATTTCCACAATTGGCAGACATGTTTTTAAACTTCTTTGCTAGCCTTGCCAGTGGCAAATGCCACCTGTAGAACATTTTATACAGGTTTTCCCTGTACGTAGTTGCCATTGTCAATGTATAGTTTTTATCCCAAAGTTTTTGCCATTTATCCAATTCTATAGTATACCCAAACTTTTTTGTCCAGGTTATCATTGTTTCTTTAATTTGTTCATCTTCCATTTTAAGGCTTCATAAATAGCTATATATCTTCTTTATTAACTTTTCATCCCCATCTAATAGCATCTGATCAAGTATTATTATTTTTTTTTGAAAACAATTGTATTAGTTTTTAAAGACAAACAAAACATAAAAAAATCCAGCTTTCTTTCATAAATATACAAATAGTGTGACGGTTGGTTTACCAGTTTTTGTGCATTCTTTTCGTAGTCTCAGTTACAGTTACATTACATAATAACTCATAATAATAACTCAATCAGAAATTATATACCCTAGTATCACTATTAAACAATCATTTGACTATGATTTTATTCATTCATACTTTGCGAGATAATTTACTAAATTTATTTTATAACAAATCATATAATCATACCAAATCTATCCTGAAGACGTTTTATAGATGTGATATCAAATAAAAAAAAAGATATCTCTTTATATATTCATTATTATCTAAAATTCTAAATATTCTATTATTGTATTTTATCATCCAACCATTGATAGAAAAGGTCCCAAATTTTATAAAATTGTTTATCCTCTTCTTCTCTAATTTCAAATGCCAATCTACTCATTTCAGCACATTCCAATATTTTCTTAATAATTTCTTCCTGCAATGGTATTTTCTCATTTTTCCAGTTTTTAGCAAATACAATCCTAGCCGCTGTTAATACATTTACAATCAGGTATTTCAATTCTTTACTATATATTTCAGGTAAAATTCCCAATAAAAATATCTCTGGTTTCAAATCTATATGCTTTTTTGTCATTTTTTCCAACCACATGTGGATTTTAGTCCAATATTTTTTAGCATCCGCACAAGTCCACCACATATGGTAATATGAGCCAGGTGTCTGATGACATTTCCAACATTTTTCAGATTTGTTCTTGAACATTCTTGCTATTTTTGTCGGGGGAAAATGCCACCTGTAAAACATCTTATACAAATTTTCTTTATATGCTGTGTTGACACTGTCATTTTATAATTTTGAAACCACAATTTTTGCCATTTCTCTAGATCAATCCCATATCCAAAATTCTTCCCCCAAGCAATCATAGTTTCTTTAACTTGTTCTTCTTCTAATTTAATTTCTAATAAATATCCATACAATTTTTTAATCACCTTTTCATCAGTACCTGTCAAGATCTTATCTAAATCAGTCAATTTATCATAAAATCCCTCTCTTTTAAAATCTTCATCATACCTTGAATGTATTTGCGCATATGAAAACCAATTCATCTTTATACCTTGTTCCTCTAAGTTTTGCATCGATTTAAATTCACCCTTTTCATCCAGCATTTCCCCATATCTAACTGTTTGTTTCTTCTTATAAATTATAGGATAGGAAAATGCTTCAATGTTCGATAACCAAACTGGAATTTTCAAATAACATTGTCTTTTGATCTTCTCCCAATTTAACCACAAAGACTCCCGTATATAATGTCTTCTAAAATAGCCCTGCGTTTTAGTTCCCTTATACCATAGAAAGGCATGCCAGCCAAATCTAGCGCTATCTGCTGCTTAAGTTTGATATAATTATTCTCTTTTAGTGTACTACATCTTGGTGTCAAATATATCCCCAAATACTTGACCTTGTTGGTGACTTGAATTTTCAATAGGTCTGCCAGTTCTTCTCTTTGTCTTAGTAACATATTCTTTGTCAAAATCTTTGTTTTATCTTTATTTATTTTCAAACCAGCCACCTCACCATATGTCTCTATCTTTTCCAATAATTTTGGAGCTGTTTCTAAAGGGTCTTCCAAAATAAAGGCCAGATCATCTGCAAAGGCTTGCAATTTAAATTCTTCCTTTTTAATTTTCATTCCTTTTATGCTTTTATTATCTCTAATATTTCTATTCAACACTTCCAAAGTCAATACAAATAGCAAAGGTGATAGAGGGCATCCTTGTCTTGTACCTTTTCTTATATTAATAGAATCTGTGAATTCTCCCTCTATCATTACCTTTGCCATTTGCTTATGGTATATGGCTTCTATTGCTTGGATAAATTTTCTGGCAAAACCCATCTGTTCCAATAATAGTAACATAAATCTCCAATTCACATTATCAAATGCTTTTTGGGCATCTAAGAATATCAAAGCCATTTGTTTTTCGGGATGTGCCTCATAATATTCCAAAGTGTCCAGGATTACTCTCATATTGTCTTTGATTTGTCTCTTTGGCAGAAATCCATTTTGATCTGGATGAATAAAGTTATTTAAGTATTTTTTAAGTCTTTCTGCCAAAATTGAAGCAAAAATTTTATAGTCTGCATTTAGTAAAAAAATAGGTCTATAATTCTTAATTTGCAATGGATCAGCCTCTTCTTTTGGAATAAGTGTAATATAAGCTTCTGACCATGTTTTAGGTATCATCTTCTTTAACATAGCTTCATTCATGACTTCTAGCAGTGGAATGCTCAATGATTCTTGTAGTGTTTTATAAAATTCTGCCGGAAGCCCATCTGGACCTGGTGCTTTCCCATTATTTTGCTTCTCAAGTGCTTCAGTTAATTCCATCATTGTTATATTACTTTCTAACATTTTTTCAGTCTCTTTAGGTATCTTGGGTAGATTAGCATTCTGTAGATACCGTTTGACTTTTTCCTCATCAATATTCTCTTGCTTATATAGTTGCCCATAGAAGTCTTGAATAATTTCCTTTTTCTCTTTATTACCATAGCAGACCTGGCCTTGATCATCTATTAACTGTGATATTTTCCTTGATTCTTTCTCCTTTCTCAATTTGTATGTGTTAGATCTGGGCGGATGGTTCAAGAACGGAGGCAAGACTCAGATAACAACAACAGCTCTTTATTAGTGACTTCAGATCTGAGCGAAATATCCCAGCCGCAGCAGCCCCTTATATAGGGCTGGCTGCGGCTAGGCAGCCAATGAAAGCGATTTGAGTTTGCCGCTCTTGGCAGGGCCAATCGCGGCAGCCCGTTTACTAGCCAATCGCATCAGTCTGTGGTGACCAATCACGATCTGCTATTTGCGGGCCAATCAGATTTGCAGGCTTTCGAGCCTGCTAGTCCTGAACACCCCTCTCCTCTCGGTTCCGCTTAAGGGGTGGAGTAATATAGTCTTGCAGGTAGGCAGGTCTTCGCACCTGTCTACCTGACTTACGCAATTCCAATTGTCCATGTTCAAATTCGGGTTCAGATGGACTGTTTGCTGGATCTAGCAGGAACGGTGAACCGGTGCCATGGTTAGGGCTCTCTTCTGATGCCCCCAGGGTGATAGAGTCCTTAGCTTCATCGCTACTGTTATGGCTCCCCGGGCTCGCTGAACCTGCTTGGCTGCTGCTTCTTGGTGAAGTGTTCGTCTGCCCAGGTTCAACTACAGCTGGTGAGTATTGCAAGCTATGGTGGTGATCTCGGTGTTAGTTCAGAATAAACAGGTGTTGGTTCTATTTCCGGGCCCACGGCTTACCCTCCCCCCCCAGTGTCAAGGTTGGGATCAGGGATGGAAGTTGTGGTCAGTCTGGAGCGTAGCTGGTCAATATGGCGTTTCCACGCTCTGCCATCAGTGGTGAGTAGACGGTAGGAGCGGGGACCCGTAACTTGAGTTACTTGAGCAGGAATCCAGAGGGGATCCCCAGAAAATTTTTTTGCAAATACAAGGTCTCCTACCTTAAAGGCGTGGTGCTTGCTGCTGGAACCCAGGGGCTTTTCCGGGGTGTAGGCAGGGTGCAAGTGGTCTAGAGGCGATCTGAGTTTCCTGGCCATCAGGAGTTCAGCTGGGCTCTTGTTAGTCGTGCTGTTAGGTGTGATGTGTTGAAGAAGCAGCATTCTAGTGACTTTATCGTGGATATTACCTTGTTCCATTTTCTGTAGGGTTTTCTTTGTGAACTGAACCATTCGTTCAGCCCTACCATTCGCCGCTGGATGGGGCCGGTGATGTGAGTGCGTGTTGGATGCCCCGTTCAGCTAGATATTGTTCAAAGGCTAAGGCAGTAAATTGGGGTCCATCGTCAGAAACCAGGACATCAGGTAGGCCGTGTGTGGCAAAGAGTCTGTTCAATTTCTTGATGACTGCCTCAGTAGTGGTTGCTTTCATTTTATTGACCTCAAGCCAGTTAGAATACGCAACTACAGTTATTAGGAAAGTGTGGCCTCTAGTAGGTCCCGCAAAGTCAATATGAATGCGAGACCAGGGACCCCTGGGTGTTTCCCATTCTGCTGGTGGAGCTTTTGGTGGGGCTGAGTGGTTTTCCTGGCATCTGTTACAAGAGGCGAGCCAGGTTTCGATTTGTTTGTCCATACCTGGCCACCAGGCGTAACTTCTTGCCAGCGCTTTCATACGCATGATGCCCGGGTGTCCATCGTGTAGCATTTGCAGGACTTTTTTTTTGTAGTTTAGTTGGTATAACAACTTGGTCTCCCCATAAAATGCACCCTCTTTGTGAGAAAAGCTCTGTCTGTCTTTTTGAATGGCTTAAAGGTTTCCTTAGGCTCGTATTCTGGCCATCCCCTCTCCACCCAGCCAAGAACTCGTGCCAAGCAAGAGTCTCTTTTGGTTTCAAAGGCGATGTCCTGGGCCGTTAGTGGAGGTGAGGGGATTGTCTCGATTTGTAGTATTGGGAGCGTGGGAGCTGGGTCTTCCTGTGGCTCGGGTAGTGGCGAGCAGCTCAAGGCATCTGCGTGAGGAATGGATTTCCCCAGGCGATACTTTAATTGATAGTCATAGGCAGCTAGAAATTCCGACCATCGCATCATTCTGGGGGAGAGAATGTGTGGGGTAGGTTTGTCGCTCACCAGAATGTCAAGTAATGGCTTATGATCCGTGATAATAGAAAATGGTCTCCCATAAACATATTCATGAAACCTTTTAATTGCAGAGACAATAGCAAGGGCTTCCTTATCTAAGTGGCTATAGTTTCTTTCTGTTTTTGACAGAGTTCTTGAAAAAAATGCAATTGGTGCCTGTTGTGGCTCCGGGCTTGGATTCAGCTTCTGTGACTGATATGAGTTCAAGAGAGGAGGACATGGCAGAAAAATATGTGCCGGCATGGCTCAGTGATTGGACTAGTAACCAGGATGAAGAGATGGACGTGACAAAGGAAGACAGACCTGATATATTAGAATTGTCAGGACCTTTGACCTCCTCTGGTTCCTTATCTGATCAACACCCGGGAATGGCTGACAGGGAAGTTTTGAGAGAGTCTTCTAGTGGAGATGAGAACTTGGAAAATTTGTGGTTAAATGTAAGGAACAGAAGACGTTTGAGAAGGCAAACTCAGCTGGAATGAAGGAGGAGGGCGAGTCAGTAAATTAGCATGTTGCCTCAATGAGTATAAAAGGACACAGCTGGGCTGGTAGAATTTGCCAGGAACAAAGTGACTTATTGAGTGAGGACATTACAGCAAGAAGCTCTGAGACTTGAGATGTATTGCCAGGACTGGTTTGCCGGACAGAAGCAGCTGCTTTCTGTTTTGTTCGTTTGAATTTTGAAGGGGAGTCATAACAGGTGCCTCTGAGCCGTTTGGTAGGATGTGGCTCAGGATGGCCCCCACCCCAAATGGTGAGGCATCACAAGTAACAGTCAAGGGGAGTGTCTCGTTATATTGAATTAGCACTGCATCAGAGGTAAGGAGATCTTTTACTTGCTGGAAGGCATGTTCCTCCCGACGTCCCCAAATCCAGGAGGCCCTTTTATCGAGTAGTCTATGAAGGGGCTCAGCAACAGTCACCTTCTGGGGTAGGAAAATGTTATAAAAGTTAATAAGTCCCAGGAAGGCTTGGAGGTCAGTTTTGTTTTTAGGTCTTGGGGCATTTTTGATAGCTGCCAATTTCTTTTCTGTAGGGTGGATTCCTTGTTTGTCAAGAAGGTAGCCAAGAAACTCCACCCTTTCTGTGCATAGCTGGCACTTTTCCTTCTTAACCTTGAGGCCAGCATCTTTGAACTTTTGTAGGACTGTTCTGAGGCATTTCTCTAATTGATTTTCTGTTGGGGCTGCTATTAATACGTCATCAAAATAGGGCACGACCCCTTTTATACCTTGTAGTAGTCTCTCCATCAGGCTTTGAAAGATGCCTGGGGCTACGCTTACTCCAAACTGGAGCCTGTTGCATTTGAATGCACCACGATGTGTGACTATAGTTTGGGCTTCTGCAGTCTCGGAATCAACTGGCAGCTGTTGATACGCTTGGGCCAGATCTAATTTTGCGAATATTCTGCCACCCCTAAGTGAATGCAGGAGATGCTGAATGACTGGTACTGGATAGGCGCTCTGCTGTAACGCGTGATTGAGGGTGGCCTTGTAGTCACCACAGATTCTCAAGGACCCGTCAGGCTTTATGGGGGTGACAATTGGTGTCTCCCATCGGGCGTGGTCAATGGGTTCTAACATGCCCTGTGCAATTAATTTGTCCAGTTGCTCATCAATTTTGGGTTTGAGAGCAAAGGGAACTCGGCGTGGCTTTAGGCGAATGGGCGCAATGTCGGGGCAAAGATTAAACGAAATAGGGGACCCCTTGTACTTGCCTAAGCTTTCGCTGAACACTTCTCGGAAGTCGTGGACGAGGGCTGCCTCCCAGTCATCATCTTCAGTATGATGGATGCCAGCCATTCCGATTCCTAATGGCACAAACCACTGAAGGCCCAATAGACTTGGCCGGTCTCTGTCTACGATGGTGAGTGGTAGAATTGCATTATGTCCCTTGAAAGAGACCTGGAAATGGCGGGTACCTGCGACTGGAATCCGGTTGCCTTGATAATCTTTCAGTATGAGTCTCCGACTGCTGAGGTCTTGGCGTCGGATGTTGGGAATCAGTTGCTTGAGTGTTTTCCAGGATACCATGGATAGTGATGACCCAGAGTCGACTTCCATGATGCACGGTTTATTTTCAATGGTGACCTTTACACAGTTTTTTTAGTGTCAAGTGATGAAGCGTGGCCGATGGTGATGGTTTGATGAGCCTCTTCTTTTTCTGGGTGTGCCGTTAAACTTCCGGGGTCTGCTGTACTGGTTCCACTGGATGCTAGGGCGGTCCCTCTGTGTGGTGGAGTTGCCATCATTCCTTTTTGGGCTGCTCCCTCTCCGTCTGGGGCTGGAATTTCTTTTGTTTCTGCATACTTTCTCAATATGCCCTCGTTTTTTGCAAAAATGACACATGTCGTCTAAGAATCTGCATTCAGATTGAGGATGGTTTCCCCCACATCTGGCGCATTCGTAGTTGGATTTACGACCCCGCTGGTTCCGTTGCTCACGTTCTGACCGGAGTCCGTGGACATCCTCGCTGTCTGAGGATGACTCGACATCTTCATGATGGGTGGTCGATGTGTACTTGTCTGAAAGTTTCCCAGCATTGTTGGTGGGTTGGCGGTTGGTCCCGCTGGTTCGACGCATTCGTGCTGCCGATTTATGAGTGGCTTCGGCTGCTGTGGCGTCTGCTATGGCATCTGCAAGCGAGATGTCTCCCTTGGCCATGATCTTGCTCTGGACGGTGGGGTCTCTGAGGCCAAGGACGATGCGATCTCTCATGGCTTCTTCGAGGTTGGCGAAGCCACACAAACCGCCCAGGTTCCTCAGGTCTGCCACAAAATCCCCAACGCTCTCACCTTCACGCTGGTCCCTCTGATAGAACTCGTGTCTGCGAATGAGAGTTGGTACTGCTGGGGCGTAATGGTTGTGCAGGATGGGAGCAAGGGTGTCCCAATCCATAGTTTTAACTTCAGCTGGTTTCGCTCAGGCTTTAGCCATCTTAAAAACGGCTGGTCCACAATGGGTTAGAAAAACGGCTCGTTTCTTGCTGGGCGTGGCATCTTTGAGGTTGTTGGACTCTAGGAACATTTGAAATCTGTCCATATATGAGTCCCAGTCTTCGCTAGCTGGATCGAATGGGGCGGGTGGTATAGTGCTGCTGGCCATGTTGCCGTCGTTGCGTTCTGTCAGCCACGTGCTCCTTCAGCTAGCTCAGTTCTAGTAGACTTCGTTGCCTCCGCATCCCATCCTCGTTGCCAGTGTTAGATCTGGGAGGATGGTTCAAGAATGGAGGTAAGACTCAGATAACAACAACAGCTCTTATTAGTGACTTCAGATCTGAGCGAAATATCTCAGCCGCAGCAGCCCCTTATATAGGGCTGGCTGCAGCTAGGCAGCCAATGAAAGTGATTTGAGTTTGCCGCTCTTGGCAGGGCCAATCGCGGCAGCCCGTTTACTAGCCAATCGCATCAGTCTGTGGTGACCAATCACAATCTGCTATTCGCGGGCCAATCAGAGTTGCAGGCTTTCAAGCCTGCTAGTCCAGAACAGTATGCTAACTATCTACCTGGTTTATTTGCATCTTCAAAATAGTTCTGTTTAGCACTTCTAATTGTGCCAATTCTTCTTTCTCTATTTGGCCCATTTTATGTTTGATTATGTCCAATTTTACTTTAATGTCTTTTTTCTGTGGCATTTTCTGTAGTTCTTTTTCAAGTCTTTTATGCTCATCTTCTAAAACTTTAGTGGCTTGCCTTTTCCTGATATTCTTTTTTCTTATATAGTCTATTATCAAGCCTCTAGCATATGCCTTCATTGTGTCCCAGACATTCTGAATTGAAGTATCTTCTTTTTTATTTTCTCTAAAGAAAAAGGCCAATTCTTTCTCCATCCATTGTGTAAAATCTTTTTCCTTTAAAATAGTATTATTTAATGTCCATCTCAATCTTTTTTTTGTCCTTTCCATTTAATTGTCATTGGATTATGGTCTGCCCAAGTACTTGTTTCAATGTTTGTTTCTTGAACGTTAGATATTAGTTCTGTTGAGATCCATATCATATCTAATCTGGACCATGATAAATGTCTATTTGAATAAAAAGTATATTGCTTGGTTTTAGCATTTCTTTCTCTCCATATATCTTAAATTTAATTCATCTGTCATTTTAAAAAAGGATTTAGAGAGAGTCTTTCTGTTTTGCTTTGTTATTGTTGCTGTATAGTCCAGTTTATTGTCCACAATTCCATTAAAATCTCCCATCATAACTATATTGACATAGTCCAGTCCAATTATTTTCATGTGTAATTTTTTGTAGAATTCTTCTTGTTTATCATTCGGAGCATAAATTGCAATCAGGAGTGTTTTCATATTATTATCCATTATTTCCACCATTAATACTCTTCCATCTTCATCAGTATAAATCAATTTTGCTGGGATAGCCTCTTTAATGTATAAAACCACTCCTCTTTTCTTGCATTGAGTCAAAGAAGTAAATATTTTCCCTAATTTTGGCTGTACCAACAATTGTTCATATTGTTTTTTGATATGTACTTCTTGTAAGCAAATTATATCAAATTTTAATTTCTCTAATTTGTGAAAAAAATTCCTTCTTTTAACAGCTGAATTAAGTCCATTTATATTCATTGTAATCAGTTTTTTCTCTTCCATGGTTATATCTTGTAATTAGGTTTGGCAGGTCTCATAGATCTTGGTTCACGTTGTTCTTTGATCTCCACCTGTCCACCTACTGCGCCTTCCTCTTTTTCAGTCCCCATTTGATCCTCTTGGAATTCAATTAATGAGACCTCTTTCTCTGCCTCTTCCTCTCTCCTTCCAAAAAATTCTGCGTAGAAAAGTTCTGCGTTCTCAATTGAATCAATTCTATGTCTCTGTTCTTGCCATGTAAACATTAGTCCTTCTGGAATCAACCATCTGTAATTCACCTCCTTTTTCAATAACATTTTAGTCAGGAATCGATATTCTCTTCTCCTCTCTCTCACTCTTCTAGGTATTTGTTTTAAAACCACAATCTCCTTGCCTTTATATTTCAACGTCTTCTCTCTTGCCACTTGTAATATTTGTGTTTTAATGGATTTTTTTGTAAATCTGATGTGAACTTCTCTTGGTAAGTTGTTTCTCATCGCATATCTTGTAAAGACTCGATATACCCCATCTACTCCATCCATCATCTTTTCCTCTGTTATTTCCAGGGCTTCAGCCAGAATTTCTATTATTATCGCAGCTAGGTTTTGACCTTTTTCTTCCTCTATATTTTGAAATCTGAGATAGAATTCTGACCTGTCCATCTCCCACTTCAGCATCCCACTTTTATCTTGTTCAACCACTGTTAGTCTGCTGTCAGTATTTCCAATCTTCTCCTCTCTTTGTTTATCTTCTTCAATTTTTTGGAATCTCTCATCATATTTCACCATCATTTGTTGAATATTTTCAATTTTTTCATCAGTCTTGCCTGTTCTTTGTTCAATATTCTCTGTTCTTTGTTCAATATTCACTATTCTCTTTTCAATGGTATCTGATTTTGTTTTAATGTCTTTAATGGACAAATTAATGTCTTGGATTCCTTGCATAATCATCTGTAGCGTCACTTTTTCTTGTTCTTTATCTTGCTTTAACATTGTCTGAATTAAGCGTTGACCTCCAGATGGTGGGGAGGCGGAAGTGGAAGTTGAGGCGCCAGAAGGTATGAGTTTTCTACTCATTTTGAACGTCGAAATCTTCAAATTCAAGTAGCCAATTATAATCCAAAATGTGGGGTAGAGGTGGTAAGAGATAAAAAGCCCAATAAAAGGAAGGAAAAATTTTTCAGGTTCTTCAAGACCTTAATCCAATTATAAAATGGTCAGTTGTAATCCAAGATAAAAAATGAAAATAAGAAAAAGAATAAAGCCCAATAATAATTAAAAAAAAGAATGAGAGAGAAAATTTCTTCAGGTTCTTCACACCTTAATCCAATTGAGAGGTCTCAAAAGTGAAAAATAAAAAACCAAAGAAAAACCATAAAGATGAACCAAAAATATGAATGGCAAAAAAGAAAATCCCAATAGAAAAAGAAAAAGGAGAGATACTGAGGCTTTCCCTTTAAAACAGAAGGCAAAAATAAAAATATTACAAAAATAAAGATTTTTTTTTCTTTTAAGGAGAAAAAAAAAGGAAAGGAGTATAGTAAAACTGGTAAGGAGGGGTGGCACAGCTAAAAATGAAATAAAAAAGAACACACTGCACTTTGTTTAATTATCCAAGGCTCTTATTAAAAGTCTCTTCTCCACAAGCTTCAAAGCCAAACTTCAATTGTTGATAGAAGTCCAGAAGAACACCTGTAATAACACTCTCATGTTCTTCCCTCTATCTTATCAAGTTGCAATGTCCTTGATAGAGGAATCTTTCACAGTTCTCTCAACTTCAAGTAAAATATTTTCAAGCCTCTAGTTGGCAGTGTTACAAAGTTTCTTTGTTCTCACTCCACCCCACTTTCCCAGATAGAACGTAATAGAAGTTAAAAAAGGAAAGAATATATATATATATATATATATATATATATATATATATATATATATATATATATATATATATATATGTTGTGATTAGAAGGTCCAATCCTGTTAGGAACTTTGAATCTGATGACTGTTAGATCGTGGATTGACGTCAGAACCAGGGAACGTTACTCCCTTTAGTTTGATTTGATTGTGAAATGACTGTTGAATTTCAAAAGGGAGTCTTAACAGTTTTGCTTGCAGTTTTGAATGAGAACGTTAATCCCTTTAGTTTGATTTGATCGTGAAATGACTGTTTGAATTTCAAAAGGGAGTCCTAACAGTTTTGCTTGCAGTTTTGAATGAGAATGTTACAAGGGAGGACACATTTGATTTGCAGGATCGGCCTGAACCTTCAACCTCCTCTGCTTCTCAATCAGGTTATCAGCCGGGAACGGCTGATAATGAGGAACTTATGGAGTCTTCAGGTGAAAGTAATAATTTAGATAATCGCTGGGTGGATGTCAGAAGCAGGCGTCTCCTTACGAGAAGAAACCAACGGGAGCACAGGAGGAGGGCAGATCAGTAATTAGACTAATTAGCTGCTGCTCTATAAAGGGAGAGGGATGACTCTGCAAATCTGTCGGGAACAAATTGTTTGCAAGGAGAACTGAAGACTTTGGTTTGGAGGTTTTAAATCTGAAATATCTTGTTGGGATTTGGATTTACTGGAACTATTATTTTGGATTATTTTGTGAAGGCTAACCACAGCTGTAATCAGTAAAGATTCCTGGTTGCTGCTTTTATTTGCGAGGACTGCTGCTTTCAGCCTTATCTGTTTATTTTTGGTTGCTGCCTTTATTTGCGAGGACTGCTGCTTTCAGCCTTATCTGTTTATTTTTGAAGGTGGGACATAACATTTTTGTTCTCGACCCAAAACAAACCATCTTTCAGGTAAGATGGACTTATAAATCAACTCTGGTGTGTGACCGGGGAAGAGGAATATGTTTGCAGGGTCTTTGTGAGACCAGAAAAAAAATTGTTGCCTGACAGAGTCCGGGAAGTCTGCCAAAAAATTGATTAATTTCCATTTAGCCTGATAAGAGTCCGGGAAGTCTGCCAAAAGACGGGACAGCTGTGTTAATTTATTCCTTTGAATTCGGTGTTGTGTACGTTTGAATATTTTTCGTTTTGAAACTTCGTCTGCTCATCTGAGCTTATAAGAGAGACATTACATTTTTTGTTTTCAAGCCTAAAAACAAACTATCATCAAACCAAGATGGATACAAAAAAGCTACAGAACTTGATCGAGCAGCAACAACAGCAAATAAATCAGCTCCTGCAAAGCAATGTGACGCTTCAGAATCAGGTAACACAATTGCTGAATTATGTTTCCAGCTTACCAAGCCCTGCTGCTGTTCCCCCTGCCCCTCCTGTGAGGAAAAGCCCAGTATCCATGCCGGAGAAATTTTCTGGGCAAATGGACATGTTTCCGGCATTTCTGGGGCAGTGTCAATTATTTATGTCCTTGAGGCCTGAAGACTTTCCAAATGATCGGGCCAGGACGGGATTCATTCTCAGCCTTTTGTCTGGGCAGGCTGCCAAATGGGCTACTCCCTTGTTAATTCAAGATAGCCCATTATTGGATAACTTTCAGGGTTTTCTACAACAAATAAGGGTTATGTTTGAGAACCCAATTAAGATACAAACTGTGGATAGACGGTTACGGGACATTACTCAGGGGAATCGTTCCCTTCAGGAATACGTTGCAGAATTTCGGGTGCTGTGTTTGGACTCCAACTGGAACGAACCGGCTCATATGGCTGCATTCCAGGAAGGCCTGTCTGATGCCATCAAAGATGAGCTGGTCCATGTAGAGAGGGCTTTAACTTTGGATGCATTGATAGTTCAGTGCTTACGAATTCAAGCTCGTTTACAGCAACGTGGACGCAAACGGCTCAGTATGGAACCATCTTCGTTTTTTCATGCACAACCCACGCCACCGAGAGTTTTCCAACCCATAGTTATGACAGAGGAGCCGTTGGAGTTGGGAGCACTCCGCCCTCGCTTAACAGCGCAGGAACGTTCGAGACGGTTCCAGGAAGGCTTGTGCCTTTATTGCGGGGGTCTGGGACATTTGTTAATTCCTGCAATCGGAGAGGGAACCGCAGACCCGTACCCCTGAAACCACTCTTGGCTCGTCAGGAAAACAGGGTAGACCTGACCTTAAGGAGGCCTTAGGTCTGGATCGTTTCACATCTAGGCCCGCACTGAACCTGTTACAGATACTACAGTGGTTGGAATTTATGATTCACGATGGAAAAAGGGACGATTCCAGTACTTTGTGGGAAGAGTAGAAAATGAAACGGAGATCCGTTATTGGCAGGATGTGGCCAAGGTACATGCCCCAGACCTTGTTCGAAGATATCATGCAGAATTCCCTTCAAAACCACATCCTGAACGTAAGACTCGGGGGACGGGCCCTGAGGTGGGGGATAGTGTTGTGATTAGAAGGTCCAATCCTGTTAGGAACTTTGAATCTGATGACTGTTAGATCGTGGATTGACGTCAAAACCAGGGAACGTTACTCCCTTTAGTTTGATTTGATTGTGAAATGACTGTTGAATTTCAAAAGGGAGTCTTAACAGTTTTGCTTGCAGTTTTGAATGAGAATGTTACAAGGGAGGACACATTTGATTTGCAGGATCGGCCTGAACCTTCAACCTCCTCTGCTTCTCAATCAGGTTATCAGCCGGGAACGGCTGATAATGAGGAACTTATGGAGTCTTCAGGTGAAAGTAATAATTTAGATAATCGCTGGGTGGATGTCAGAAGCAGGCGTCTCCTTACGAGAAGAAACCAACGGGAGCACAGGAGGAGGGCAGATCAGTAATTAGACTAATTAGCTGCTGCTCTATAAAGGGAGAGGGATGACTCTGCAAATCTGTCGGGAACAAATTGTTTGCAAGGAGAACTGAAGACTTTGGTTTGGAGGTTTTAAATCTGAAATATCTTGTTGGGATTTGGATTTATTGGAACTATTATTTTGGATTATTTTGTGAAGGCTAACCACAGCTGTAATCAGTAAAGATTCCTGGTTGCTGCTTTTATTTGCGAGGACTGCTGCTTTCAGCCTTATCTGTTTATTTTTGGTTGCTGCCTTTATTTGCGAGGACTGCTGCTTTCAGCCTTATCTGTTTATTTTTGAAGGTGGGACATAACATATATATATGTGTGTGTGTGTGTGTGTGTGTGTGTGTGTGTGTGTTTTCTTAAGTTTTCATGGGTACTTACATGTATGGTATTCGGCTTTGTTCGGGTATTTTCCCACGTCATTGTAGTTGTGCTTTTAAAGTTGTAGCAACGTTTCGGCAGAATCTCATCTGCCATCATCAGGCTTCTGTATAGTGTTCATCTGTGAGTCAGACTTTTACAGTGGTTTCAGATTTAAATTTGGGGCAGCCTATTGCTGTGCCAGAATGGTTTTTTCTTCACCCTGATTGGTTGGGAGTCTTGGTCTGTGTTTATTGGTCTTGGAGTTTTCTGTGTTCTATATATAAAAAGATTACTAAAGGGAGCCTCTAATCTAAAAAATTAAAAAATCAAAAAAGAGAAGAAAGAATAAATATATATATGAAAAAAACCAGTCCAGTTAACAAAGCTAAATCGCGATAGAAGTCCAGTAGAAAAAAAAAGTGAAAAAGTAAAAAGCCAAGCCTCACTTTGACGTTTCCATTTAAAAACCGCCGCTTACTCAGTTCTGTCAAAACTTTTACAGATTTCCCTTTTTCTTAGGGTGTCCTTTAAGTCTCAGAATAATAGTAAAAAAAAAAGTTCTCACCCAAACCGACACACTTTCTCTTTCAGTCTCTTCCGTTCCGGAGCTGTCCCAACTTCAGCAGCTTAATGGCTGCCTCTCCGCCGCTGGCAAAAGGGCTTCCCCTGGATAAACCAGGGACTTTGCAATGTCCCTGGGATCCATAGGATGTGCCCTTCACTATCACCATCTCTACGGGATGGTTTAGGTCCGTTTGGACCGACCAGGGGCTGAGATATCGGCTGCAATCTTGGAGCTCAATTGCAAACCGTACCGTCGTGACACCAGCTCCGCCCACTCACATCTGATCAAGTATTGTTGGCTCTTTATAGAAACCATATCTCTTTACATCTTTTTCGCCTTCTGATTGTATTTGCAAGTGTGGCCACCATGCGACATTCACCCCTTGATTTGGCAATTCCTGTTTAGTTTTAAGTTTCCCTTTCTCATTTAAAATATATACGTTACAATCTTTCCCAGGTTTATCACATTTGGATGTATCTGTGCTTCCATTGTTGAAAGCCAGACTGGTATTTTCATATAATTTTTGGCTTTAACCTTTTCCCAAACTAGGAGTAGAGCATTCCTTACATAATGTCTTTGAAAGTATCTAGACACTCACGACTGGCATCTTGATGTCTGAAACCCAAGTTCTATGTCCCCCTTCAATCCCCCCATAATATATTGGAAGTGGAGAAGCGATAACAGTTGCGACAGCAAAAATGCCTTTGGAAGCTTGAGTTTGGCAGAGTTGCCACCTTGGGAGCAGAAGAGGCTGAATTAGAGAGACTTTCTGGTCTCTGATGGAAAGGGAAACAATCAGAAGTTGTGTCTTTTGTTGACATTCATCATGTCTTCTGTGTAACAAGGAGCATTTCTGTTCATTTCCACCAGATCATCAATCATGGTCATCTGTTCGGCCACCTGAGCCTCTCGTTGTGCCCCTTTCACCTTGTTGAAAGCCAGACACCGGTTTCCGCATTCAGCAATATATTTCTCTATTTTTTTTATATTTGCGAGATATGAAATTGTCAAGAGATTCACCTTTCAATTAATCTTTCAATTAATCACGTGAGCAAGAGGATCATGTAATCCTTGACTTTAAGGCCAAAAATCTCTTTGATATGCTGAGCCATGTCCATCTCCAGAAACAAACCAAAAGGATCCACCTCATGCAGAATGACTTGGGGACCCAGGGAGCAAAACTTCACGCGCTTGCTCACTTCTGCAGCAATACCCTGCTGTGAAAGATGCGTAGGGAAAAAGCCAGCCATATCAACAACCACAACCTTCCTGCCCTTCAGCTGCACCTTCCCCTTTTGGTATGCTTTTGTTACTGGCTGCAATAATCCCTCAAACTCAAAGACTTCCCTTCCCAGGATTGTGTTTCCTGTCGCACTTTTCCCTGTTCCGGTTTCACCCACCAGGACGATCCTCCATTCAGGCCCTGCAACCCAAAGGGAAAAAGGGGAGTGGTCAACAGCATATGGCCATCGTAGCCTGTCCTGCCACCCAGGACAGTAACTTCCACCCCCTCCACCCCCCCCCCCCAGGGACCAAGACTTTACCTCGGATGCTTCCAGCCATTTCCAGACCAGTCGCACTGCACAAAACCTGGGATTTCTGCATGAAAAGCAAAACAGAGTCAGCCAAAGGAGAGGCTGCCTTGCAGGGAAGTTGCAAGGAACTCCGTTCCCTCAGAAGACACAGGGAGGAATTGGAGGGGGTGTAAAGAAGGGCCATCCCCCCTCACTGCCCTTGAGGCTGACCCTCCTGATCCTTCCCCCCACGCCACCCCCTTTCTTTGCAGACTATCAATTCTTGGGAGTCTGAACTTTGGGGTTTCAGGAATGATGGGGTTGATGTTGGAAGTGCCTGGCAGCTCCCCACAGCCAGCTCCATGCTCTAAGAGACCCTGTTCTCTGGGGCTTTAGCTGCTCCTACTGCAGCTCCAGATTGTCTCCAAGGGTCGCCCCAGATTGTCTTCCTCCAGGTTCCCCCCTCCTCCCGGCCAACCACTCAGGAACCTCCCCTGCCCCATGGAGTGGGGAATGGGTGACTTTGGGGGATCTTCTCATCCAACCCCCTGCTCAAGGTGGAGACCCTATATCATTTCAGACAAGTGGCTGCCCAGTCTTTTCTTTAAAATTGCCAGAGATAGAGCAACCACAACTGGTATCAGGCTGTTCTCCTCCTCCTCCCCCTCCTCTTCCTCCTCCTCCTCCTCCCTCTTCCTCCTCCTCCTCCCTCTTCCAAAGAAGGTGTCAGGGTACCTCAGCAGGCCTCCCCATAGGACAGATGCAAGTGATCACCTCATTCCATTGACCGAGCCCTCCTGGAGTCACAGCTGCACATCGGAATTGGTACTGAAGATTTAGGTGGACATCTTCCAGGGTGAATTGATCCTTAGGATCTTTTGCACTGAGACTTTTCCAATTCTCTCAGGCAATCCGATATTCTACCTGGTACCTGGAGATGGAAGGTTTCCCGATGGCCACTGGATCAATACTGATCTGGAAACTATTTGGGTATACTTGCTCAACTTTAGGAGGGGGAGGTCTTCTAAGAGCAGCTTCCAGCTCCTGATGTTCCTTGAAGACCTCTGTTAGATCTGGGAGGATGGTTCAAGAACGGAGGCAAGACTCAGATAGCAACAACAGCTCTTTATTAGTGACTTCAGATCTGAGCAACTAATCCCAGCTGCAGCAGCCCCTTATATAGGGCTGGCTGCGGCTAGGCAGCCAATGAAGGCGATTTGAGTTTGCCGCTCTTGGCAGGGCCAATTGCGGCAGCCCGTTTACTGGCCAATTGCATCAGTCTATGGCGACCAATCACGATCGGCTATCAGCGGGCCAATCAGGTTTGCAGGCTTCGAGCCTGCTAGTCCGGAACAACCTCCATGGTCAAGGTTAAACTTTTGGTTTCCAGCATCTTTAATGAATCAAAGAAATCCTTCATGCTCTCAGTGCTTGTTTTCCAGAACATTTCAGCACAAGTATTGTGGCTTCCTCCATATTCTCATGTAGGCTGTGACTTCCGATGTCCTACTTTCAGCTTTGCTTCTCTGGGTGGTTTCATGAATGAGTTTGAATCTGAAATTATCTTCCCACTGGACACCCAAGGATATAATTGATCATCCCATTGATCAGAGTGGTTTTCCCACATCCTGTTGCTCCCATCACCAGGATCACTTTGTTGGGCACTTCCGGATTCTCCTTTCCAAGCTGGTACATAAGACAGGAGGTGGAGGCATCTGAGGGGACTTTCTCCAGATGAAGGGCGAACACTAATAGTTGTCTGTCCTCCACCAGGGAGCTTTTCTGAAGGAACTGTCGGGGTACATTATCTGCATCTTCTTCCAGTGATGTGGAGACCTCCAGCTCCTCACTGGGGACACCCAGAGCTCCATTATCACACATGGCCAACACCCATATTCTGTATGCCGTCTGGGGCTTCAGACCTTCAATGGGATAAAACTCTGTTTTACTCCCAGTCCTTTTTTCAGTCCACTGGTCCTTCCCAGCTCCAGCCTCCACCGTTCTGTACCCCACCTTGTACTCCTTGACCACAACTCCGGAGGCAATGATGCTGGGACTCATCCAGGCCACAGAGATGACAGAAGATGCTGCAGTGACCATTCTTAATTTCTCTGGAGGGCTGGTGGGAAGGGTCTTTATGGATGGGCTTAGGTCACTGGTGTTACTACGGCCCGGCTTGCAATAAGCAGAATACTGGAACTGGTACTCTGTGTTTGGGAGAAGATCCTTCAGCAGGAACATCTCCCTGGTGTCCTCTGTCCTCACGGTCTTCCATTTTTCTCCCCTGCAACCTTGTACTCTACCAGATAGCTGGAGATGGCAGCCTTTCCATGTTCAGCTGGCTGAAACTTCAGCTGAATGCTGTCGTGTCTCAGTTCAGTTATGAGGAAATGGAGAGGTTTTGAGGGCAACTCAAAGTTTTTGTTGATCAGATCTCCATCTTCATAAAGGCACATTGAGGCTCCTGGGGTGACCACATCTGGGACTGAGGCCACGACAAAGCGGACATTCTTATTGGATTGATTGACGCTAAAAAAGTCTTTTATGGACTTGGCAGCTTGGCGAGCCTTGATGGTCCTCTCCTTGTCCTCAAACCAAGCCAAGCCTTTCTTGACCTCAGGAGGGGACCTTGTTGACTTTGCTGATTCTGGCAAGAATTTTGACTGAGTAGAGAGGAATGGGAATTGCTAGGCACCTCTGGATCTCAAGGGAGATTTCCCACTCTGTGGGGAAGCCATGTTTTTCATCACATGTTCTAATGCATCTTCTCTGTTGAGACACACCTGCACATCCCTCACTTCGCCACCCTCTGTGAGATCTGAACTCCTTTTTTAAACCATTTTCCAAACCATTTCAGTGACTTTGCCTCGTGGTGTAACTGGAACAATCTGGAACTGAACACACTCAAAACCGTAGAAATGGTGGTAGATTTTAGAAGAAACCCTCCCATACTACCACCTCTTACGATGCTAGACAACACAGTATCAACAGTAGAGACCTTCAAATTTCTAGGTTCTACTATATCACATGACCTAAAATCTCAAACTGCCCAAGGAGCTGCTGAGATCCAGTTCTACAGAGGAATTATTGAGTCTATCATCTGCACCTCTATAACTGGTTTGGCTCTGCAACCCAACAAGACAGACACAGACTTTAGAGAGTAATTACGACTGCAGAAAAAACAATGGCTACCAACCTGCCTTCCATGGAGGACCTGTATACTGCAGGAGTCAAAAAGAGGGCTGTGAAAATGTCTACAGACCCCTCACATCCCGGACATAAACTGTTTCAACTCCCGCCCTCAAAATGAGGCTATAGAGCACTGCACACCGGAACAACTAGACACAAGGACAGTTTCCCCCCCATGCCATCACTCTGCTAAACAAATAATTCCCTCCACACTGTAGAACTATTTACAAAGCCTGCACTACTATTACTATTAATCTTCCCATCACTCCTTATCACCCATCCCCTCCCACTTGTGACTGTATGACTGTAACTTTGTCACTTGCATCCTTATGATTTATATTGACTGTTACCTAGTATGATTTGATTGCTTATTGACTATTATTAAGTGTTGTACCTATGACTATTATTAAGTGTTGTACCAAATGATTCTTGACTCTTGACAAATGTGTTATGTCTCCCCTTTAAATGCAGGAGGGCAAAACGAAACAAGCAGTTCCAAAATATCACGAACCAAAAAAGCAAGCTCTCCCAAGAGGACTGTGGAAGTGATTTCTGTCCTCAGCAATAAATCCAAACTCTGTCTGGCAAACCTGACGTGGCTATAAATCCCAGAGCCTCAAGAGTTCTCTCCGTGTGTTCACTCCCATAAATCACTTTGCTTCTGGCAAAGCTCGCCAGCCAAGCCGTTTCCTTTTATCCTCTATGAGGGCGTGTTAATCTCCTTAATTAGTCACTGGCTCGACGCCTCCTTCCTAATTGAGATTGACGCCTCATCTTACGTCTGTTTCTCACATCTAGCCAGGTTCTTTCCAAAGACTCCTCCCCACTAGAAAACTCTCGCAAGTGTTCCTGGTTAGCTATTCCCAGCTGTTGCTTAGCCAGAGGAGAAGAATCAGAGGAGGTCGAAGGTCCTGACAGCTCTATTAAATCAGGTTCCTCTCCTAGTTAAATCCATTTCCTCATCCTGACTGCAATCCAAATCGCTCAACAGAGCCGGCTCATAATTTACTGCCATTTCCTCTTCGCTTGAGCTCACATCTGCCAACGGAACAGATTCCAACTCCGGAGTCACAACACAAATGTATCTTCTCTTTTATGTACACCGAGAGCATTTGCACCAACACAAATTCCTTGTGTGTCCAATCACACTTGGCCAATCAAGAATTCTATTCTATTCTATTCTATTCTATTCTATTCTATTCTATTCTATTCTATTCTTCTCTTCTCTTCTCTTCTCTTCTCTTCTCTTCTCTTCTCTTCTCTTCTCTTCTCTTCTCTTCTCTTCTCTTCTCTTCTCTTCTATGGAGCACTTGGGATGGAGCGTTTTAATTTAGTTTAGTTTAGTTTAGTTTAGTTTATTGTCATTGCACCTTGTACGATGGAATCAAACACCATCTTCAGTGCACATCATGACCATGAAAATAACCATAAACACACATTCTTCACACTCCACACATTAAACCGAAAACCCCCGACACCGCACCAACACTGCACTATACTGTAGAATTCAAAAGAGCTACTGCCCTGGGATAGAAGCTGTTTTTCCAGCCTATTTGCCCTTGTTTTTATTATTCTGTTTTTGCCTGACTGCATCGCTTGGCCTCCTGCTCCGGTGCTGTGGTGGTGCCGAAAGAAGTGAGCCAGTGGTCACATGGGCTCCTGCTGCACATGGCTGCCAGTGCTGCTGCAGCAAGGTAGTTGTCGGGGCATGGAGCCACGGGGCCCCTAAGGTGAGCTGGTGTGCATGTTGGGCACTTCCACCTCTGCCTCGTCGCAGGGGCACTCAAAAAAATTAAGACACCCCGCAAAAATAAGGCCTAGTGCTTATTTCAGGACCCAGAAGAAAATAAGACTGGGTCTTACTTTTAGGGAAACTCGGTATTAGCAGACCATGGGCCCAAGAGTCCCACTCTGAAGCCTCCCTGGGCTGACCCTGTGCTTTGATGGCAGCCTCAGTCTTCTTCCCTCCAGAGTTTCCCACAGGAGATGCCCATCTGCCTCCTTCTCTTCCAGCTCCTACCCGGGATGAGGGTATCCTTGCGGCAGTCATACAGCATGCCCAGCTGGAAGGGGCGGCCCAGGGATGGGGTCTTAATTGTCTCC
Organism: Pseudonaja textilis; assembly: GCF_049901715.1. NCBI lineage: Eukaryota > Metazoa > Chordata > Lepidosauria > Squamata > Elapidae > Pseudonaja > Pseudonaja textilis. Next base: position 859,921 of record NW_028262864.1, on the reverse strand, counting down.
TTGGCCTGGGCCATGCTTGGCTCGTGCGTGTCGCTGACACTTCTGGTTCCCTGTAAGAGAGAAGAAACTTCTGGAGGATGCCAGGACTGACCGATGCGATGACTCTCCAAGGGGATGCAGGATGTGGGCACAAGCCGCACTCCACCCATTGATGTTGGTTCGGTTTGTCAGGGAATTTTGCAGCCTGTGTCTAAGCGGAGTCAGAAAACTCTGATGCGAACTTGACATTTTCTATAAATGAATATACAGTATATTTACAACATACGGCAAACAACATGGCCACGGAAGCAGGAGCACCATGAGGTAAATCATCAGGTAAACCCCAGAACAGCAGACACAGAAGAAAAAAGGCAGGAAAAAGAGAAATTCCCCCTTCTCCCCCAGCAACCATTCACAATGTAGATTGCCTCAGGCAGGGGCCCATCGCGCCTTCCATCCAATCAGCAACAATTGTGTGCTCTGGCCCAGTGTACACTTTACTGTTCGAGTTAATAAATTAAATATCTGTTAGAACAGGGGTGTCAAACTCATGTCGTCACATCGTTGTCACGTGACGTATCAGGACTTTTTCCCTCTTCGTTAAACCCGGGGGTACGGGTGGCCATGGGCCGTGAGTTTGACACCCATATCTTAGAACCACTCCAATTTGATAGCTGGACAGCATTTAAACCGAGTTGTTCCACAAGATCTTTGTGTCTTTCTATCTTCCATGGCCTTGTGATGACATCAGCCAAATTGTTTTCTGATGAGAGAACAAATTAGGTCTACTGAGTGGTGGGCTGCAAATTTTTTAACAACCGGTTCTCGGGCTGGGTAGGCATGACTGGTTGGTCAAGTGACGGAACGAGTGACGTCACTTGTCACACCCAACCCCGACTCCTGGCCACTCGCATCAAAGGCAGAGGTAGGATTCAGCTGATTGGGGCTAATCCCACCACTAGCTGGCCCCGCCCCCACCCATTTTGGGGCCTGGTTTTTGGCCGTTTTTGGGGCTGTTTTCAATTTTGGGGATTTTGAATCTGTTTTTCAGGTCATTTTCTGGCCCAGAAAACAGCCTGAAAGCAACTCAAAAAACTACCTGAAAATGCCCCCCAAAACAGGCTGTAAAACGGGTGGGGGCAGGGCCAGCCATTGGTGTGATTTGCTGGCTTGCCGAACTGTAAGTAATCTTTACAACCGGTTCACAAGAACTGGTGTGAACCAGCTTCAGCCCACTTCTGGGTCCATTGAATTTTCTTTCATCACTTCTCTTGCCATAATAAATATTTTAGGTCAATGTGCTTGCCTCTGTGTATTTTTTTTTACTCTCTTGCCTGTTGCCATTTATGTACTGATGCTGACTTTCTATCCTGTACAGAGATCATCAAAAAGTGCAACCAGTGCCATTTCTGTGCCATATCCAAGTATGAATTATGATGACTGCTAAAAGGTCTAGATAATCCATTTCATGCAGAAACCTCTGGAGCTGCCACACAACCCCCTCTCCAGAACTTCCCCCCAAAAGGAAGAGGGGTTCATCTTTGGAATCACCAGGCAGGAACCCCTCCCATTCCAATTCAGAGTAACAGAGCCGGAAGAGACCTCGTGGGTCATCTAATCCAACCCCATGCTCAAGCAGGAGACCCTTACAGAATCATAGAATCACAGAGTTGGAAGGGACCTTGGTGGTCTTCTAGTCTCACCTGCTTTTCAAGGAAGAGAACCTTTCAGAATCATAGAAGGAGAGAGTTGGATTGGTCATCTAGTCCAATCCTCAGCCCAAGGAAGAGACCCTTACAGAATCATAGAAGGACAGAGTAGGAGGGGACCTTGGAGGTCAGGTGGTCTTGGGAACAAAGTCCTCAGAAAACCCATTGAGGCAGTCCACCCTTCCAGCCACAAGATGGCATCTCATCAGCTCTTCTGGGTTAAAGATCCTAAAAAAGGCTCCCTGAAATGGGGACAACTTTTCCTCTCCATCCTTTGAGGTCTTCTTCAGTGTTCTGCTCCAGCCTGTGAGGCTGGGGGAAAGGATGAAGGAAGCGGAGGGTCCTCCTCAAAGCATGAGACCAGAGGTGGCAATTCAGCTGGTTCGGACCAGTTCTGGAGAACCAGTAGTGGAAATTTTGAGTAGTTCGGAGAACCGGCCAATCCCACCTCTGACTGGTCCCACCAACCCCATCTCTTCTCTGCCTCCCATTGAGTCCCAGCTGATCGGCTGGGTCTCCTTTGGTTGCCCTGCACAGGAGAACAGAGCTGGAAAGCAGCTTAGTGGGGTGGGAAGGAATGGGGGTTTTGCAGTATCCTCCTCCTGCCACACCCACCAAGCCATGCCTACAAAGCTACACCCACAGAACCAGTAGTAGAAAAATTTGAATTCCACCCCTGCAGGTGACTCTGGGAAGCTTCTTACCTGCCCTACCCTCTGAGCCTGGTAAGAGGGAGCAGCTACAGCCCACTTCCTTCAAAGGCTGGACCACCTTTCTGCAGTCCCAGGTTCAAGGCTCAGCCTGGGAATTGTAAGGAAAGCCCCGCCTCCTGCTTTCTCTTCAGGGCGTTCAGAAAAGACCAATGGGAAAAATAAACAAAATTGTTCAGTTCCTCGTTTGAAGCAGATTCTTCTTGAATGAGTCACACTGAAGTCTCTTTACTTTGCAAGAAGAGAAATAGGAAATGTGTTGGAGAAATGAGTTCCACAACCGCCCAGCAGAGGGCAGCAAAGACTATTGTAAGATTTGAGCATGATTATTGACTTAATGAATATTGTAAAGTTTGTAGTTGAAATAGTACAGAGACGTTTGTACCCAGACAAGGTGATATGTTCAAGTTAAATAAATAAATAAAAAACTTATTAAAAAAAGAAAAGGACCTCTCTTGCTCCTTCATTCTTCTATCGCAGGATTTCCCAAACTCCCAAACTTTAAGGCTTGTGGACTTCAACTCCCAGAATTCCCCAGCCAAGCATGCTACCTGAGGAATGATGGGTAAAAAAGAGAAAAGAAAAGAAAAGAAAATGAGAGCATGATCTGACAGAAATGTGTACTACTACTTAAGCTATATAACTGATAAATGTAATAAATAAGAAAGTTAACATGTTATTGTAGGTAAAGGAATGACACATGGAATTCGACTGACACAAAACTAATATTGTGAAACATAACATAGGTAATGAAAGGCTATAATTTAATAAAAATAACTATTATTAGAACTGCATGATTTACTAATGTAAATATGAGGAATACTAGTATACTGGTATCAAATGTGGTCAGAAAGGGTGTTTTTTTTAAATAATAGTGGCATATTTAGAAATGAAAAAGGGGATAAATAATGGAAAATTATAATTTCATATATATTTGTGAATTGAGATTATAACTATAAATTTGGTAAATAGTGCAAATAGGATTATTAATATATAGCCGGTCATAAAAGGACTGAGGTTAAGAATATAGAGATTGACACAAAAATAATATATTGTAATATTGAATGATTAAGATAGATAAATTACCAAATGATAAGTATTCATATCAAATGTTCAAAGATCATCAACTAAAGTATATTAAAGAAGAGGAACATTGTCATATTTGTAACAAAATGTAAGACTCTATGGTGAAGAAGGACCAGAAAAGGGATACATTTTATATAAGTTAGCTAGCTCCTGAGCATATTATAACTCTCTGATATATAAGTCATAAGGACAGAAAGCAACTCTGTCTGTATTACGCTGAATAATTAGGAAATCTATTTAGAGGAAGTTAACAATGTACCTAAAGTTGAGAACAAGGAAGCTGCAACCAAGGAAAGGTCATGGAAGCATTTCTGTAGGTGTAAGATAACGGTAAAAGATAACATATACTTACAAACATCCTGTCTTCTCTACCACATCCTCTTTATTATGTTCTGTTCCCAGGAAAAATATGTTTTTATGTATTTTGTAAGCATAAAATCCATATTTGGTAAATAGGTCATAGATGAACGCCCAGGCTTGGGCTGAAATCATCATAAGGTATAAAAGAACTAACCCCAGCATGTAATGGGGGTTCAGAATTTGTCATGTTAATGCTCTGAACGCTTTGCGCAAATAAACCTGAATTCTTCCACCTCTCGTGGTCTCTTGTTCTGTGTTGAAAACGAGATTGCTGCAACAATGGGATCGCACTGTTCACACAAGGATAATTTTGTTGTAAAATGAAAATAAAAAAAATATTGAAAAAGAAAAAACCTCCCAGAATTCCCCAGGCAACCATGCTACCTGAGGAATTCTGGGAGTTGAAGTCCACAAGTCTTAAAGTTGCCAAGTTTGGAGACCCCCTTGCTCTGTAGAGCTGCTTCTACTCCTTGGGAGTCTGTTCCCCCAGAATCTGCCTTCCTGAAATTTGCACCCCTTTTCCAAGAGGGAGAAGAATTGGGGTCTTCTGGAAGGAGGCAGCTCTTACTCCCACCACTGTCCCCACTATCTTCTCTTCTTCAGGTCAGACACCCTCCCCACTCTCCACCCCATGGTTGTACCTCTGGGCTTGGTCTGAGGGGAGGGGTCCAGAGGTGGACCACCGGACTTCGAGGGTCACTCCGAGACAACTGAGATTTACAGGTTCAGATAATGCTGTCAAAAATAGCCCTGATTTTAAAATGGTTGGGGAAAAAATGACAAAACAGCATGTAGACTTGAAACCAGAGATATTTTTATTGGGTATCTTGCCTGAAGGCTACAGTAAAGAATGGACATATTTGATTGTTAATATTAGGACAGCAGCTAGAATAGTATTTGCGCAAAACTGGAAAAATGAAAAAGCTCCAATAGAGGAGGAAGTGATAAAGAAAATAATGGAATGTGCAGAAATAAGTAGATTGACATTTGCCATTAGAGAGCAAGAAGAAAAAGAATATTATAAAATATGGGATCTATTTTATTCATGGTTAGATAAGAAAATAGGGAAATACAGTATAATATAATAGAAATATAATATAACAGTTATGGTAAAATAATAGAAAGATATGTTGTAAGCAATTATTATAATATTATATCTTATGCTTGATTAAATGGAAATGAATGATATTATAAATTAGGTTTTATAATAGTTGAATTCTGCTCGAAAAAATTGGGATAAATTGGTAATAACAGTCTGATAATGATTTTATAATAATACTACATTAAATGGATTGTAGTTATATATGATATGAATTGTAACTTAAAAATAGGATGGAATGACTGTTGATATTGTGCACAAGAGATTTGTACCAACCAACACACTGTATAATGGAAAGAAGATTTTATTTCAAGGAGGCGGAGCCAGCTGTCAGGGAGAAGGGACATGCGAGCAGGTAGCTTTGCGAAATGTGGACCCTATCCCCGTTCTGCGGAACTCTACGGAGTTTACAGGAAGCTCGGAGGGCTTCCAAAGGAGAGGCGTCTCTGAAGATAAGCTACGGACGGCGGTCCGTGTTGGAAATCGGGGTAAACCAGGGACAAGCGGACAGTGGAGCGGACGACCATTAATGGCCGGCCATGAGCACTGACAGCTGGTCATACAAGCAGTGAACTAGCGGAATGAAGGTACAGCTAAACAACAAAAGTAACAACCTGAAAGTGAATTAGAAATTAATCGAAGAGGAGGCGCAAAACAATTGCATTGAAAAATAGCTGAGCAATCGGAGTCAGCTCGTGTTAAGGAGATGACAGAGCGGCGAGATACATGACGAGCGGAACGAGTGGAAGATTACTGAAAGCCAAACAAGAGATGGGGTGAAGAAATAATCAGCTGCTTAACTGTTAAGTTTTGCTTTGAGATTGAAATATACGATCAGGAGAGGATTGGGAGACAGCGGAGTCTCTGTTAGAGGGACGCTGTGAAAGTAAGAGTGATTTGGACAGGAGAATTAGAAGGCTGATCAGTGGAAGTGCTGATTGTTAACGCTGGACTGGAGGATTATCCTTGTTTACTTTTTCTTTTTGGAATTTAGACTGATTTTGGAGTGACTTAGAAAGAAAAAAAGGGCCTTCCAGTTTGCCAGGCTTCGGCAGCGGCGGGGATTCGCGACTGTGCGCGATCCCTGTTGCGCTAGCCATCTTGGTGCCTCCGATCCTGATGGGTCTGGAGGATAAGGCTGCCCTGTAGAGGCAGCCGAAGATAGGGAGGATCTGGGAAGGGGTTAGGGGGTGTCGCAGACCCCCTCCTCACCCAGCATAACCTCCTTTTCTCAAGGCGGTGGAGCGGCGGTCAGTAATGGCCGCCACAAAGAAGCCGGCAGCTGGAAAAGATTGTGCTGGAGGAAGAAGGAGAAAGAAGAATCAGAAGTGAAAGTGCTGGCTGAGCCAGGAAAATAACAACCTTTAAAACCCTGGAAATAGAATTGCTTGAATTGCCTGAAAGATACATTGTATCCCTAAGAAGAGAAAAGCAGCGGAGAAAGCTGTCAAGGGAAAACTTGTTTTTTCTTCACTCTCCCACCCCATAGAAATAGCAGATGGAGATTTGGAAAATATATCTGGGCACCGAAGGTAACTCAATTTGAAAGTTAAAGACATGGGATAAAGGATCTCTGAACACTGGATTTAACAACTTCAGAAATTGGAAAACCCATATTTGAGGTATGGATTTCTGAGCGTTTAAAGGGAAATTGCTGTTGTAAGTGGGGGGAGAGGAAAAAAAAATTCTTGGAGCAGAACTTGAAAAAGGAGGAGACTGCCTAGAACTTTAAAGAAAGATATATTTTAATGGGAACTCTTTGATCAATCAGTAACCCCAGAAAGAGAAATAGAAGAAAGAAAAAAAAGTATTAAAAGAAATAGTTTATTTGGATCTCTTAGTGACTTTGGAACTTTTTGGAATTATTCTTGATTAAAAATACTTGGGTGGTTGTTTTTGAAAAAGTTTTTCTCTTCATGATGGCATTGCTTCTGGATGAACTAAAAATTCAATATCAAAAATATAAAAAAGAAGAGCAAGATGGAAAAGACACTTTGGGCACTCTTTTTCAATTTCTAGAAATGGCGGTATGCACTTATGAAAAAATGACTGTGCAGCAGGATGACTGGAATAAAGAAGAAGAGGCCATCTTGGATGAACAATGGGTTTTCTTTGGGGAGGAGGAGGAAGAGGAAAAGAAAAAGGGGATTTTAAGGTTTGAAAAAACAATCTAAAAAGAGAAAAATGAGATGAAAGGTGGATACAAGGTTAGAAAACAACAAAAAGGGGGTAAGCAGAAGAAGAAAAGGGAGGAAGAGAGACAATGGGGTAAAAAGGGCAAGGAGAAAAATAAACAAGAGAGAAAGGAGGGGATGAGAAGCCTTAATGGTGGGAAGCAAGATTTAAAGAAACAAAACCTATTTAGAGACAATGGGTAAATCTAATTGAAAAAGGGATTTTGGAAGGTACATAAGATTGTGTTTTTATATGTGTATTTAGAGTAAAATGTTTAAGATATAAATGAGTATCAATATATATGATTAGCTTTTTAATGGTATCGATGGTGGTTTATATGCTTTTATTTTGTAATTGTAGTGTTGTTTCTTTTCTTATAAAATTTATTGTGTAATTTTAGAATGTACTAATCAGAATCCCAATATAATGTAAGTGTTATATTAAGTATTATTAAGTTAGGGGAAAGAGTCAAAGGCGTCACTTCAATCAGTGTACAGGAGAAGTATATTTAAAGAGAAAAGATGAATGGATAACTGGAAAAGAACAGACAAAGAATGATAAGTATTATGAATTGTATTGAGATAAGATAAATAAAATAAAACTAAGAAAGATAAAAGAGGGAAGAAGCTATATAAAAAATTGAAAATGGTAATAAGATATGGAATGATATATAAACTAAATATGATTTTTGAATTTGTGTCTGTGCGAAGAGTTTTAACTCGGGATCAAGCAGCTTTCAGAAAAGATGTTTTATGTTTTTTATGTTTTATGTCTTGTATGTTTGTGTATTGTTCTTGAAAGGCAAAAAATTTTAATTAGTAAGAAATATAATTTGGATAATAGAATGAAAAGGAGAAATTGGGATAAGATATGAAGTTGAGCAGATAATGTAAATATACATATTACAATTTGGAAATATTTTGTATGTTTTATTGGTTTTTTTAGAAAAGATTTTTTATGTTATTATGCCTTGATTGTTTGTGTATTGTTTTGTAAAGTTAATAAAATTTGTTTTTTTTAAAAAAAGAAAGAAAAAAGGACAAAAAAAAGGTTTTCCTAAGGAAATGGACGCTGGCTGGAGAATGACACAGCGAATCTAAAGAAGACAGAAAGACATTGTATTGAGGAGACATCTACTGGAAGCAGAGATGGGAAAAAGCAACATTTTGCAACAAAGTTAAAAAGGAGAGAACGGTGACTGCTAGAGGACTGGACCTTTCTCTTTTGGATTATTTTCTTCCTCTTTGTCGCAGGGTGAAGACATTTCAGGAAAGAACTGAACAAATCTTATTGGTGCCTTCTTTAATAACTATCTAATTGAAAGTGAATTTATTAGTTACCCTCCTTCTCTTTCTCTGCCCTCTCTCTCTCCCCTTTCCCTTGTCTTCTTTTCCTTCCTTTTCCTTTTGTTTTTCCTTCCTTTTCCTTTTTCTCCTTTTCTTTCCTTTTCTTTTTTTGACATTATTTAAAATTGCTAAGAGGTTTAAGAGATTTGAAAAATTGATATATTTAAATATTTGCTAATAGACGTTGCATCAAGGATTTAACATTACTAAAAAGCATTATTATAATAAAGTATATATTTTGTAGAATCATTAAAAGTAGTTACTTAATAGATTTATAAATTTGGTTAAATAAGATATAGCACTATTGTTAATATTAACGTATTATAGATTTAAAAGAAATTGAAGAGAGAAATCTGATAATTTAAGGCTGTTATAGATTACTATAGAAATTGATTATTGGAGGAGGATAGTAGGAGAATTAGAGTGATACTGTGTTACTAAAGGGAAGGAGGACAGGAGGGGGAGGGAGGGGGGTGAAGTGCGGGGGAGGTGGAGGGATTGGGGAGGAGGGAGAGAAGGTGGGAGAGGTGGATTAAAAATAATATAGTGATAAGACTGTTTAATATGACAAGCACCTCAAACATATCTAGGATTGGTACAGTTAGGAAAATACCCACACAAATGATGACTACAACAGCCACAGCAAGTCCTTCCACACAGAGGGCTATTGATGAAATGCTTCCAAAAGAAAGATCAAACTCTATAAAAGACTTACAAAGCTTGATGATGAATATACAAGAGATGATGCTTAAAAACCATGAGGATATGAAGAATGAGATGGGGGCGGTGAGATCAGAATTAAAATAAAAGATACAAAAGATAGACAAAAAATTTGAAGCTTTTCAACAAGAGGTTAGGGAAAATAAAAAAAAATTGTAGAAATTGAGACAAAGGTGCTTAAAGAAAAAAAAGGGGTAGATGACTTAACGGATAAACTAGAAAAAGCTAATAAAGAACTAGAGACAACAGTAATTTTTTGGGAAGTAGAAAAGGCAGCCCATTACCTAAGATTTCAAAATGTGAAGGAAGAGAAACAAGAAAATGTATTGGATGTGATGGCTGATATACCGGCAAAGATATTAGAGATAGATAAGGAAGAGATATTTACAGAAATAGACAAAGTCTATAGAGTTCAAACAAACTATGCGAGAAGGTTTAATCTCCCAAGAGAAGTCCACATCAGACTAGTCAAAAAATCCATATGAGATGAAATCCTACACAAGACAAGAGATGAGCCACTTGAGTATGCGGGTAAACAACTGTCTTTTTTTTAAAAAATAAAATTTTATTGAGTTTTAACAAAACAAATAAAACATCTTATTTGAGTACAGCATGGTTCCGGGTTATCACATTTCCATACAGACACAATTTCATATGCATATTCATCTTATGTATTTAACTTCATATCTTATTACTCTTTTCCCAACTTTTCATGATTTCTCCCTTTACTTCGCTTAATTTTCTTTTATGGTTATCTCATTTTCTTCTTATTCAATTATATTTCTTTTACCTAAATTTCTATATCTTTTTATTCATTGTACTTATACTTTCGTCTGTCTTGTTTACAATTTCATATGTTCTTTTCCAACATTCTTAAGAAGCAAAATTCCCCCTATAATTGCCAATCGAAGTGCAACACCTTTAAATCTTATTGTTATTATCATATGAAATCTCATTAAACATTGAATTTGTGCTTTCTAAAATTATAACATTCAAATTTCTAATATCTATTTTATATCATGTAGATCTCATCATTCAGACTCTACTTGGTACTTCCCCTTGAAAATGTAAAAAGAAAAATTCTAAAAACATTGCAAAAACAATACATACTGTATATATAAACATTAGTAAACAAAATAATTATTCAAAATCATTCTAGTACTGGTATGAACCTTGTAAATCTTTCACGTTTCTTTTCAATATCTGTTGATCTTTGAGAACAATTGAAATGTTTCCCTCCCTTCTTCATTATTACTTAACTGTTAATAAGCATACCATTGGATAGTCTTACACTTTTATAAATTATTTACTATTAATAAGCAAAATAATTATTCAAATTCATTCTAATAACTGGTATAAATTTCCTTATAAATCTTTCACATTTCTTTTCAATAGTTTATCAATCTTTAGAAACAATTGCAATGTTTCCCTCTCTTCTTTATTATTGCATTAATTATAAATAAACATACCATTACATAACTATACAGTTTTATCTCATAGATTATTTACTTATTTCATTTCTGATTCATTACAGTATTCTACTGTCACAACACTATCTTTTGTACCTTTGCAGAATCCTCACTTTTAACTTAATTTAACCATTGTCTCTGTGTTTTCTAGCTGAGCAAATACCTTTAATCCTAGTACATTTCCCCTTTTTCTTTATTTCCTGTTTTTGTCCCTCATAAGTTCTTTCCCTTTCTATCTTTCCCCCCTTGTTCTCATCCCCTTTTTTATACCCTTCTCTCTCTCATTTTCCCTTCTGTGGTTTTCTTTTCTGCTTCTCCTTGCTGTTATACTTCCTTTTCAGACTATTTTTCTTTTTGGCTGTTCCTTTTGATCTCAAACTTTTAACTTCTTTCCCCCCTTTTCCCCTTATTAACACACTTTGCATTATTTGATCATTGAAAATGGCTTCTTCTTTGTCCCACCCTTCTTCTTGCTCTTGAAGCTTTTCCTTTTGCTTTTCATAGTTCAGGATCTCCATTTCAAAAGATTCAAATATGAAGCCAAAGGATCTTCCTCCCCTTTCTGCATCTTCTTTCTGTTTTTTAAGACTCATCTTAAAACAAAGATCTTGTCAAAGAACATGTTACTAAGACAAAGAGAAGAACTGGCAGACCTGTTGAAAATCCAAGTTACGAACAAGGTTAAGTATTTGGGGATATACTTGACATCAAGATGTAGTACATTAAAAGAGAATAATTATATTAAACTTAAACAACAGATAGCCTTAGATTTGAAGAAATGGGAAAACTTACAACTGTCATTAATAGGGAGAATTTCAACAATCAAGATGAATATTCTACCCAGAATCTTATTTTTGTTTCAAACAATACTAATTAGGGTCGGAAAAGACTATTTTGAGGACTTAAATAAAATTGTGTTGAAGTATATATGGCAAGGTAAGAAAGCGAGGATAAAGCTAAAGCTCTTGCAAGATGCTAGAATTAGAGGAGGTTTTGGCCTGCCTAATTGGGAGTTGTACTACCAAGCTGCAAATTTGATGTGGGTTAAGGAATGGATAACACTAAGAAAGACTAGATTGTTGACACTAGAAGGTCATGATTTGTTGTTGGGTTGGCATGCTTTTTTATGGTATAAGGGAACTAAAACACAAGGTTACTTTAGAAGACATTATATATGGGACTCTTTGTGGTTAAACTGGGAGAAGATAAAAAAACAATGTTATCTGAAAATTCCAGTTTGGTTATCGACTATAGAAGCATTTTCCTACCCTATAATCTATAAGAAGGAACAAACAGTTAGATATGGGGAATTACTAGATGAAAAGGGTGAACTTAAATCGATACAAGATCTAGAGGAACAAGGTATAAAGATGAACTGGTTTTCATATCTGCAAATACACTCAAGGTATGATGAAGATTCTAAAACAGAGGGATTTTATGATAAACAGACTGATTTAGATAAGATTTTGACAGGTACTGATGAAAAGGTGATTAAAAAACTATATGGTTATTTACTGGGAATTAAGCTAGAGGAAGAACAAGTTAAAGAAACTATGATTGCTTGGGGGAGGAATTTTGGATATGGGATCGATTTAGAGAAATGGCAAAAATTATGGTCGCAAAATTATAAAATGACAATGTCAACAGCTTATAAAGAAAATCTGTATAAGATGTTTTACAGGTGGCATTTTCCCCCAACAAGGATAGCAAGAATGCTCAAGAATAAATCTGAAAAATGCTGGAAATGTCATCAGATACCTGGCTCATACTACCATATGTGGTGGACTTGTGAAGATGCTAGAAAATACTGGACTAAAATCCACATGTGGTTGGAAAAAATGACAAAGAAACACATAGATTTGAAACCGGAGTTCTTTTTATTGGGAATCTTACCAGATGCATATAGTAAAGACTTGAAATATCTGATTGTAAATGTATTAACTGCGGCTAGGATTGTATTTGCTAAAAATTGGAAAAATGAGAAAATTCCATTGCAGTAAGAAATTATTAAGAAAATATTGGAATGTGCTGAGATGAGTAGATTGACATTTGAAATTAGAGAGCAAGAAGATAAACGATTTTATAAAATTTGGGACCTTTTTTATCAATGGTTGGATGATATAATACAATAATAGAATATTTAGAATGCTAGATAATAAGGAATATCTTTGTTTTTTCTTTTTCTTTTCTTATTTGACATCATATCTACAAAGTGTTTTTTAGGATAGATTTGGTATGATTATATGATTTGTTATAGAATAAATTACCTAAATTATAGTTATCTCATAAAGTATGAATGAATAAAATTATAGTCAAATGATTTTTTAATAATGATATGAGGACATATAAGTTTGGATTGATAATAAGAGTTATTATGTAACATAACCGTAATTGGGACTATGAAATGAATGCACAAAATTGATGAACCAACCGACACACTGTTTGTATATATGTACGGAAGAGAGCTGATGTTTTTATGTTTTGTTTGTTTTGTTTGTTTTTAAAAAAACCAATAAAATTGTTTTCAAAAAAAAAAAAAGACTCATCTTCAATTCCTCCAGGAGTGATGGCATTTTAAACACTTTTGAACAACCACCCGATTGACTTTAAGTGAAAACAGAAAAAGAAAGAAAAACCAATGCCCAAAACTTTTTTAAAAAATCACCAAATGATCCCAGACTGTTGCTTCTTGTTTCTTTCCTTTACTTTTCCTTTCTGTAGGTTACTGTATCTTTTAATAAGATTTCAGTTACAATGTATCCTCGGGAGTCTTTTCAAAGTTGCACTGTTAATCCTCTTTATTTTTCCAGGTGGCACTCAATTTTTCCATTATTCCAAGTCCCACCCTTTTGCCTCCACTCTTCTCCTTTTTAGGGCTTTAAAATGACCAAGAAAAAAATCTTTATTCTCCTTTTGACACTTAGAATTCAGCTTAAGGTTGCCTATTAGTGTCAAAATAGATTAATATAAATTTCTTTCCATACCATTTGTAATTGTCAATATAAAGGTTAAAAAAGGGTTTTTAACCTCCTTTTCTCTCTCCTTTGCCGCTTAAAGATCTTCTTTCAGAAGTATCCCTCTAGGTACTTTTAGATTCAGGGTACCTTGCTTAGATGTTCTCTGTTGTTTAGCCCGGTCTGTCCTGCTTTCCTCTTTGTCTTCCTCCTGCACAATCTTATCCAGTCAGGTTCTTCTTTGAGGTGGCCATTTCTGACCACCGCTGCAACTGCCTTTGGGGAAGGGAGTTTAGACCAGCCAAGGAGGAGAGATGCGGCTCCCCTCCACTTGGCTAGCAATCTCCCCACTCTTCACTTCTACAGGGTGGCTTCAGCCCCGAATCCAAAGGATCGGGGCATTCCAGCGGTGAGCACAGATTGAAACCGCGCATGATCACAGATTTCAGTCTGTCGCTGAAGAGACCCAAACCAGAAGTCAACAACTAACTGTCTTAAAGCAAATTCCAAAGAGGGTAAGAGATTTAAGGAGGCCATGCCAGTTTTTAACATCAAAATTGATAAAAAAATAATGTAAATTTTAGATTGTTGGTGCCGGAGGGTATCATGGTAACATGGCAGGAAAAGAGATTTAGGCTGGATACCCTTGAAAAAGCGGAAGACTTCTTTGATCAACAATTTACTAGGGAAGACGAAACAGAAGAAGCAACACAGGAGAGAGGTGGACGAGAAGGAAAGAAAAGGGAAGTAGTAAATACAGAAGGAGATTTAGTAACTAATAAAGAGAAAAGGAATGGAAGAAGTGAATCCACAGAGGAATATAAAGAACCTAAGGAGATTAGAATTACAAGGGGCACTAGACAAAGGAATCAATAAAAATTGGGATAGGTGTGAACTGATATCATTGAATATTAATGGCATAAACTCCCCAGTAAAAAGGAAAAAATTGTTTAAAAATTTACAGGCATTAAAGGTTGACATAATAGCACTTCAGGAACTACATATCTTAGAAAAACAAAAATATTTATTAAAAAATAAAAAATTAGGGAAATTTTTTTTCTGCTCTTGATGTACAAAAGAAAAGAGGGGTAGCATTTTATATAAAGGAATGGATCCCTGCTAAAGAAATTTATAAAGATAACGAGGGTAGGATTCTGATGATCAAAATTGAATTAGGAAATAGAAAGATCTTATTGGTAGTAATATATGCACCGAACGGCCCACAAGAATCTTTTTTCCAAAAATTGTATTATAGACTCAAAGAGTTGCAATATGAAGAAATCTGTATTATGGGGGACTTCAATGCAGTTGTTGACAAATTATTAGACTATAAGGGGAACAATACAAAATTAGGAAAAAAAAAGAAATTACCAAAAAGTTTTTTTGATTTGAGGAAGGATTTTAATATTTGTGACCCATGGAGAGAAAGAAATTTGGAGAAAAAACAATATACATATTATTCTAATTGGCATAAATCATGGTCGAGACTCGATATGACACGGATGACCAATAAATTAAATTCAGAATTAATTGAAATAAGTATTGAACCAAATTTTCTGGCAGATCTTAGTATGATTAGTTTTAGCTGGAAAGGCCAAAAGCAAAGTATAGGATGGACACTCCAAAGATCGATCTTAAGAGAGGAAATATTTAATATGACACTAAAAAAAGAATTAGAATTTTTCTTTGATGAACATAAAGAGGAAGACACCTCCCACAAAATAATTGGGATACGGTCAAAGCAATGATAAGAGGAGTAGCAATAAAATATATGGCCAAAAAAAAAAAAAGAGAGAAAAAACAACAAAGGAAAATATTTGAACAGGAATATAAAGACTTGGAGAAGAAATTACAAGAGACACCACAGGAAAAGCAATTCAAGTTACAAATGGAACTATTAAAACATAAAATAAACTTAATAGAGAAAGAATAGTTTGCCCACCAATTAAAAATGACTAAACAATGTCAATTTGAAAATGCTAATAAACCAGGGCGCTGGCTAGCGTATAAACTGAAAAAACAAAAAGAAAAGAGGTGGATTACTAAATTAAGAAATGACCAAGGAGAGATCTGTTATCAAGAGGAAGAAAAAAGAGTGATAATCCAAAAATACTATGAGAGACTATATAGAGAGGAGGAATACCCAGCAGATGCTAAAATAAAAGAACATCTAAAGAAAGCAGGACTGACAAGAATCTCAGAAGAAGATAAAAATATCCTGAATCGAGAAATAACAATAGAAGAAATCCACTGGGCAATAAATAAGCAGAAAAATGACAAAGCCCCGGGCCCAGATGGTCTCCCAGTGGAAATTTATAACTCACAACAGGATACACTAAATAGTAAATTGCCTAGAAGTGTTAGAAGAAGGTAAAATCCCTAAATCTTGGAAGGAAGTGAGGATAACAATTATACCTAACATGGATGTGATATTATGGACCCTGGAAACTATAGACTGATATCTCTACTTAATGTTGATTATAAAATTTTTGTTTCAATTATTGCAGAAAGACTCAAAAAAAATTTAAATTAATTTATCTCTTCAGACCAAAATGGATTTCTTCCCTATAGGCAACTCAAAAATAATATTAGGACAACTCTGGATACTATAGAATATTATGAGGACCATAGTGGTGATCAAGTTGCATTAATGTTTCTAGATGCCAAAAAGGCTTTTGATAATGTTAAATGGAAGTTCATCTTGCAGCAAATTAGAGATATGGATCTGGGACAAAAATTCTTAAATGTAATTTCGGCAATATATGAAAAACAAGAAGCCAGAATTTTGGTGAATGGGGAGATAACAGACAAATTTCAAATTCAAAAAGGAACCAGCTAGGGATGCCTATTATCGCCACGTCTCTTTATTATGTCATTGGAGGTTTTAGCAAGAATAATTAGAAATGAAACAGAAATTAAAGGTTTAAAAATAAAAAAAGAATTTAAATTACAAGCCTTTGTGGATGACTTACTTTTTATATTAGAGGAGCCACAAAATTTGGGACCAAAATTATTAAACAATTTAGAAAAATTTGGAGAAGTTGTGGGGCTAAAGATCAACAAGGATAAAACAAAAATTATTTCTAAAAATATGACAAATAAACAGAAAATTATTAGTAACAAGAATGGGCATCCAAATTGTAGAAAAGGTCAAATATTTGGGAATTACTATTTTGGCAAGATATACAACACTCAAAAGAGACAATTATGACCCATTAATAAAATGAATAACCATAGATTTGGAAAAATGGGACAAATTAGGGCTATCCTTCATGGGAAGGATACCAGTAATAAAGATGAATGTGCTGCCCAAATTACAAATTTTTTTTCAAAATGCCCCTATAAAACTAGAAAAAAAAGTTTTCTGATCATTTGAATAGAATAACAACAAATTTTGTTTGGCAGAAGAAGAAACCAAGAATTCAGCTAAAGTTGATGCAGGATGCTGCTGAAAGAGGAGGATTTGGCCTACCCGACTGGGAGTTGTATTACAGAGCCGCAATATTAACTTGGGTGAAAGATTGGATTAACCATAGAAATAAAAGAACTTTGATACTAGAAGGTTACAACTTATAGTCAGGTTGGCATGCCTTTCTCTGGCTGGAGAAATCAAAAGGTTATAGTTATGTGCATAGGCATAAAGTGAGACAGACTCTTTTAAACATCTGGAATAAGATAAAAAGACAAATGTATATAGAAACTCCTATTTGGTTATCAACCTTGGAAGCATTGATGCACCCACACCTTTTGCGCCAAGGGAAAATCATCACCTATGAAGAGATACTAAATGAAAAGGGAGAACTACAAACTAGAATTGAAGAACCAGGGAATCGAGGTGGAATGGTGGGCCTATTTGCAACTCCAATCAAAATACTTAAAAGATAAGAGAGAATGGGGAATTAGTAGAACTAGGACAAAATTAGATGAAATTTTATTAGGACCTGAGCAGAAGATGATTAAAAAAATATATCAAGTTTTATTGGAATTTAAATTAGAAGAAGAAAAAGTGAAAGAAACGATGGTGGTATGGATGAAAAATTTTGGTAAAGCATTAAATTAGATGATTGGCAGAAACTATGGAATAGAAATAAAAAAATGACACTAGAGATAGCTTTCAAAGAAAATCTGTATAAATTATTTTATAGATGGCATATACCACCATCAAGATTGGCAAAAATGAACACTAAATTTTCCCCTATGTGTTGGAAATGTAATAAAGAAATAGGAACTTATTATCACTTATGGTGGAGTTGCAAGGAGGCCCAAAAATATTGGCAAAATTTACACAGGTGGATAGAAGAAATGTGTGGAACAATACAGGCCTGAGTTCTTTTGTTGGGAATTAATACTGGGAAACACGATAAAGAAAGCTTGTATTTAATGATTCATGTAATTACTGCAGCAAGGTTGGCATATGCACAGAATTGGAAAAATAAAGACATGCCAAATGAATTGGAAATACTGAAGAAAATCACAATGTGTGCAGAAATGAATAAATTAACAAAAGTACTAAAAAATAAGGAAGATTCAGATTATTATAAAACATGGGAGAAATTTTATGGTTGGCTAGAGATGAGGAAGATCAAGGAGAATAAGGAATGATTATATGTGTATTTAAAGTGTATAGATGAAAATTATGTAATATTACTATTGGATTTAGCGATGTAATGACAATAATTGATGTTAGGGAAACTGTACCACATTCAACGTTTTTTATTGTAAGAATTGTGTGTCTTTGTGTTTGTTTATTTGTTTAATAAAGAAAAATTTTTAAAAAGAGAAGATTTTATTTTATTCAATATTGTATGTTTAGTATTTGTTTATGTTTGTTGTTTAAAATTTTTAAAAATGTTCAAAAAAAGTAGCACTGATTTTCAGGAGTGCCTGTGGGACAAAGTTGACCCCAAAGGGGAAGCTGGAGAAGAAGCATGTGGTATGGAGCTGAGGGACACTAAGGAGATGGGAAGGAGCCAGCAGGAGCCTGATTTCCACCAAGAAGGACCCAGCGTGGAAAGGTTTTGGCGAGAACCTGCACTCTGACTCGCCCCTCGAGTATATTCTACTCCTTCCCTGTCCCTCTCCTCCAGGAAGTCAGGGCAATGTCCCCCTTCTCTTCTGCCTTGTGACTGCATCATTGTCTGGAATCAATTCGGCCGAGTAGACCAAACTCCCCAGTTTCCCCCAACTGTCCCTCAAAAAAGACAGCCTCTTTTGTAAGAAAGGAGGAGATTTAACAAGAGGTTCTTTGGTTGAAAGAGAAGTGCTCTCTCCAGTGAGTCGACATTGGCGAATGGAAGGTGGTGTAGAGCAGTAGAGAAACAGCCTTGCAGAAAATACATGGCAGCTGTTAAGAAAACACAAATTCACCCCAGGAAAATGGGAAGGGGTGAGAAAGAACCTCAGGCTTGTCCTGCCTTGATGCTCTTTGGTGTCAGAGGGAGCGAAAGGAAGACGCTTTCAAGATTCTGCTACTATAATCCGTATCAGGAAACTCAACTTCTAATATTTCTTGTGTTGCTGGATTCCCAGCCTGATGTACCTCAAAGGATTGACAGATGGGAAAGCTCCAAAGAGTCGGTGCTTCCGAAGGGACATGGGTCCAGGATCGGAGAGAATTAGCCTATGGGGCCAGTTGATACTGGGGAAGGTCTGGATTTTCACATTCGCTTGAAGTCTCGTCATCTGAGGGGAGAAACCAGGTTCTCTAAGAGAAGGAGTTGGCTCAGGGAGACTTGGTCATGGATCTCTGACTCGGGTTCTGCAGAGGTCACTTGGCGAGGGCTGGATTAAAACACAGAAAAGAGGGCTCGACATTCTGACTGACCAAGCAAAGCAAACATGGTCGAGACGATCCAATCTCTTAACACAAAACTTTATTGAGTACATCATTTTGACAAAGATGAGGGCAAAACCAGATCTAGCTAATTCCCACCCAGAGCCACATAGTTGAAGTTCAGGTTCTGCCTCCCCCTATTGGACCAGGATCCTGTTGTCCAATGGAATCTCTTGGTATTGTTGTGAGACAGTCTGGGAAACACCTGCTGAAGTGTTCTTGGTTCTCACAGCTGGCATCTTTTTTTAAATTTATTTATACATTTTTCTTTAACATAGGGTAGGTATTTATTAAACAGTGTATTGTCTGGGCCATCTTACATATAAATAATAATAGTAATAACAATATTGTTTGCTTCTATATAATAGTATTCTTCCAAATTCTAATTTCTACCTTTATTATCTAACCATTGATAAAACAAATCTTTTCTCATACTAGGAGTAGAGCGTTCCTTACATAACATCTTTGAAAGTATCTATAGATACTCACGACTGGCATCTTCATGTCTGAAACCCAAGTTCTATCTCCCCCTTATAATTCATTTGAAGCAGAGAAGTGACAATAGTTTCAACAGCAAAAACGCCTTTGGAAGCTTGAGAGTGGCCTTGGCAGAGTTGCCACCTTGGCAGAAGTGGCTGAATTAGAGACTTTCTGGTCTCTGATGGAAAGGGAAACGATCAGAGGTTGTATCTTTTGTTGATGTTCATCATATCTGCTCTGTAACAAGGAGCACATCTATTCATTTCCAACAGATCATCAATCATGGTCATCAGTTTGGCCACCTGAGCCTCTCTTTCCGCTCCTTTGGCCTCGTTGTTGAAAGCCAGGTACCAGTTCCCGCATTAAATTTTCTAGAGATTCACCTTTCAGGAAATCTTGAACAAGATGATCGTGTAATCCTTGGCTTTAAGGCCAAAAATCTCTTTGATCTGCTGAACCACGTCCATCTCCTGGAAGAAAGAAGAAGAATCCATCACTTGCAGAATGACGTGGGGACCTGGGGAACAAAACTTGATGCACCTTCTCTCTTCTGCAGCAATATCCTTGTCTGGAGGACTGGTAAGGGAAAAGCCAGGCGTATCAACAACCACAAGCTTCCTGCCCTTCAGCTGCACCTCCTCGTTTTGGTATGCTTTTGTTACTGACCAATATACCCATTCAAACTTTCCACTGAAGACTTCGCTTCCCAGGATTGTGTTTCCCGTCGCACTTTTCCCAGTTCCAGTTCTGCCCACCAGGATGATCCTCCGTTCAGGCCCTGCAACCCAAAGGGGAGAGGAGAGAAGAAGGGGACTGGTGAGCAGCATATGGCCATTGTAGCCTGTCCCTCCACCCAGGACAGTAACCTTCACCCCCTTCACCCACCCACCCAACCCCAGGGACCAAGACTTTTGGTTTTGGAAACTTTTGGTTTCCAGCATCTTTAACGAGTCAAAGAATCCTTCATGCTCTCAGTGCTCATTTTGCAGAACATTCAGAAGCAGCATTGTGTCTTCCTCTGTTTTCTCGGGGAGCAAAGAGGGCTGAATGGTTGAACCTGAAGTGCAGAGGGGTTCCTGACTCATCCTGAGCACATGGCAGGTCAGCCTCCTTGAGGGCCTCCAGGACAGGTGGAGTCCCCCCATCCACAAAGGTGATCAGGAGTTGGATGTTATCCTTCAGGTCCTTTTCCCAACATGGAGAGCATGGAATCAAAGATGTGTTTCTGGACATGAGTTGAATGGGCGAGGAAGGCCTAGGCCACCAAGCAGATGGCATCCACGTGGTCAATGCCCCCTGGGGTGGAGAAAAACTCCAAGAGCATCTCCAGTTTGTCTTGCTCAGCGTCTCTTGTGCCTCTAAAAGCTGGAGTGTCAATGGTTGTGAGAGAATAGGGAATTCCGAAACCCTTCTGATGGTGCAGCAAGTAGGCTGTGACTTCAGACGTCCTGCTTCCAGCTTCGCTTCTCTGGGTGGTTTCATGAATGAGTTTGAATCTGAAATTATCTTCCCACTGGACACCCAGAATGTAATTGATAATCCCATTGATCAGAGTGGTTTTCCCACATCCTGTTGCTCCCATCACCAGGATCACTTTATTTGGCATTTCTGAGTTCTCCTTTCCAAGCTGGTACATCAGACAGGAGGTGGAGGCATCAGAGGGAACTTTCTCCAGAGGAAGGGTGAACACTAATGGCTGTCTGTCCTCCACCAGGGAGCTTTTCTGAAGGAACTGGTGAGCTACGTTTCCTCCATCTTCTTCCTCCAGTGAAGTGGAGAACTCCAGCTCCTCGCTGGAGACACCCAGAGCTCCATTATCATACACAGCCAACCAGGGGTGGGATTCAAATTTTTAACAACCGGTTCTGTGGGCGTGGCTGAGGTGGTGGGCATGGCTTGATGGTCATATGACTGGGTGGACATGGCTTGGTGGTCATGGCTTGTTGGTGGCCAACTCAATATCACTCACATTGAGGCACGCATCTCCTCGCCTGGCCTCTCATGACTGTGGGGATGCTGCAACAGTCGTAAGTGTGAAAAATGGTCATAAGTCACTTTTTTCAGTGCCATTGTAACTTTGAATGGTCACTCCACACAAGCAAAGTACCAGCAAAGGAGGGGAAAAAAACTCCAGAGAAGTTCCTGAGACAGGAAGTCTAGTCCTGCCAAGAATGTAATAAGGGTTAACAGAGAGGCAGTTTCTGTAAGCAACACCAGAATGTTTCCTTCCTGCCTTCCTTACAGGATTAGGCCAGTAATTTCTTTTAACAACCGGTTCTCTGAACTGCCTAGAATGTTAACAACCGGTTCTAGTGAATAGATGCTGTCGCGTTGAGCGACCGGTCTGTTGTTTCGGCTTTCTGGTTGATTGCTGAATTCCTCTCAGAGAATAACCCTCGCAAGGGTGAATTAGTCCTCGCAAGGACGAAGTTTAAAGTAACCCTCGCAAGGGTGAGAAAATAGCCCTCGCAAGGGCGAGGCTAGGCAAGACTCTCGCAAGAGTGACTGCCAAGCAAGCTCAAGAAATAAAACACACAAAACACAAATGATCTTTAAAATGAGGCAGCACTTTGAGCCTGGGGGAGATGGGATTCCCCGGCTGCCCTGGAACAGATGGAAATGTCCGGGCTTCTGCTTCTTCTGCTCCTTCCTCCCCCAGGCTTTTTGCTGTCCCCTTTTATTGTGCTAATTCAAGGGAGGAGGTGAGAGAGGAATTTTACAGGAAGGTAAAGAGATACAATGTTAATCTTTTAGACCAGTCTACGTGACATGAGCCACGTACTCTGTAGCTGCTATTTTGTAACTGCTATAGACAGGCATATCTTCTTTGAATACACATTCTTTGTCTGCGGTTAATCTTTTATTAACTCCCTTCCTGTCAGTGCTTTCCTTCTATAATGTTCTGAACTGAATACGTGCTTTTTAGCAAGATTTCTTTTTGTGGAAAAATACAGGACAGAGCCAATGTAAAATAGTCACAATTCCTCCTTTTCTTTATTTTTTGTGCTCATGACTCTAGGTAGAGTTCTTTCTCTTCCAGAGTAGTCTCACAAGGTGGCAACAAGCCCTTCGGTTTGTTGATGCCTTGCTGAACCAGCTCATACGAGGAGAAGTCCTCATCCCCCGAGTCGTGGCTGGACCGAGTTAAGAAATTTTCTTTGGGAGAAAAGAAGTTATTAATGTCTATTTTCTCCTCTGACTCTTGGTCAGAGTACCATTCCAACAGCGGTTTTTTGACCAGATCTTTTGATTCAATGCTGGATGTAAGAAAGCTAACTGTTTTTTGAGTATTGTTAATTTCATTGTCAAGTGTTTTCAAACGATCCCTCAATAATTTTAGTAAATGTCCTATTACACATGGACCAATAGTACATGCAAGAAGCAATAACACTAGAGGACCTATTAAGGCTGATAAGAGTGTTGTTAACCAGGGAGAAAAATTAAACATTCTTTGATACCATGACTGTCCTTGTTGTCTTTCATTCTCTCTATCCTTCAACCGTTTACGTAATTCAGCCATGGAATCTTTAACAATTCCTGAATGATCAGCATAAAAACAACACTCTTCTTTTAATGCTACACATAATCCCCCTTTGTTTAAAAATAATAAATCCAGACCTCTTCTGTTCTGAAGAGTCACTTCAGCCAGAGATGAGAGAGAATTTTGAAGAGCAGTAATTGAAGTCTCTATTCGTTTGAGATCTTCATCTATTTGTAAACTAAGAGTAGCTAATTGTTGATGACCAACAGCTAAAGCTGCTGCACCTGTGACTGCACCTGCTGCCCCAAGGCCTAACAATACAGATAGTGTTACAGCTGTTATTACTTCTCTTTTTGATGAAGGGGAAATTGTGGAGGTTCAAGTTTATTAATAAGTTCTGACCCTGGATAAATTGTGATCTTTGGAATCAGTGTTACCTGAATGCAAAAGGATTTCTGAGCAATAAGAACATCACCATGAACCCAAGCAGTTGCTCCTGTGGAGCATGCCCATATAAATTATTACCTGGGATAAAGAATTGTCCTTTGAGGCGAGCTGTGATATTGCCATTGGAGGTGGTGTATAGAGGAGCATAGCCTCCAATGTTAAGGTTTAATCTTTCTTTTGGTAAATATACATCACAGTGATATCCAGATGAAACCTTCTGACAATATTGAGAGTGACTGGCAGGTATGTTTCCTAGGCAACATCCCTTACCTACTATGTCAGTGATAGTGATGGAGGAAGTATTCCATCTGCATTGTGTGTCACTGGTGGAGTTACTAATAGGTTCATTGGAAGCCACTGCTTCATAGAATGGTGGCAATTCAGATAAGCAAAGCCAACATTGATCAGTTTTGGATGAATCATTAAGTGTAGTTGCTAACAATTTGTAAGAAGAATTAACCAATTGTACTAATGGATTCACCTGAATATTGGGTTTTTGTAGAAAGTTTGATTTCAAATTGTGATTGGGACCAATATCATAATTAGACATAGATATAGAAAGACGAATTGTAAAAATATTCCCTTCATCTCCTAGACCATCCCACTGACGTCCTCCCCAAGTAAACCCAACCATCCATTGTTTTTTTGTAAGTGTCTTTCCTTTTGCAGTAAATGTGATTCTGAGTGGATTTAGTCTCTGTCCACAACAAGGCCTTGAAGAGCAGGGAAGATGTTCTTGAGCACGGGTAATATGAATATAGTCATTTTTGGTAGGCGCTTCCCACCAGATATGACCTGTGGATACACAACTCCATTTTTACAATATCTGTCAACTACCCCACTGAGGCAGCACGAGAAGCACCAGTACTGTGAGCAGGACAAAAATATAGTCTAAAGTTGTGAATAGGTGCTGGAGAACAGGAGCCTTGCTTGTCCCATATATCAGCTTGTAGTTCTTTATCTGCAAATTTTTCTACTCCTGTCCCCATTTCAGCAAAATCCATGAAAAGCTGAGGAAACCATGGCCATCTAGTATAATTAGTGGTGGTGTTTAAAATATTTCCTTGAAAATCAAGGATAGTCCAGGTATAATCTTGAGGTTGATGTTCATTTGTAGAAGGTTGTATGTTTCGAGGAAGGCGATGATAGCCAAATCTTGGAACAGCACGAGATGCAGACCGCTTAGAGATGGAGTTGTCAGCGATGAAGACAGGATACCCAAGATGGCGAGCTCGAATGGGAGCTGTAGTCTTACGATGAGTGTCATCAGGGATGAGGTGGCGTCTTCGCACGACAGGTGCTTTGTAGTGAACAGGAACCCAGGAAGATGAATGATGCAATATGCATTTGGTGACATCACAGGGTGGAAAGCAGCAACGAAGATGCCATTGCAGTTTGTCTCCAGGAAAAGTTGTCTCAGAATTAGCTTGAGATGGCAATGTAGGAAAAGCAGAGGATAGTGGAGGAGATGCCACTGAAGGAGTGGAAAGTAATAGAACAGTGTGATTAAAGTATGTGTGATTGTGAAAAATCCTAAGCAAGAATAAGATCCTATAGTAGATAGAGTAACATGTATAGTTAAAAATATTAAACAAGGAGAATAGTAATAGTGAACAGTAATGTCAGAAGTAGGAGAAAGAAAGCTACCATTGTGTTGGAAAACATAATTACATGCAGAAAGGAGATTATCTTTAAAAATAAAGGTAACAGTGTCAGCAAGAAAAGTAAAAATAGCATCAGGAGATGCCCTGAATTGAGAAAAGACAGGAAATATTGATATCAGAAGAAAAATTAGAGTTAGAGTTAGGTTTGCCATGGTAAGGTCTGACACAGCGAGCAGGAACCCAAAGCACTCGATCAGGAAGTTGGACAGCAGCGTAACCTTTTCCCAGGTGATGAGCTGTGCAGGACCTTTCCACGCAGGATCTGGAAGCTGTCTGAAATAAACAAGAGGGACGGGAAGAGGGAACTACTGGCTTGGTGAAGTGGCGAGAAGCCGCTGTGGAAGAAGGAGAGCCAGTAAGATTAAGAAAGTTAAGAGAATAGAGAGTAATGTTCAAGATGTTTTGTAACGCCGGGAGGTTCGGGGGCCTAAGCCTTTTTCCCTGTTTGCCGATCAAGGGCATTTTTCAGAGTTTGGTTTGCCCTTTCCACAATAGCCTGACCTTGGCTATTGAAAGGTATGCCAAATTTATGTGTGATTGCCCACTTATGGCAAAACTCAGCAAAGGAGAACTGACATAAGCAGGACCATTATCTGTTTTGAGAATTTTGGACATCCCAACGTTACGAATGACCGGATACAGTGATTAATAACATTTTTAATAGCCTCTCCTCTTTGTAATGTTGCCATAATAAACCCTGAATATGTATCAACTGATACATGAATGTATTTCAGGGAGCAAAGGGAGGATAATGAGTTACATCCATTTGCCATGTATCACAGGCTTGAGTACCCCTAGGATTAACACCTTCAGGGATACCTTTGGCCTGCAAGCTACATGTTGGACATTGTTGAATTATTGCTATGGCTTCTTGATACGTAATCCCAAATTGCTGTACCAAGGCCTTCTTATTTTGATGGAAATAGTCATGACTCTCCCCAGCTGAAAGCTGTTGTGGAAGAGGAGAGGAGGCCATAATTTTACAAGCCTCATCTGCCATATGATTGCCTTCTGCCAGGAATCCAGGCAATTGCTGATGACTTCTGATATGAGCTACAAATAAAGGTTTCCCTCGCTTTTTCAGCAGTGTCTGAAGCTGTAAAAAAGTGTCATGAGAGAAGGAGGGTAACAGGAGAAATATATGCATCGAAAATATGAGCAACCATCTGAGTAACATACATGCTATCAGATATTACATTTAAAGATTCCTGTGGAAAAAGAGACAAGGCCAAAGAAAAAGCAGCTAACTCAGCTTGTTGTGCTGAGTTCTGTGGGACAGTTAAACGTTTGTTCCATTGAGCATTTTCACACCATGCACATGCTCCAATATTTTTTGAACCATCAGTAAAGACAGTTAAGCCTTCCTTCAATGGCTGTTGGACAAAAGGTGATTGTAAAACAAAAGGAACTGTCTTCAACACCTGCAGTCGTGAATCAGATGGAAGGTGGCATGACATAGCCACACCAATCTTCCAATGCATCCTGCAGTGTTGTGGAAGTCTGAAAAGAGGTTCCCATTGACTAATCTTAAAAGGAATATACAATGTAAAAATATCCATTCCCATCAGGGCTTTGGTTCTCTTGCGCCCTTTTTGTATAAGAAAAGCCATTTGTGCTGCTTTAGTAAAAATAGAGGTTTTTGGAGTATGTGGTAGGTGTAACCATTCCAAGAAATGAAGATTTTTGCATTAGATACTTGAACAATTATTGCAGTCAGTAATTGATGAGTGGAAATAATAGCAAGAGAAGGTGGTGTGTCTGCAAGTGCACGGTTTACCCATTGAGTTGCTAGGGCTGTGTTTACTTGCTTTAAAGCTTCTAGATGCTGAGCTGAAAGATAGACCTTATCTGCAGGATTTTTAATCCTACTAGTGCTTGAAAAAGCGGTGATAGCATCTGTGTGGTTAGAGCAAGATATGGTCTAGCCCAGTTAATAACTCCCAAGTACTGCTGTAATTGAACCAATGTGGTTAGCTGTGGAAGTGTGAGTGAAGGAATATGTGGAGATGCTGAGGAAGCTAAAACCTTGTGACCTAAATATTGCATTGGGTAGTGAGACTGGATTTTTCAGGTGCTATATGTAACCCTGCTTTTACTAATGTGGTCAAGAGGATCGGAAAAGTTTTTTGTACCGTCCCCTTTGGCCCATCAGCTGCAATTAAGATATCATCCATGTAATGATATACAAGAAAATTAGGAAATTGAGATCTATAAGGATGCAGAGCCTCATTGACAAAATATTGACACATGGTTGGTGAATTAAGCATACCTTGTGGAAGAACTTTCCATTGATACCTAGATGTGGGTTTAGAGTTATTGAGTTCTGGCACTGTAAATGCAAAGATGATTCTATCCTTTTGTGCCAGAGGTATAGAAAAGAAACAGTCCTTTAAATCTATTATTATGAGATCAAATCCAGCTGGGATCAAATTAGGATTAGGCAGACCATTGAGTGTAACAGAAAGAGTTGGTTTTGAAGCTTGAACAGGTTCCTGCAATGCAAACAAAGAAAGAGGTTCAAAAAGAGGCAAAATTATAAGTGTAGCAACTACTGTCCCCTTTTTTAAAGAAAAGCAACGATCTCCTATTGCAGCCAATGCAAGATTATTAAGAGCAGAAGAATCATATAAGTAAGGAGCTGCAACCACACCCTCTATTGTAAGAGAAGAATTGGGAATAAGCAAGACAGGTGTGGAAGGAGGAAGAGGTTTGAAAAGCGTTGTAGTTAAAGGAAGAGTAAAAACAGCACCAGGATCATCATACACAAGATCCTCTAACAATACCACAGGAAACGTTGTGGCAGTTAGTTCAGCCTTTGTGGCGGGGCTAGCTGAAGACCCCTCAATTAGTTTCCCGAAGGCTGTGAAGGAGAAGGATTAGAATAACAATTTGAAGCCCAATGATAGCCTTTCCTGCAGCGAGGACAGATAGTTTTGGCTTAGATGAAGAGGGTGGACCTCTGGTTTGGCCACAAAGCAGCTCCTCCCCTGGCTTACGACATTGATTTTTAAAATGTCCTGGCTTGCCACAGTTAAAACAATTGCCATTGCGTGTTAAAGCAAAAGCATCAGGAGGAGAAGTGGTAGCAGAATTAGGATTTGGTAATGAAGCTGTGATTGCAGTAAGCATAGAAAAAGCATTTTCCAATCATGCAATAACATAACTGTATTAGCTGTAACCAAAGAATCAAGTATTCCCCTAGTAAAAGGAGAATGCAATCCATAAGTTGTAGCTGCATCTTTTATATTTTTCAAAACTTTAAACTCAATGTTACTATGAACATTTCCTCCTCCCCCAGGGATGATAGTCATAGGATAAGCAGAAGGTTCTTCTGTTTCTAAAGATAGAGGTGATGACAAAAGATTAGTTATGATTCCTCCCATAGGATTCATAATAGGAGAATCAGAAAGAGAAGAAAGAGCAGGAGGAGGAGGGGAAGAAATATCTGAATAAGGAGGTGGTAGGGAAGAATTTGATTCCAAATGAGCTGCAAGAGGCTTAGAAGTTTTTGAATTAGAAGAGTGGGAGTCAGAAGAAACAGGAGAAAAGGAATTTTCAGGAAGACTAGAAGGAGGATAAATAATTGTTATAGCAGCCATTATTGCTCTCCAAGAAATAAGAATATCCATGGGAGCCCTGGGAACTTTATGTAAATATTTTCCTAATTTTTCCCAGTGAGAATGGCTAAGAGTTCCAGCAGATGGATAGGCTGGACAGTGTGCCTCAATATAAATTATAAATTTATTTAAAGATTTTTTAGAAATAGGGTACACAGTGGTACCATTGGTTTTTTGAAAGGAATTAGCTTTCTTCACTAGATTATAAAGTTCGTCCCTATGCCCTGACGAAACTTGAGAAATTGAGGTGCCCATACTTACTTTTTTGTCGACGTAGCCTATACCAGGCGAAGAAGAATGAGGTGAAGAAGATGCACTTCTAGACAAAAGTCACACCTTGGAACCAGAAAGGCGAAGGGATCCCAGACGATTAGAGATCCCGGACGAGCCCCCAGCTGTCGCGTTGAGTGACTGGTCTGTTGTTTTGGCTTTCTGGTTGATTGCTGAATTCCTCTCAGAGAATAACCCTCGCAAGGGTGAATTAGTCCTCGCAAGGACGAAGTTTAAAGTAACCCTCGCAAGGGTGAGAAAATAGCCCTCGCAAAGGGCAAGGCTAGAGCAAGACTCTCCAAGAGTGACTGCCAAGCAAGCTCAAGAAATAAAACACACAAAACACAAATGATCTTCAAAATGAGGCAGCACTTTGAGCCTGGGGGAGATGGGATTCCCCGGCTGCCCTGGAACAGATGGAAATGTCCGGGCTTCTGCTTCTTCTGCTCCTTCCTCCCCCAGGCTTTTTGCTGTCCCCTTTTATTGTGCTAATTCAAGGGAGGAGGTGAGAGAGGAATTTTACAGGAAGGTAAAGAGATACAATGTTAATCTTTTAGACCAGTCTACGTGACATGAGCCACGTACTCTGTAGCTGCTATTTTGTAACTGCTATAGACAGGCATATCTTCTTTGAATACACATTCTTTGTCTGCGGTTAATCTTTTATTAACTCCCTTCCTGTCAGTGCTTTCCTTCTATAATGTTCTGAACTGAATACGTGCTTTTTAGCAAGATTTCTTTTTGTGGAAAAATACAGGACAGAGCCAATGTAAAATAGTCACAAGATGCGAACTGGTAGAATCCTACCTCTGCAGCCAACACCCGTGCTCTGTATGCCGTCTGGGGCTTCAGACCTTCAATGGGATAAAACTCTTTTTTTCTCCCAGTCCTTTTTTCTTTCTTTTTTTAAATTTAAAATAAACTTTATTAAAGATTAAAAAGAAAAATATAAGCAATGTATAAGATACAATGTTTCTTTGCAAAGGAAACCAATATACAAATATAAACATAAAACATATATATTTCTAATCAGCTAAGACGGTGTGATCATTTATTGAACACAATTTTACTAATATTCATTTTCTATTTTTGGTATATGCTCTTAATCTAACCACTTCATTTTTCAAATCCTTATCTTTTAATTTCCTGGTTTTTCTCCTAAATCCAATTATACTATTTTTCCCAAGCTGTACTATATTTTGAGTCTGCCTTATCCCTAAGTTTTTGTGTAAGTAGGTCCATTTCAGTGCAGTCAAGTACTTTCTGAATTATCAAATTATTTGTTGGCATTTGGTCACCCTTCCAGCATTGTGCCAATGCAATTCTTGCTGCCGTGATAATATGGAGAATTAAATATTTCGTTTCTTTTGCATAGTCCCCTTTTAACATTCCCAACAGAAGTATTTCGGCCTTAAATTCTAATTGTATATTTGTAATTTCTTTTATCCAAATTCTAATTTTTTTCCAAGTGCCAGATACCACCGGTAACACATTTTGTATTGGTTTTCTTTATAAACAACCAATTTTGTTTTTTTATAATTTTGTTTCCAGACTTTTTCCAATCTTCCAGATTAATGTGCCCTACATTCCTTGCCCATGCAATCATTGGGCCTTTAACTATTTCTTCCACCATTTCAAATTCTAATAGATAATTGTACATTTTAGAAATTAATTTTTCATCTGTCCCCTCTAATATTTTATCTAATTGGTTTGGTTTTACCTCAATTCCAAATTCTTCTATATCTTCTTTATATCTCGTCTTGAGTTGTAAATATGGCCACCAGTCTATTCTCATCCCTTGTTCTCTGAGTTCTTGTTTCAACTTTAATTCTCCTTGGGAATTTAGGACATCAT
This sequence comes from Pseudonaja textilis, assembly GCF_049901715.1. Lineage (NCBI taxonomy): Eukaryota > Metazoa > Chordata > Lepidosauria > Squamata > Elapidae > Pseudonaja > Pseudonaja textilis. Next base: position 828,668 of record NW_028262864.1, on the reverse strand, counting down.
AATACCTAATCTTTCTTCCAGTTTCTAAGGCATTGGGGTGGATCAATGCCTCCATGATGGAAACCCACTCTGGAATCTTCATATAATGTTTATGTTTAATCTCTTTCCACACTTTTAATAATGAGCTTCGAATTACATGTCTATTAAAGTGTGTGTATGTCTTATTTCCAGGGTTTCACATGAAGGCATGCCACCCCGCCTCTAGATCATGCCCTTCTAGGGTTAAGATTCTTTTATTTCTCAGATTGGCCCATTCTTTAATCCATGTTAAGACTACTGCTTTATAGTATTGTCGGAAGAAAAATCCTTCTGGGTTCAGTTCCAAGTGGGGAAAAAGACACTGGAAACATGGAGGCTGTTTGGAAGGTTTAATGGTGGACAGGACCACATGGCCTGGAGCTCCAGAGTGAAAAGGATGGATGATCACATGCGTCAAGGTGAAGGAAGAGATCAAGAAAGGGCTGATATGCTGGGAGTGCCTGGGTTTTATGACCTTTGTTGGGATTTGAATTGAAGCTTGTTTCTAATTGGTTGTCAGACTCCCATGAGGCCACGCAGGGGCAACTCTGAATGCTGTCCTGAGTTCCAGGCTTGGTTGAGCCTTGCTGGATGATGATGCACTGAAAGGACTTTTGAGCAATTGCTATAGTTTTACCTGGAGATCTTTGTTATGTAAAGTATTCTGGCCCAGGCCTTAATCGTCCACCCATTAACAAAAGTGGGGGTGAGCGTCTGCTTCTGAGGTGAGTTTTTGCTTCTGAGTTTCTACTCTTTTTAGAGGAAATATTCTGCCTTTTTAATATTTCCTAGGATATTTCAATTTTCTAGGAGGGGGTGGGTGCTAACTTCCTACAGTATATTTCCCAGGTGGGGAGTCCAAATCCAATTATCTTGTAGTGAACTTAATTTTATTCTCGCTTTTTTCCTGACCAAATGAATTTCATGGTAATTTTATTTAATTCATTAAAGAATTTTTTTATCTAATTTAATTGGAATGGTTTGAAAGAGAAATAGTATTCTTGGCAAGATGTTCATTTTGATAGTGGCAATTCTCCCTAACGTTCATAATTGTAATCTCCCCCATTTTATTAAATCCTTTTTTATTTCTAATACCAGATTCACATAATTATCTTCTTTTATTGTTGAACATCTTGCCGTGAGCCAAATTCCTATTTATTTTTTTTAACAATTTGTATACTCATTGTTCTGCTAATTTCTATTTTTGTTTCTCTGTTAGATTTTTTGTTATCATTTTGGTTTTGTCCTTACTGATTATTAAACCTGCCACTTCTCCGCATCTATCTCTTTAATTAAATTTGGTCCTGATTTAATTGGTTCTTCTATGAAGAATACAAGGTTGTCTGCAAATGCTTGGGCCTTGTATTTTTCTTGTTTAATTCTTAGTCCTTTTGTTTCCGAATTCTGTCAAACTCTCCTCAACATTTTTAGTGTCATGATAAAGAGCAGAGGTGAAAGTGGACATCCCTGCCTGACTCCTTTTCCTATTTCAAATGAATTTGTCATTTCTACATTAATTATTACCCATGCTTTTTGTCTTGAATATATTGACTCTAACATTTTTTCCAACTTATTCCCAAATTTCATCTCCTTTACTTGTTGTCTCATAAATTGCCAATTTACTTTATTGAAGGCTTTTTGAAACATCCAGAAAAACTAGTGCAACCTGTTTTTCTGGATGTGCCTCATAATACTCCAGGATATCTAGTACTGTCCTTGTGTTGTTTTTTTAGTTGTCTTGTTGGAAGAAAACCATTTTGATTTGTGTGTATATATTTACTTAATATTTTTTTCAATCTCTCAGCCATTATATTCATAAATATTTTGTAATCGGTGTTCAATGAAGAAATTGGGTTGTAATTATTATTTTTTAATTAAAAATAAACTTTATTAAGATTAAAAAGAAAAATATGTACAATACATAGAATACAACCTTTCATTACAAATGAAATCAATATACAATTATATAACAAATAAACATAAAAATAAAATGTATACATTTCTAATCAACTAAGATGGTGTGATCTTTTATTGAAAACAATTTTACTGATATTCAGTTCCTGTTTTGGATAAACGTTCTTAATCTAACCTCTTCATTTTTCAAATTCTTATCTTTTAATTCCCTTATCTTTAATCCAGTTATACCATTTTTCCCAAGCTGTACTATATTTTGAGTCTACCTTATCCCTAAGTTTTTCTGTAAGTAGGTCCATTTCAGCGCAGTGGACCTACTTACACAAAAACTTAGGGATAAGGAAGACTCAAGACATAGTACAGCTTGGGAAAAATGGTCTGTAATTTTTTATGTGGGTGGTATCTGCACTCTCCTTCGGTATTAATGTAATATATGCTTCTCTTCACGACATTGGTAGCTTTGCCTCTGTAAGTACTTCATTATAAATTTCTAAAAGGATTGGATCTAGCATTTCACCTAAATTTTTATATAATTCTGTGGGTAATCCATCTGTTCCGGGGTTTTTGTTGTTATTTTGTTTACTAATTGCCTCTTTTAGTTCCTCCTTAGTGATCTCTTCATTTAATCTTTCCCTTTCTTCTTCTGTTAGTATTGGAATATTTTCTTCTGTATACTTGTTTGATTTTCTCTTTACTCATATCTTCTTGTTTATAGAGTTTACTAAAATATTCCAGTACTATTTCTTTTTTCTTTTCCATATTATTTTGTATCTTTCCCTCCTTATCTTGTTATTGTTGAATCCATCTCTTTTCTTTTTCCATCCTTAACTTATATGCCAGCCACCTTCCTGGCTTATTGGCATTTTCAAAGTAGTTTTGCTTTACTAATTTCAATGCTCTTAAGTTTTTTTCCTCTTCTAATATGTTCAGTTTACGTTTAGCTAAACTATATTTACTTATGATTTGCTCGATCTCTGGTGTTAATTGCACTTGTATTTCCAATTTTCTAATATCATTCTGTAACTCATTACTTCCTTTTTCTTTTTTCTTTCTGGCATTGTATGCAATTGTTACTCTACTTAAATGGGCTTTCATTGTGTCCCACAAATTCTGTAAAGAGGTATGTTCTTTTGTATTTACTTCAAAAAACATTTCTAATTCTTTCTTAACTTTTGCTAAATATTCTTTATCTTTCAGAATTTGTGGGTTCAACGTCCATCTCCCTCTTTGTTTTGATTGTCCTTTCCATGTTACTATTAGGGGGGTTATGATCTGCCCATATATTTGGTGCTATTTCTATTTGGACTATGTCTTTCATTAGAGTTTTACTTATCCACGCCATATCAATTCTGGACCATGATTTGTGGGGAATAGAGTAAAAGGTGAACTGTTTTTCTTTTGAGTTATATATTCTCCATATATCTATTAAGTTTTGTTCTTCTACCATATTAAAGAATGTTTTTGGAAGGGTGTTCTTTTTTTCTTTTTTTTACTAGTACTTTGATAATCTTTTTTTATGGTCCGCAACTGCGTTAAAATCTCCTATCATACAAATATCTTCTTTGCCTAATTCTAAAAAAATTTCATGTATTTTTTTGTAGTAAGTATCTTGTTGTTTATTGGGGACATAAATTGCAACAAGTAAGAATTTCCTCTGTTCCCATACCACTTCTAACATTAATGTTCTCCCCACTGAATCTGCATATAGTACTTCTGCCTCTATACCTTCTCTGACATAAATTGCTACCCCTCTTTTTTTTTCTTGTGATAGTGCTGTATAAAGTTTTCCTAATTTATTATATTGTAAATATTTTTTATCCTGAGTTCTAATGTGTACCTCCCAGAGGCACACTATTATGCATTTTTTGTTTTGCCAATTTCTTAAAAGTTTGGTTCTGTTTTGATGGAGAATTAACTCCTTTTATATTTAGTGACAGTATTTTCAAATCATTTTCCATTTTCTTTCTTTGCTGCTATTAACTGTTTCCTGTTGTTCCTTGCCTCTGTTTGTGCCCTTATTCTTACTCTGTTCTCTTCTTGTGGTCTTTCTTCTTCTTTCTTTTCCTCTTCTTCTTGCTCTTTTCCATTCTTTTCCAATTGTTGATCATCTTGGCTGGCCGATTCCAGTTTTTCTCTGCTACTACCGAGTTTCTCTGCTACTACCGAGTGTGGAAGTGTTGTGCTTTCTCCAAAGTATCTATCTTAATCTACTTCCCTTGCCACGACACCAACATTCCCTCTGGTGTTACCCATCTGAACAGTATATTATTTTTGTTAAGTCCGGCAGAAAGGAAACGATATGCTCTCCGTTGCTCGCACAGTCTTTTTGGGATTTGCTTTAATATAATGATTTCTTTTCCTTTGTAGAATATTGGCTCATCTCTAGTAATTTTACAGATTATATCCCTTACTTTTCTTCATGTGAAATGGATGTGCACTTCTTTAGGCAGTCTAAATCATCTGATGTAGTTGATATAAACTCAGTAGACTTCATCCAACTCATTGAGTATCTCACTTTTGTCTCTTTGGAGCACCTCTGCAATTATGTCAGTCATTGTAGCTGTTAGGTCTTCCTCTTTACTCTCCTCCACATTCTGAAAGCGCAGATAAAACGAGGCTCTCTCCATTTCCAGCTGGATCAGTGAGTTTTCCACTTCCCTATTCTGTTCCTTCATTTTCTGGTCTACAGATTCTAATTTCTGTTCTGTTTTTTTCTGTTCTTTGTTCAATCATTTGTAGTCTTTGGTCATTTTTTTGTAAGACCTCTTGGATCAATCCCACTTTCTCATCTAACTTCTGGATGTCATTTCTCACTTCTCTTTTCACTTCCTCCATTTCTATCTTCATTTCTCCATGGTTTCTGGTCATGCTTTCCTGTAGCTTTATCATTGTTTCTTGTATTGACAATAAGGTGGCCTGCATGGTCTGTGTGTTCATCGCGGAGGCTGTTTTGTCTGTTGTAAGCATTCCTTTGATAGATCTTTGCATAGATGGGGATGATGTCGCTGTGGCTGTTATTGTAGTGGGTTTCTTCCCAGTATTCACAGCAGTTGTCATAATACTTGTCATTTCTTGCAATATTCTAGGTTGCTGTCCTAATATTCTTTCTATCCTCTCCCACAAGAGCATTCAATATTCTCCTAATTTCTGTCTCTCTTTTTATTCTGCCCTACAACTCTATATCTTGTATTAGTTCCCACTTATTCCACTAAACTCCAAAAGTTATTAGATTATACAATTTTACTGGTCTATCCCACTGACCTAGACAACACTAATATTAACAGTTCACTGTTCTATTACTTCTAGATATTAAACGTTTAAACCGTTAGTTAATTGATAGTTTCACATATACCATCAGTTACCTATCTCCAACAATTAATATAACTCTATAAATTAGTAGTTCTATGTTTCAATACATTTTTAGTAACAATTATACTTTACAAAGAAGTGCAAATAAACAATATATTTAGAGTCTAATCAATATATAATTATATAAACCTAAGTATTTAAGGGTTTTTATCACAAAATGCCACTAAATAACAAGCGTTATTAAAGTAAGAAAAAGAAGAAGAAAGAAAAGAAAAGATCAACTACAATGTTCTTACATGTATAAATATAAATATTATAATCACAGATAACAATTAATTTTAGATTTAAAAGTTCCAATCAGATTGCTTAAGTCTTACTGTAATATTGGTGGCTGTAGACTTAAAGGGTTAATTTTTACTTTCCACCTTCAAAATGTCCAACTCTTCAAATTCTGCACTGTCACAGTCAATCTCCTTCTTTAGCCTTTATATCGGCTTCTTTGTATCTTTTGTTGTTACAATGTTCAAGGAAACTCGAGGAAAATCCACTTTGCTGCTTCAATCAGTTCACTTTCACCTTCTCTTTCAAATCACAGTCAAATCACAGTCAGTCTATTACTTTCCCTTCTTCTTTGTTCTTTTCTTCTCTGCTGCTGGCAACACTATTCGCCCTCTCCCTTTTCCGCTCACCTCACCATTAACTCTGTCTGTGTGCTGCTTAGAGCTTTCTCCTTCACTGTCTCTCTCTGGGCTCACTCTTTCTTCAGCACTTTCCACCAAATCAAACTCCTCCACTCTCACCACTTTTAACACACCGTTCTCTCTCTTCGCTTCCCTTTTCTATCTTGTGAGATGTCGGGTCTCCAGGTTGGCCATTGAAAGCCGACACTTCAGCTCCGGCTTTGAGGGCTCCTCCGTTCGCATCACTGAGGATCGCACCTTCCCACTGTAGCTCTGAAGGTTCGCCTCTTCCTCACCGATCCCCCCAGGACCAATTTTCACTTCAGACAGTCACCGGGGCACTGAATTTCAGCAACAAGGGGCAGAGTGCTGTCACCCTGTGCTGCTTCGAACCCACCTCACACTGGAAGTCCCAGGGCGGAACTTCTGAAGGGAGGATGGTTCCCTCCTTCAGGACCTTCAGCCCAGTTCTGGTCCAGTTCTCCCCACAGCTCCCAGGCTGAAGAGCTGCATGGCCTTTTCTGCTCCCCTCCTTGGCCAAAGAGGGTGTCTCCATCCTTCCTCTCTCCAGCAGAGCAACTCCAAAGGGCTCCAGGGAATCTGGGGAGTCTCCAGGGGCCTCTACCTTCGGGACCATTTCTGAGGCCGCAGGACAGATCCCTCCCTCCCTCCCTCCCTCCCTTCCTTCCTTCCTTCCTTCCTTCCTTCCTTCCCCTGCAGAGAAAAACCTGGCTTGCAAAGGCTACCGAGGGCTGCAAGGTTCCGGATCTGGGATCAAGAGAAAAACTGATGCCCAGGATCAGAAAGGGGGATTCAGCCCCTGGACCCCCTTTCCCCCAACCTGCCCGCAACCCCAAGCAGCTCCTCACAGAGCAGGGCCCAGGGCCCCCCGAGTAGGACAGGGAAAGAGGCAGCTGGAGAGGCTGCCCCCCTGCTTCTCCCCCCGATGGGGACAGGATTGGGCCCTCGGGGAGCCCGGTGCGAATCCTGCCTCCTCCTCCTCCTCCTCCTCCTCCTCCTCCTCCTCGCCTGGCTTCTCTCCTCTCATGCTGGGTGTTGAGGTAATTCCCTGTTAGGAGAATGAGCGCATACAGGGAGACGTATTTGAGAGAAGTGTTTGAATAATACACACACAGCACACAGATACACTGTACAGTAAATGTCGGTTTTTACTTCCAGAAAGTTCTAAGCAAAGTTCAAGATAGGTAATCCAAAGTCATTCACAGGTAAAATCAGTCAGTTTTCAGTCCAGGGATAATCCAATAACAAAGTCCAGTATCATAAACAGTTCAGTATCAGACTTACATCAAATCCAAGAATAACAGTCAATACAGGAACGGCAAAACTCTCCCAACAGAAGGAAACAGAGAGACTCACTGAGACACACTCTCTTCTGAGACTAAGACTAAACAACCCAGGTTTCTGGCTCCATCTTATGGCCGTTTGAGAAACCACAGCCAATTACACTTTTAGATTTTCTTAAAGAGACAATATTAAAATGTCTATCCTGGTTTATATATTTCCAACCCAAATAGCTGTTAGGTGACTTACATTCCTAACATTCTCCCCTTTTGGGTAAGACAATATATACAACCTTACATTCTAAGTCCATAATCCTCACAGCTAGCCTTATGCTTTATAGAGTATTGGGCCTTTGTAAAATTATCTGCTATATTGTTTTCTGACATACAGTATTCTAGCTTAATCAATTTACTTTGCACACATTGTCTCACATTTAACTATCTTAAATCTGTCTGTTTCGTACTTGTCTTAACAGCAATATTTGACTCCATTTGTATTGCTGATTATCTTCATAAACAATAGAATCTGTTACATCAATTCCCATGTCAATTGGTAGTTGCTTATACAAAACTAAATCTGTACATAGTAAAGACAAGCATGAGAATTCAGCCTTCATTGTTGACAAACTTAGATGTTTCTGTCAAATAGACCTTCATCCAATCAACACCTTTCCCAATAATACTACAGTACCTGATGTAGATTTTCGTGTATTTATGTCTCTAGCAAAACGTGCATCCGCATATGCAGTTAAACTCAGTTCATCTTTAGGCTCCAAATACAATGCATAATGCATTGTTTGTTTCAGATATCTTAACACACATTTAGCAGCTTGCCAGTGCCTTTCAGTCGGCTCAGAGTTAAATCTTGCTAATTGGTTAACACAGTATGCTATCTCTGGCCTTGACCAATTACTGAGATAAGATAAACTACCAATCAAGGACTGATAAATGTTCTTATCAAAAATAGGACTTTGAACATCACTATGGCTAAATTCCTGGCTCATTGGTGTTTTAGCCGGCTTACAAAGTTCCATTTTAAAACTTTTTAGTAATTGGTTAATTTTATCTGCCTGTGAGATCTTGTATCCTCCCCTAGTTCTATCTATCTTTAAACCAAGATATTGTTTGATTTCTCCTAACTGTTTTATCTTAAATTTCTAACAGTGAGATTATTTTAGTAGCTTCTTGTTCAGTTTTGGTGATTAATGCTATGTCATCAGTAAACAATAGCAACAATGAAACTACACCATCACTTTCCTTTTTAAATAAACATGGATTAGCCATGTCAGCTACAAAGCCTATCTTATTTAATTCCTTAACTATACACTGGTTCCACTCATATCCTGATTGCTTCAAGCCATAAAGACTCTTTTTCAATCTCCAGCAATCAGTTGTATTATCATTTTTGATAACTAAAGGTTTCTTTAGATAAATAGTGTGTTGCAACGGTGCATGCAGATATGCCATCTCTACATCTAAATGATTTATAATGTATTTCTCCTAAGCTGCCCACACTAAGGCTGCTCGTAATGTAGTAGCCTTCAGACTAGGTGCAACCACCTCATCATAGTCATTTGTTGTCTGATCGAACCCTTGTGCTACTAACCTGGCTTTATGGGTAACAGTCCCATCCACACTAGTCTTATAAATCCATTTACACCCTATGGCATGTTTACCAGATGGTAACTTAACATTTTCGTATACCTCCAACCTTTGTAAGGTTCCTTATCCATTGCATTGTGCCAAGCAGCCTGATCCTTAGCAGGATACAGTTTTAGTTCATTATAGTTACCAGGAACTGTATTCACTTGGCATACAACACTAGCCTGATATCTATCAGGTGGTCGTGTTACTCGGGTTGAATGTCTTGGTAATACAGGGCTTACTGGTGGACTCTCCTGTTCCACCTGCTCCTGTTCTTCTACCTCCTCCTGTGCCTGTTCTTCCTCCTCCTGTGCCTGTTCTTCCTCTTTAATGGCTATTGATGGTTTAACTATTTCATCATTAGGGACTACTTTGGTGTCAATAATAACATAATTGCTGGATTCCTGTTCCAGTTTATTCCACCCAATGTGCTCAAGAAATTTTGCACTAGCGCTACAGTAAACATTAGCTGTGCCTGGATCCCAGAATCTAAACGATGTATGGTTGGCCTTGTAACCTACGAAAAATAATTTCCTAGCTCTATGTTGCCCTTTCAGTCTTACTTGTGAGGGAATATGCACCCATGCTGGAGCTCCAAATGTGTGTAAATATCTTAAATTTGGCTTTCTGCCATGCCAACGAGTGAATGGCAATTCTCCAGTTGTTGTATTTACTACATTGTTTAACACATGGTTACTACACATTATGGCCTCACCCCACAATGTTTCAGGCAAACCTGAATCGGATAACATAGTGCAAGCCATGGCTTGTAATGTTTGCCCTCTTCGTTCTACAAACGAGTTATGTTGTGGCCTATAAGGTGCAGAATGTTTATGCTCAACACCAGCCAATTTCAACATAGTTTGGAATCTTTTGTTAACAAACTCAGTCCCATTATCAGTAACTAAAGTAATTACTTTACTTTTCATTTTTCTCTCTGTAAACCTTAGCCAATTAAAGAAATGTTGGAATGTTTCTTTTGTTTTTCATGAGATAGCAGAAACCGTACTGTGAGTAATGGTCCATTATACTCAAAACATAGCAGGCACCTCCCAAACTGGGTTTCTTAGGACCAATTATGTCAGCAAACACAACCTCTAAAGGTTCTTTGGTCTTAAAACCATTCAGTCTGTTTGCTGGAGTAACCTTGCTTTTCTCCTGACTACAGGCATTACAGTTTAAATACTTGCTACAGGGTTTTAATTTTACTCCCTCTGACAATTCAACAGTTTGTTTCAACATTTTGAAATTAATGTGCCCTAGACCTCTATGCATTAAATGTATACATTCGTCATGTGGCTTAACATTGTTATAAACTGAGTTAGCCATCTTCAACTGGTCATCATGTATCACATACAAATCATTCTCTAAAGTAGCAGGAACACTTTTACCCTCTTTCTCTATTATAAAGTTATCTCCCCTAAAGGTTACTACATAACCAAGATTAACTAAAGCCCTTACTGATAACAAATTAAATTTCAGTTTAGGTACATATAACATAGTTAAATGCTCATTTACACATGAACAATATGCAGTACCTTCACCAGATGCTTTCATCTTCCATCCATTTGCCAATGATACATGTTGCTTACTCGTAGACATCGTTACAAACCTCTCTCTATCTTTAGTAATGCACTGCGATGCTCCACTATCAACTACCCACAAATCATGGTTTACAGTTGAATTGTTAGACATAGCTAAACTAACATGCTTCTTAGCTTTCTGGTGATTACCAGTATTCTGTTGTTTTCTCTTCTTACAGAATCTAGCTATATGACCCTTAGCCCCACAAGAAAAACATTTCCTAACAGTGTAGGCAGTTGAAGACAAATCCTCTTCTTGCGGTTGGTCCCTATCCAGTCATCTTCTTGCTTCTTCTAACAATCTTCCGGTTATGTCAGTCAATGTCAGTTCATCTTTGGTCAGGACTTCCAGTGAAGATACATAATCATCATAACTTTCATCCAATGAGGAAAGAATGATGCAAACCTGATGCAGCTCTGAAAAAATCAGTTCCTTTTTATGTAGCTCTTGAAAAGTTCTTTTCATGAAGTTCAAATTAGCTAACATATCTCCACCTTTCAGAAGATGTGCTCTAAACAGTTTATGTGTAAGATGTATGTGTGCACCTACACTGTCACAAACATAAATCCTCTTCAAATTCTCCCAACACCTAGCAGCAGACTCTTCTCCACAAATATGAACTAGCTGCTGGTCACTCAGTGTGAGTCCAATTATACAAAGAGCTTGTTTGTTGTTCAGTTTAAAGTCAGCAAGTTTCTTGGCATCATCCTCATTTTCTGGATCCCATGCATTTACATCTGGTGGATCTTGAACTGCAGCCCATAACCCTTCTCTATGCAGAAGTAGACTGCACTTCATAGATCAGGAAATATAGTTTCTTCCATCCAGCCAGGTTATCAGTGATAGACTTGTTGAAGTGTTTTGTGCCATCTTTACCAGGACAGTAACCCACAATTAAACAGTAAACAGCTGTCTGTATACGGTACTGTGTATTCACACCAACTCTCAGTTATCTGAGCCTGGTATGGCCTGGGCCCATAACCAGTGTTGAGGTAATTCCCCGTTAGGAGAATGAGTGCACACAGGGAGATGTAGTGAGAGTGATGTTGAATAACACACGACCAGCGCACAGTTACACTGAATAGTAAAATGTAGGTTTTTACTTCCAGTAAACGGTTAAGCAAAGTCCAACAAGCAGTCCAAGTTATACACGGTTATAACAGTCTTTTTTCAGTCCAGGGATAATCCAAATATCAAAGTCCAGTATCAAAAACAGTTCAGTAATAGACTCACAACAATCCAAGAATAACGATGATCAGCAACAGTCAATAGGGAAATGCAGGAACCAAAAACAGCGAACATCAGAACATCAACCAACTAGCAACTAGCAACACTCTCTGGGAAACCAGGTTTCTGGATCCATCTTATGGCCGTTTGAGGAACCACACCCAATTACAATTTTTAGCATTCCCTTAAAGAGACAGTATTAAAATGTCTATCCTGGTTTATATATTTCCAACCCAACTGTTAGGTGACTTACATTCCTAACACCCCACTCCTTTTCCCTCAGGCTTCTTTCTCTATCTTTTCCTTGGGTCCCTCTCCAAGTTTTCCCCCTCCCCCTCCAGGTCCCGATAGAGCAATGGGGGGTGGGGGGTTCTTAGTCTCCTCCCAAAATTCAGAACCTCCCCCAGAAGGGACCAAAGCTCCCCTCTTGCCTGACCTCCAAAGCCTCCATTCTGAGATTCGGAAGAAAAACGGAAGTTTCTGAAGAAGCAAAATTACTTTGGCTCCAATGCCTTTTTTTCCTTCTGTGGCTTCAGGGCTGAAAATGCCTCAGTTTCCCGCTTTCTCTTTTCCTTCCATTTATTTATTTAGTTAGTTAGTTAGTTATTTGTCAAGTAAGTATTAGATAACAGGTATAAGCAGGGTTGGGATTCAAATTTCTTAACAACCGGTTCTGTGGGCATGGCCTAATTTGTGGGTGTGGCTTGGTGGACATGTGACTGGGTGGGTGTGGCTTATACATAAATATTGTAAATATTTATGTAAATATTGTATTATATGTATATATATATGAGCAGCTTTTACCCAAAATAAGGCAAAGCAGATTGAGTTGCTTGCAGAATCATAGATTCACTCACAGATCTACCTTTCTGCAATCTGCTGCCTGAGTCTGCACTGAAAAATAGAAGCTTCAGTCCTAAGGAAGGTTTGGCTCTGCTCTCAGGCCACTTCTCCCCCATCCCCAATCCCCTAAATACCACCCCTGACTGGACCTCAGGGAAGCCTCCTGGGCAAAGGCAAAGCAGTACAACAGTGATTGAGATTAGCTAGAAAGCAGAAATTCGACAGGAGGCGGGGAGGGGCCAGTCAGTGGCGTGATTTGATGGTTCTTCAAACTGCACAGAATCGTAACAACTGGTTCTATAGAACTGGTCCGAACTGGTAGAATCCCACCCCTGCTTGGAAGGCAAAGTATGGGACAAAACTCCCACCTCTCCATCACCAAGGCAGCATCTGCTGAATCCTTGCAAAACTGGGCAAGGCAGAGAGAGGAGAGCAGACAGAGCTGAATTGGTCTCCCTCCCTCTCTCTCTCTCTCTCTCTCTTTGGCTGCCTGACTGGCGGGAAACGGCAGCTTTGTTGGTGCTGGACACACGACCTGCTCTCTGCCAAGGGTGGGAGGGAGGGAGAGAGAGATGCCGGGGCGAGTGGAGCAGTGTTGTAATGGGCTCCAGAAGGAGGAGGGGGTATCCAGTCTCCCCCATTGTGAAGCATGTGTCAAATTGGGGACTGGATCCCCTCCTCCTGCTCCTCCTGGAGCCCATTACAACACAACGCAAGAGAGGGAGAGAGCAAGGGACAGCAAGAAAGAGAAGAGAGAGCAAGGCGCTGCGAGAGCAGCGGGCAGGCCATGGAGGGGGTATTGGGTCTCCCCACTTCCCACCCCAGGCCAAAGAAAAGCCAGCTGGGCTTCTCCTTCCTTCCAGCCTTCCCCCTGCTCCCTTCCCCCCACTCAATCCTACTTCGGGACAAAGTTTTACTTTGTAAATTACTTTGTAAAACTCTCTAGTCCTATAAATTACTTGTCTCCAAACTTAGTTTTACATCTTCCTAGAACAGACTGATTTCTTTCTGGCATTTCTTTGTGTTCTTTTCCTTCCTTTGTCTTCCTAATTGACCACTTGGTCCCCTGTTAATCAGCAAAGATCCAAGGTGTGTAGATTGCTCTTGATAGTTGGAGGTGCCTATCAGTCTCTGGAGGAAGCAGGGGTGACATTTATGAAAGAAACAAGGATTTGCAAAGGATTTTGATGGCAGAATCATATGTCTTAACACAGGAAGGATGCAATTGGTTGCAGGCATATGTTTTTACAGAGGCCTATGTTTTACAAGAGAACAACATGTCTACAGAATAACAGGTTTTCTAATTAATACTATAACATATTCTATTATAGAATTATTTCCCTACATCTAAGAATTGTGCCAGTTGGAGCATTTGGTGAAGGAGATCAAGAGGGATCCCGCCCAAGACCTCTGCGGTGATCCTGGGATCTGCCTGATCTCCTCAGTCTCCATCTGCCACCACCTTCCCTGTCCCCAAGATCCCTTCCACCCTCCCTGTCACCCCATCCTGAGCAAGCTGCCCTCTGGGAGTGGGACACCTCTCTACCTCCTTCCCCAGAACGGGCCTGGTTCTTCAGCTGGAAGGAGACCAACCAGCTGCAGGCAGAGTTCCTCTGGAGGAGAGCTGTTGGTAGATACTTCATAGAATATGAAAGAAGTTGGAAGGGACCTTGAAGGTCAACTAGTCCAAGGGTGTCAAACTCAAGGCCCGCGGGCAGGATTTGGCCTGTGATGAGGTAGTAGACAAACTGTGTCTCCCCAAAAGCAGAGAAAGGAACTAGAACAGGGGTGTCAAACTCAAGGCCTGCATGGCCATCCAGGGAACTGTAAGGGTCTGGCCCACCTCACTTCAATTTGGCCCACGCCATCCCGATGACTTTGGTTGCCCTGCATGCTGCGATGGAGAACGGAGCTGGAAAGCAGGTTAGTGAAAGGATGTGGCTGCCTTGGGTAGGGGGTGAGGAGTGGGGTGAGGGTTTGGCATGGGTGGCCTGGCTGAAGGGCCCTCGGATAAGCCAGTATGGGGTGGGTGGGGCAGCTCTGCACCCGCCTTGCAGAGAGAGAGAGAGAGAGATTTGTGCTTCAGCCGAGGCAGTCAAGCTGCTGGCAGCGGCGGGAGGGGCAGGAGCCACCGGGATGCCCCTCCCAACCAGCCAGCCGCACGTTCTTCTCGTCGTCCTCTTCGTCTCCGTTCAAGCAGCGTCGGCCCCCGCAGGACAGGGTCTCATTCGGGGCGCTGCAGGATGCGGGCGGCCTCCGCGCCCCCACTTTTTTGGCTGCCAGGGTAGGGCTGGAGGGAGGCCCCCGGAGGCAGTTTTGGGAGCCCAAAGGGACATCTAGTCCACCCCTCCATGCTCACAGAGGAAAGTCTAGCTGAGAATCGTGAAGAGAGCAAAGAAAGCTGAGGGTCCCCGTAGGGCCTGCCCTGAACACCCCCCCCCCCATTGAGCTGCAGCCTCCTCCAATACTGAAGGGATCCCGCCTCCCACTTTCAGCTCCGTTCTCTGCCCCGAACGCTCTCAAGGTGACGTCACAAAGGACTCTGCCTGGAGACCGATGACGCTGCAACAGGGAGAATCCCAATTGGTGCTTCAGCTCGTTTCCCCCCCAGCTCAAAAGTCCGAGAAAACGTTTTCCCCACCTGCAGTTCAGACCACCCCGCCCCCGTCCCCGATTGCTCCTCTGCGGCTGGAAACATCTGGCCGGGACACATACACACTCCTCTCTCTCTCTGTTTCCTTCCCTCTCTCCCTCCCTCCCGCTCTCTCTCTCTCTCATCTGCCGTAGGAAGAGCTACCGCACTGGATGATGGGAGAGGGCAGCCCCACAGCCAGCGAGAAGTTGGGGGTCACCCACAGACAACCCCCCCCCCCAAAAAAACCCGAAGGGTTAGGGAGAGGTGCCGCTTCGCTTCAGGAGATAAAAACGCCGTTTCCTCCCTTGCAACACGCATCTCTCTAGCTCGGAACACACACACATATATAAAGTAAAATGTTGGAAGAAATTTCACCCGTATAAAGGGGCATATCTGGAGCGAAGCGGCGCCTGGCTGGGCTTGGAAGGCAAGAGAAATTTTGGCTCTCGCCTCGGAAGCCCGAATGGCCGTGGCGGTTGCTAGAGGCGGCGACCTGGGATCACCAGACGCGGCGAAAACGGCAGGAAAATCCTTGGCTCGCCCGGCTCCTTTCCCGGCTGCCCCAGGAGAGTATTTGGCGGGCTGCCCCAGAGGAGAGAGAAGGGGCCAAGCTTTCCTCCGAAGCCCCGGAAGCAAAGGGTGGAGACTCTTCGGGGAGAGAAGAAGCGTTGAAGAACTGGAGAGAAACTGCCTGACAGGGAAGACAATCAGCCCGTGGGACTCCTTGCCACCAGAAGTTGTGGGCGCTCCGTCACTGGAGGCCCTGAGGGAGAGACCGGGCAGCCCCTTGTCCGGAATGCTGGAGGTTTTCCTGCCCGAGCAGGGGGCTGGACTAGAAGACCTCCCAGGTCCCCTCCAGCTCTGTTCCATTCTAACTGCAGGCTGTTCTCGGTTCTGCCCGTCAATCAACCGCCTTTCTTAAGCAGCCTCCATTTTCTTCCCTTCTTGGACCTGGATCTGATTTCCCTTCCCTTTCATGGGGTAAAATAGGAACCCACAACTGGCAGGTGCAATCGAAGAGATTGAATGTGGGGGAATCGCGCAGCTGCTGCCCAAAGGAAGCGGGAGACACCAACACTAACTTGTAGTTTTATATCAATATAAATGTATTTAACACTCGCAGCAGAGAAGACAAGTCAGGAACATCCTGAGGTAAATCTCAAACAGCCCAGAGAAGAAAAAGGTGGGGAAACAAGGGAAACGCCCCCTTTCCACCCGCAGCAACCAATCAGAGCGCAGATCCCCTCAGGAGGGAGCCCACCCTCACTCAGCCACAAGGGGGTGATTGAGGCCTTTGTGCGCTTTTCTTCTCCAGTCATTAAATGGGATATTTTCACATTTAAAGTGTTCAAAAGAAAAAGACCCAAAATGACTTTGCTTTTGTCCATTACATTGAATTGTCAGGCTGGAATGGTTTTTTTTTAAATCTTGCACTAGGCTAAAAAGAAAGTCAACATCTTTGTTTTCCTTTTTTCTCTTGTACCTCAAACTTTCTTTTCCCCTCTCTCCTTCCCTTAATTTCCTATTTCTATTTTTCTTTGTGTTTTGTATAATAACATCTCGAGACTCTAGAAAGAGGGCAGAGAAGAACAACAAAGATGGAGGCTGAAATATATTTGAAAAAACGGTTGCTGGAACTGGGTGTGTCTGGTCTGAGGAAAAGAAGGACGAGGGGAGACATGGTGGCATCTTCCAATATCTCAGGGATTTCCACAAAGAAGATTTCTCTCTCCTCTCCTCTAAATAAATATAGAAGTGGATCTAATGAAAGAGGTGGGGGTGGAGTTGTATTTTATAGATAAGAAATAACCAAACCACTCTAGAAACGCCACAGAAGAAAAAAGAAAACCTCATTCAAGGCATTTGGGTTCATATAAAAGGGGGGAAAGAAGCCTTTGTCTGACAGGGAGCCATGGAGAGGGGCCTTTCCCCCGACTCCCAAGCCCATCATCCCCACCCTCTCCTTTCCCCCTCCCATGCGCTCCTTTTTCTTGCCCTTTCTACCATCCTGGTCCTTTGCCCCAAATCCACCAGGGGGCGCCCTCCGCCAAGGGAAGGGAACTCCAGGCGCTTCCCCATTGGGCCACTGGAGGGCAAACATCACGGCTGCCTTCCCAGAGGAGGCGGCGAAGGGAGTGACATTACTGAGCCTTGCCTTTCTAGGATGCCAAACTCGCCTCTGGGACGCCGCAGGAATTGGAGAGGCTGCGGGAGAGTCTGGCGGGGGGACATCCAGACATGCCCTGGGTGAGTGGGGGGAATCTTCCCGGGGTCCCATGCTCCCCAGCTCCCTCTCTATGTGAAGGGGGAGGGGAGGGGGGCCTGGCGGAGGCACAGTGTTAGGAATGTAGGTCACCTAACAGCTATTTGGGTTGACAATATATAAACCAGGATAGACATTTTAATACTGTCTCTTTAAGAAAATCTAAAAGTGTAATTGGCTGTGGTTTCTCAAACGGCCATAAGATGGAGCCAGAAACCTGGGTTGTTTAGTTTTAGTCTCAGAAGAGAGTGTGTCTCAGTGAGTCTCTCTGTTTCCTTTTGTTGGAGAGTTTTGCCGTTCCTGTATTGACTGTTATTCTTGGATTTGATGTAAGTCTGATACTGAACTGTTTATGATACTGGACTTCGTTATTGGATTATCCCTGGACTGAAAACTGACTGATTTTACCTGTGAATGACTTTGGACTGCCTATCTTGAACTTTGCTTAAAACTTTCTGGAAGTAAAAACCTACATTTACTGTACAGTGTATCTTTGTGCTGTGTGTGTGTTATTCTTCACTTCTCTCACTACGTCTCCCTGTATGCGCTCATTCTCCTAACGGGGAATTACCTCAACACTGGTATGGGCCCAGGACATACCAGGCTCAGATAATTGAGAGTACACAGTACTGTATACAGACAGCTGTTTACTGTTTAATAGTGGTTACTATCCTGGTAAAGATGGCACAAGACACTTCAACAAGTTTATCACTGATAACCCGGTTGGATGGAACAAACTATATTTCCTGATCTATGAAGTGCAGTCTACTTCTGCGTAGAGAAGGGTTATGGAATGTAGTTCAAAATCCACCGGATGTAAATGCTTGGAATCCAGATAATGAGGATGATGCCAAGAAGCTTGCTGACTTTAAACTGAACAACGAACAAGCTCTTTGTATAATTGGACTAACACTGAGGGACCAGCAGCTAATTCATATTCGTGGAGAAGAGTCTGCTGCTAGGTGTTGGGAGAATTTGAAGAGGATTTATGTTTGTGACAGTGTAGGTGCACACATACATCTTACACATAAACTGTTTAGAGCACATCTTCTGAAAGGTGGAGATATGTTAGCTCATTTAAACTTCATGAAAAGAACTTTTCAAGAGCTACATGAAAAGGAACTGATATTTTCAGAGCTGCATCAAGTTTACATCATTCTTTCCTCATTGGCTGAAAGTTATGATGATTATGTATCTTCACTGGAAGTCCTGACCAAAGATGAACTGACATTGACTGACATAACCGGAAGATTGTTAGAAGAAGCAAGAAGACGGCTGGATAGGGACCAACTGAGGAAGAAACAACCACAAGAAGAGGATTTGTCTTCAACTGCCTATACTGTTAGAAAATGTTTTTCTTGTGGGGCTAGGCGACATGTAGCTAGATTCTGTAAGAAAGGAAAACAACAGAATACTAGTAATCACCAGAAGGCTAAGAAGAATGTTAGTTTAGCTATGTCTAACAATTCAACTGTAAACCATGATTTGTGGGTTGTTGATAGTGGAGCATCGCAATGCATTACTAAATATAGAAAAACATTTGTAAAGATGTCCACAAGTAAACAACATGTATCATTGGCAAATGGATGGAAGATGAAAGCATCAGGTGAACGTACTGCATACTCTTGTATATACAAACATTTAACTATATGTACCTAAAATGAAATTTAATTTATTATCAGTAAAGGCTTTAGTTAATCTTGGTTATGTAGTAACCTTTAGGGGAGGTAACTGTATAATAGAGAAAGAGGGTAAAAGTGTTCCTGCTACATTAGAGAATAATTTATACGCGATACATGATAACCAGTTGAAGATGGCTAACTAAGTTTATAATAATGTTAAGCCACATGACAGAAACATTTAAGTTTACAACAATGGACGCTGAATTCTCATGTTTGTCTTTATTATGTACAGATTTAGTATGTTATAAGCAACTATTGATTGATATGACAATTGATTTAACAGATTCTATTGTCGTTTATGAAGACAACCAATCAGCAATACAGATGGCTTCAAATCTTGCTGTAAAGACCAGAACAAAACACACAGATTTAAGATATTTAAATGTAAGACAATATGTGCAAAGTAAAATGATTACACTGGAGTATGTGCATGTCAGAAAATAACATCGCAGATCATTTTACAAAAGCCCAAGGCTCTGTAAAGCATAAGGCTTGCTGTGAGGATTATGGACTTAGAATGTAAGGTTGTATATATTGTCCTACCCAAAGGGGAGAATGTTAGGAATGTAAGTCACCTAACAGTTGGGTTGGAAATATATAAACCAGGATAGACATTTTAATACCGTCTCTTTAAGGGAATGCTAAAAATTTTTAATTGGGTGTGGTTCCTCAAATGGCCATAAGATGGAGCCAGAAACCTGGTTTCCCAGAGAGTGTTGCTAGTTGCTAGTTGGTCAATGTTCTGATGTTCGCTGTTTTTGGTTCCTGCATTTCCCTATTGACTGTTGCTGATCATTGTTATTCTTGGATTGATGTGAGTCTATTACTGAACTGTTTTTGATACTGGACTTTGATATTTGGATTATCCCTGGACTGAAAACTGACTGCTATAACCGTGTATGACTTGGACTGCTTGTTGGACTTTGCTTAACCATTTACTGGAAGTAAAAACCTACATTTTACTGTTTACTGTATCTGTGTGCTGGTCGTGTGTTATTCAACATCACTCTCACTACATCTCCCTGTGTGCACTCATTCTCCTAATGGGAAATTATCTCAACAGTGGGGCTGAGGGAAAAGCAGAGAGAGGGACCCGAGCGAAAGATAGAGAAAGAAGTCTGAGGGAAAAGGAGAGAGAGGGCCTGCAGGGGGTCTCCAGACTTGGCAACTTTTTTTTTTAAGTTTTTATTGTTTTTTGACATACAAACAAACAGACAAAACATAAAAACATCAGCTCCCCCATATTTATATACAAACAGTGAGTCGGTTGGTTCATCAGTTTTGTGCATTCATCTCATAGTCACAATTACAATTACCTTATATAATAACTCTTATTGTCAATACAAACTTATAAATCATAATATCACTATTAAAAAAAAGTTTGACTAAACTTTTATTCGATCATGCCTTTGTGAGATAACTATATTTTAAGTAATTTATTCTAAAACAAATCATATAATCGTGCCAATTCTATCCTAAATAAGAGAAAAAAAAGAAACAGAAAACTATTATATAAATATGATATCAAGTACCAAAAAAGAGAAAAGAAAAATGAAATCAATATTATTCCTTATTGTCTAACATTTCTATTTTTGTATTTCATCATTCAACCATTGATAGAAAAGATCCCAAACTATATAAAATTGTTTATCTTCTTGCTCTCTGATTTCAAAAGTCAATCTACTCATCTCAGCACATTCCAATATTTTCTTTATGACTTCTTCCTGCAATGGAATTTTCTCATTTTTCCAATTTTTTGCAAATACAATCCTAGCCGCAGTCAATACATTTACAATCAAATATTTCAGCTCTTTACTATAAACGTCTGGTAAGATTCCCAATAAAAAAAGCTCCGGTTTCAAGTCTATGTGCTTCTTTGTCATTTTTTCCAACCACATGTGGATTTTAGTCCAATATTTTCTAGCATCCTCACAAGTCCACCACATATGGTAGTATGAACCAGGTTTCTGATGACATTTCCAGCATTTTTCAGATTTGTTCTTAAACATTCTTGCAATTCTTGTCGGGGGGAAATGCCACCTGTAAAACATCTTATACAAATTTTCTTTAAAGGCTGTAGACATTGTCATTTTATAATTTTGCAACCATAATTTCTGCCATTTCTCTAAGTCAATCCCATATCCAAAATTCCTCCCCCAAGCAATCATAGTTTCTTTAACTTGTTCTTCCTCCAGCTTAATTTCCAATAAGTAACCATATAATTTTTTAATCACCTTTTCATCAGTACCCATCAAAATCTTATCTAAATCAGTTTGTTTATCATAAAATCCCTCTGCTTTGGAATCCTCATGATACTTTGAATGTATTTGCAGATATGAAAACCAATTCATCTGTATACCTTGTTCCTCTAATTTTTGCATCGATTTAAGTTCACCCTTTTCATCTAGTAATTCCCCATAGCTAACTGTTTGTTCCTTTTTATAGATTATAGGGTAAGAAAACGCTTCTATCATCGATAACCAAACTGGAATTTTCAAATAACATTGTTTTTTTGTCTTCTCCCAATTTAACCACAGAGACTCCCGTATATAATGTCTTCTAAAATACCCCTGTGTTTTGGTTCCCTTATACCATAAAAAAGCATGCCAACCCAACAACAAATCATGACCTTCTAATGTCAACAATCTAGTTTTCCTTAATGTTATCCATTCTTTAACCCACATCAAATTTGCAGCTTGGTAGTACAACTCCCAATTAGGCAGGCCTAACCCTCCTCTAGATCTAGCATCCTGTAAAAGCTTTAACTTTATCCTTGCTTTCTTGCCTTGCCATATATACTTCAAAACAATTTTATTTAAATCCTCAAAATATTCTTTTCCAAGCCTAATTGGTATTGTTTGAAACAAAAATAAAATTCTGGGTAAAATGTTCATCTTAATTGTTGAGATCCTTCCTATTAATGACAATTGTAGGTTTTCCCATTTTTTCAAATCTTGGGCTATCTGTTGTTTAAGTTTAATATAATTGTTCTCCTTTAATGTACTACATCTTGACGTCAAATATATCCCCAAATACTTAACCTTATTTGTAACTTGAATTTTTAACAATTCTGCCAGTTCTTCTCTTTGTCTCAGCAACATATTCTTTGACAAAATCTTTGTTTTATCTTTATTTATTTTCAGACCGGCCATCTCCCCATATGCCTCTATCTTTTCCAACAGCTTCGAGGCTGTTTCTATAGGGTCTTCAGGATAAAGACTAGGTCATCTGCAAAAGCTTGTAGTTTAAATTCTTCCTTTTTAATTTTCATTCCTTTTATAGCTTTATCTTCTCTGATATTTCTATTCAACACTTCCAAAGTCAATACAAATAACAAGGGCGAAAGAGGACAACCTTGTCTTGTGCCTTTTCTTATATTAATAGAATCTGTAAATTCTCCCTCCATCATTACCTTAGCTGTTTGTTCATTGTAAATTGCTTCTATTGCTTGAATAAATCTTCTAGCAAAGCCCATCTGTTCCATTAAAAGTAACATAAATCTCCAATTTACGTTATCAAATGCCTTTTGAGCATCTAAAAATATCAAAGCCATTTGCTTTTCAGGATGCGCCTCATAATATTCAAGGTGTCCAAAATTACTCTCATATTGTCTCTAATTTGTCGCTTTGGCAGAAACCCATTTTGATCTGGGTGGATAAAGTTATTCAGATACTTTTTAAGTCTTTCTGCTAATATTGAAGCAAAAATTTTATAATCTGCATTTAATAAGGAAATCGGTCTATAATTCTTGATTTGAAGTAGGTCCGCCTCCTCTTTTGGAATAAGTGTAATATAAGCCTCTGACCATGTTTTAGGTATTATCTTTTTTTAACATAACTTCATTCATAACTTCTAACAGTGGAATACACAATGATTCTTGAAAGGTTTTATAAAATTCTACAGGAAACCCATCTGGACCTGGTGCCTTTCCATTATTTTGTTTCTTAAGTGCTTGGCTTAACTCCATCATTGTTATATTGCTTTCTAACATTTCTTCAATCTCTTTAGGTATCTTAGGTAGATTTGCATTCTGCAGGTATTGTTTAACTTTCTCCTCATCAATATCTTCTTTCTTATACAAATGTTTGTAAAAATCATAAATAATTTCTTTTTTCTCTTTGCTGCCATAACAAGTTTTACCTTGGTCATCTATTAACTGCAATATTTTCCTCGACTCGGCAACTTTAAGACTTGTGGACTTCAACTCCCAGAACTCCTCCAGTAATATGGCTGGCTATGAAATTCTGGGAGTTGAAGTCCACAAATCTTAAAGTTGTTGAGTTTGGGAACCCCTGCCTAGAGGCATGAAGGGCCAAGAGTGGTCTTTGCTTCTCTCTTGTGGACGGTTGTGGAACTCATTGCTCAAAAACACATTTGCTGTGTTTTTTTCTTGCAAAGTAAAGAGACTTAAATGTAAATCATTAAATGGGAAGGCTGCTTGAAAAGAGGAGGTGAAAGGTGGTTTTTTTTTTCCCCTGGTCCCTCCTCTTTTGTTTTCTGAACGCCCTGAAGAGAAAGCAGAAGACAAGGCTTTCCTTACAATTCCCAAGCTGAGCCTTGGACCAAGAGAGGTCTTTGCTCCTCTCTTCTGGACAGCTGTGGAACTCATTGCTCCAACACATTTCCTATTTCTCTTCTGCAAAGTTAAGAGACTTCAGGGTGACTCATTCAAGAGGAATCTGCTTCAAACAAGGAAGTGAATGTTTTTGTTTGTTTTTTCCTGGGCTTTTCTCTTTCGTTTTCTGAACACCCTGAAGAGAAAGCAGGAGACGAGGCTTTCCTTACAATTCTCAGGCCGAGCCTTGAACCCGGAACTGGACAGGCAGAGCGGTGGTCCAGCCTTTGGAGGAAGTGGGCTGCAGCTGCTCCCTCTTGCCAGGCTCACAGGTTAGGGCAGGTAAGGGGCTTCCTGCTTTGAGGAAGATCCTCTGCTTCCCCCCCTCCTCTCCCCCAGCCTCCCAGGCCCTGAAGAAGACCTTAAAGAATGGGGAGGAAAAGTGGCCCCCGTTTCAGGGACCCTTTTTAGGATAGGAAAACCAGAGGACCAGATGAGATGCCATCTTGTGGCAGGAAACTGACTGCTTCAAAGGGTTTTACAAACTCTGGATTCCCATCATAAAGTCCGCCAGTGGTTCCAAGGATGAGGAGATCCAGCAGAAGAGAAGACGCCAAGGAGAGCAGAAGATCCACCATCCCCTGAGGCATTCCAGATCCCTTCAACCAGGTGAGAACCCCCCTCCCAGAAGCACCAAGTTGGTGGCGGAGTGGAACTTGGCGAGGGCTTCTCTGGTGCAAAGCAGGTGAAGTAGTTCCTTCCTTTGAGACGTGGGTGAGCGGTCCATGCTTTCTGGGGGACATTCATGGGTGGGTAGGAGATGCTAAGGTTAGGGAAGACACGGGGGAGGAGGGAGGCAAGAGTTTTGTAGGATCCTGTCTTCTTTGTTAGGAAAGGCAAACTGGACTTGAAAGAGGGAGAGAGAGCAGAGAGCGTGGCACGGAAGCACCTGCGTTATTGGGCTGGGGGAGAGATTCCAGGTATTTGGGGGAGGGGCGTTCCTTTTTCGGAAGGCTGCTGAGTTCTCTCCTGGCAGCCCAAAGAGGGGAGGGGTGGAAACTTCAGTTCCCTCCTTCCACTCACCCACCTCCTCCAAAAAAATAACCTCTTTTCCACTGAGATTCTGAATTTTGGTCCTCCCAGAAGGATCAAACTTTGCCCTGTGTGTGTGTGTGTGTGTGTGTGTGGAGGGGGAGGGAGAATGGCAGAGGGTTGATGCCTGGAAATGAACCATCTTTGCTCTCGGACCTCCTTCCCTGAAAGCTTTTAGGGGGGTGGAGGGGGAGGCTTTTTTGAATCCCCAGCGCTGAAGGGAAAACGCATCTCTGCAACTCTGTGAGTCTACATTCTTAGGCAAGCTGGGGAAATCCCCAGCCAGATGTTATCCAACCCAAAAGAAAACTTGGAGAGGCTACTGATCCTCACCCTTACTGTCATGGGAAGGAAAGAAGTTCTATGGATCCCCCCTCCTCCAGCAGTCCCCTCCCAATCCCCAATATTAAAGAAAGCTTTTCCCTATGGGGAAACAGAGTCACGACCCTGCATCGCCCACTCATGGGAAAGAGAGGAACTGCGTCCATTACAACAACCATTGAAAACCAGGAAGGGAAGGCGAGGTGTTAAAATGTTCCAAAATGCATACAGGCTAATTCGACAGACAACTCTGATGCACAAACAAAGGAAGTTTCTTAAAAATGCGTTTGCAAAGGCAGGCCTTCACGTCCTTTCCCAAAATGGATTGAAATCATGAAGCGCAAAGTCATAGATAGATAGATAGATAGATAGATAGATAGATAGATAGATAGATAGATAGATAGATAGATAGATATAGACAGACAGACATATATACACATACAGAGAGAGAGAATAGATAGATAGATAGATAGATAGATAGATAGATAGATAGATAGATAGATAGATAGACAGACAGATAGACAGATAGACAGGTCAGAGAGAGAGAGAGAGAGAGAGAGAGAAGAGAAAGAAAGAAAGAAAGAAAGAAAGAAAGAGAAAGAAAGAAAGAAAGAAAGAAAGAAAGAAAGAAAGAAAGAAAGAAAGAAAGAAAGAAAGAAAGAAAGAATTCTTTATTGGCCAAGTGTGATTGGACACACAAGGAATTTGTCTTGGTGCAAATGCTCTCAGGGTACATAAAAGAAAAGATACATTCGTCAAGAGTCAAGAATCATAAGGTACAACACTTAATGATAGTCATAGGGTACAATAAGAGTAGAATAGAATAGAATGCAGAATGGAATGGGATAGAATAGAATAGAGAATAGAATAGAAAATAGGGAATGGAATGGAATAGAATAGAATAGAATAGAATAGAATAGAATAGAATAGAATAGAATAGAATAGAATAGAATAGGACTTCTTTATTGGTCAAGTGTGATTGGACACACAAGGAATTTGTTTTGGTGCAAATGCTCAGTGTACATAAAAGAAAAGGGTTTTTTGTAAAGAATCATCAGGTGCAACACTTAATAATAGTCATAGGGTACAATGAGCAATCAAATCATACTAGGAAACAGTCAATATAAATTGTAAGGATACAAGCGACAAAGTTACAGTCATATAGTCACAAGAGGAGGAGAGGGGCAATAAGGAGTGATGAGAAGATGAATAGTAATAGTAGTGAAGACTTTGTAAATAGTTGGACAGTGTTGAGGGAATTATTTGCTTAGCAGAGTGATGGCATTGGGGAAAAAACTGTCCTTGTGCCTGGTTGTTCTGGTGTGCAGGGCTCTATAGCATCGTTTTGAGGGAAGGAGTTGAAACAGTTTATGTCCAGGATGTGAGGGGTCTGTAGATATTTCCGCAGCCCTGTTTGGGATTCGTGCAGTGTGCAGGTCCTCCATGGACTGGGGCAGAGCACACAATTGTTGCTGATTGGTTGGAAGACGCAGTAGGCCCCTGCCTGAGGCAATTTACATTATGATTGGTTGCTGGGGGAGAAGGGGGAGTTTCTCTTTTTCCCAACTTTTTTCTTCTGTGTCTGGTGTTCTGGGGTTTACCTGATGATTTACCTCACGATGCTCCTGCTTCCGTGGCCATCTTGTTTGCTGTATATTGTAAATATATATTCATTTATAGAAAACTTTGTGTCACAGTTTTCTGACTCCATTTGGACACAGGCTGTGGAATTCCCTGACAAACCAAACTGACATCATTGGGTGGAGTGTGGCTTTTGCCCACATCCTGCATCCTTTCAGAGAGTCATCGGTCAGTTCTGGTGTCCTCCAGAAGTTTCTTCCCTCTTATAGGGAACCAGAAGTATCAGCAACACACAGGAGCCAAGCATGGCCCAGGCCGAGGAGACCCCATCCCTGGGCCGCCCCTTCCAGCTGGGCATGTTGTATGACTGCTGCAAGGATACCCTCATCCCGGGTAGGAGCTGGAAGAGAAGGAGGCGGATGGGCATCTCCTGTGGGAAACTCTGGAGGGAAGAAGACTGGGGCTGCCATCAATGCACAGGCTCAGCCCAGGGACACTTCAGAATGGGACTCTTGGGCCCATGGTCTGCTAATACTGTGTTTCCCCGAAAATAAGACCCGGTCTTATTTTCTTCTGGGTCCTAAAATAAGCACTAGGCCTTATTTTAAGAGGGTGTCTTACTTATTTATATCAAGCCCACCCCACAAAAGATCAGGCTAGGGCTTATTTTCAGGGTGGGTCTTATTTTCAGGGAAACACAGTAGCAGCTAGGCAAGTAGGGACTTCTGCCTGGGAATGCATATCCACCCTTTGGCCGGGCACACAGCAGGGCATCCTTGACTGCCAATCATAGGATGAGTTTGGAAAATGGTTCAAAAAAGGAGTTCAGATCTCACAGAGGGTGGAAAAGTGAGGAATGTGCAGGTGTGTCTCAACAGAGAAGATGCATTAGAACATGTGATGAAAAACGTGGCTTCCCCAGGGAGTGGGAAATCTCCCTTGAGATCCAGAGGTGCCTAGCAATTCCCATTCCTCTCTACTCAGTCAAAAGCCTTTGGAGTTTGTGGTATTTTGCAAAACAGGCAGGAAGCTTCCCTGGTGGTGGCTGGATAGAACAAATGAAGGAGCCCTCTAGAGGAAATGATGTCTCCTTTGTCCCACGTCTCTGGAGCTCCTCTGTCCAGCTGCAGGTATTTTGGAAGATTGTGTTCAATTTATGACCATGTTTTCTTCTGTTCCATGCAGGAGTCACCCTTTGGGATTACAGCTCTCTTCAGAAGGACCTGACCATCAAGCCTCAGCCCAAGACAGCTACTGAAATCATAGCATCTGACACTGTTGATGACAAGACCTCTGTTCTGAACATCTCAGGCTCCCTCAAGGCCAGCTTCCTGGGAGGGCTGGTTTAAGTGGGAGGGTCAGCAGAGTATCTTCATGACACCAAGAAGTCCAAGCAACAGGCCAGAGTCACCATTCAGTACAAAGCCACCACCAGGTATGAACAATTGACAATGAGCCATCTAGGAATCCAGAACGTCTCTTACGCAGCCGTCTTTAAGCATGGCACAGCCACCCACGTGGTCACTGCCATTCTCTACGGGGCCCAGGCTTTCTTTGTCTTTGACTGAGAAGTCTCCTCAACAGAGATGGTGAAAAATATAGAAGGAAAACTCCACGCTACACTCATGAAGGAAATATCTATCGAAGGAGAAGCAGAGGTCCAACTGACTGAGGAGGAGAAAGAGAATGCTCTGAAGTTTAGATGCAAGTTCCATGGAGACTTTTCTTTGGAGAAAAATCCAGTGACTTTCCAAGATGTGATTAAAGTTTATGAAACTCTACCAAAATTGTTAGGGGAACGTGAGAAGGCTGTGCCTGTGAGGATCTGGTTCTACCCACTGACCAAGCTGGACACCAGAGCAGCTAAGATGGTCCATGAGATCAGCCTAACATTGATCTTTGATGCTCTTGGAGGAACTCAATGAAATCCAGATTCAAAGCAGATTCAAAGTTCTGGACCCCTGGTATTTATACATGGTCTCCTTTGTATTCACTTCTTTACATGAAGAGGAGCCATTTCTGTTGAGCTTACAGGACTGGCTTCAGGAGCAATTCTTGCCAGGATCAGCGAAGTCAACAAGGTCCAGTCCTGGGGTGAAGAAAGCCATGGTCTGGTTTGAGGACAAGGAGAGGACTCGCAATGCTCGCCAAGCTGCCAAGTCATTGAAAGACTTTTTCAGTATCAATCAATCCAATCCAATCTGCTTTGTGGTGGCCTCAATCCCAGATGTGGACAACCCAGGAGCCTCCACTTATCTTTATGAAGATGGGGAACTGGTCAGCAAGACCTTTGAGCTGCCCTCAAAACCTCTCCCTTTCCTCATAACTGAACTGAGACACGACAGCATTCAACTGAAGTTTCAGCCAGCTGAACATGGGAGGGCTACCATCTCCAACTATCTGGTAGAGTACAAGGTTGCAGGGGAGAAAAATGGAAGACTGTGAGGACAGAGGACACCAGGGAGATGTTCCTGCTGAAGGATCTTCTCCCAAACACAGAGTACCAGTTCCAGTATTCTGCTTATTGCAAACTTGGATTTAGTAAATCCAGTGACCTGAGCCCACCCATAAAGACCCTTCCCACCAGCCCTCCCGAGAAATTAACAAAGGTCACAGCAGGGTTGCCATCTGGCCATTTTTCCAGCCAAATTCGAGAAATCTGGCCGTATAGAAATCTGTTTGGCCGTGAAAAAAATCATGTCTCCTCCATCCACCCACCCACCCACCCCGGTCAGTTCATCTGCTCGTGTTGCTTGCGGCAGAGCCTGTGTTGTAGGGCCGGCTTTGCAACTGCTGTTTGGCTCCAGCCTAGCCGTCGCCTCAGGCCTGGCTTACCAAAGGGAAAGAGAGGGGAAGGAAGGTGGGGTGTTAGTAGGCTTCCTGATCGCGCGCGTGCGGGGAGCCTTCCCGGCCTCAGTGCCGCAGTCTTGACAGAGACCGTGCTGCCTTGCAAAAGAACATGGCGCCTCCTCTTCCTCCTCCTCCTTTTTGGCCCCACGTCCTCCCTGCCTCCCTGCCGCTGCCTAGCCTGGATGTGAGTAAAGAAATGCAGAAATTCCCATGACGTCACGTCACGTTGTCGAATAAAGACTATTTTTATGATTTGATTATTTAAAAACAGTTAAAAAAACAAAAAAACAATATATCCTCATGTTATATTGCATAAGAAAATTTGGCCGTGAGAGAAAATAATTTGGCCGAATTTGGCTGTATTTTGACTTGAGTTTGGCCGCAGAGCCAAGCTGCGATCTGGCAACCCTGGGTCACAGCAGCATCGTCTGCCATCTCTGTTGCCTGGATGAGTCCCAGCACCACTGCCTCAGGGGTTGTGGTCACGGAGTACAGGGTGGAGAACAGATCAGTGGATCTCCAGGAGGCTGCAGCTGGGAAGGACCAATGGACTGAAAAAAGGACTGGGAGAAAAACAGAGTTTTATCCCATTGAAGGTCTGAAGCCCCATACAGAATACGGGTGTCGGTTGTGTGTGATAATGGAGCTCTGAGTGACCCCAGCAAGGAGGTGCAGGTTTCCACATCACTGGAGAAAGAAGATGCAGAAAATGTAGCCTGACAGTTCCTTTAGGAAAGCTCCCTGGTGGAGGACAAACAGCCATTAGTGTTTGCCCTTCATCTGGAGAAAGTCTCCTCAGATGCCTCCACCTCCTGTCTTGTGTATCAGCTTGGAAAAGAGAACCTGGAAGTGCCCAACAA
This sequence comes from Pseudonaja textilis, assembly GCF_049901715.1. NCBI lineage: Eukaryota > Metazoa > Chordata > Lepidosauria > Squamata > Elapidae > Pseudonaja > Pseudonaja textilis. The sequence continues at coordinate 798,309 of NW_028262864.1, read as the reverse complement.
AGTGATCCTGGTGATGGGAGGAACAGGATGTGGGAAAACCACTCTGATCAACGGGATGATCAATTATATCCTGGGTGTCCAGTGGGAAGATAATTTCAGATTCAAACTCATTCATGAAACCACCCAGAGAAGCAAAGCTGAAAGTAGGACATCGGAAGTCACAGCCTACATGGTGAACCATCAGAAGGGTTTCCGAATTCCCTATTCTCTCACAATCATTGACACTCCAGCATTTAGAGGCACGAGAGACGCTGAGCAAGACAAACTGTTTGAGGAGCAGCTGCTGGAGTTTTTTCTCCACCCCAGGGGGCATTGACCATGTGGATGCCATCTGCTTTGTGGCCAGGCCTTCCTTTCCCATACAACTCACACCCAGAAATGCATCTTTGATTCCATGCTCTCCATGTTAGGAAGATACCTGAATGAGAACATCCAGTTCCTGATCACCTTTGCAGATGGGAAGACCCCACCTGTCCTGGAGGGCCTCAAGGAGGCTGACCTGCCACGTGCTCAGGATGAGTTGGGAACCCCTCTGCACTTCAGGTTCAACCGTTATGCTCTCTTTGCTCCCCAAGAAAACAGAGGAAGACACAATGCTGCTTCTGAAATGTTCTGTAAAATAAGCACCGAGAACACGTCAGGAGAAGGAAGCTGCTCTTAGAAGACCTCCCTCTCTTAAGGTTGAGCCAGTCCAACCAAAAGGTTTCCAGACCAGTATTGATCTGATGACTTATGGGATGTCCCCAGTCTCCAGGTACCTGGTAGAATATCGGATTGCAGGAGAAGAGAATTGGAAAAGCCTTGTAACAGATGTTCCTAAGTATCAATTCACCTTAGAGGATGTGCACTTTAATCTTCCATACCAATTCCGATGCGCTGCTGTGACTCAACTTGGTCAATGGAGCGAGGAGATCACTTGCATCTGTCCCTCTGTAAGGTTTTCCCTATCATTTTCTATCTCTGTTTCTTAGCTGAGGGAGCCAGCAGTATCCAAAGATGCTTCTGTGGCCATGTGGCCAGCATGTGGCCAAGGTGCATGGAGTGCTGTTATTTTCCCACCTACATGGTACCTATTTATCTACTTGCCTTTGCATGATTTTTAACTGTTAGATGGGCAGGAGCTGGAGCAAGGAATGGGAGCTCATCCCATCTCATGGTGCTCAGGTCTCGAACCTGGGATGTCAGCTTTCCAGCTGACAAGCTCAGCATCTTTAATCACAGAGCCACCATGCCCCCTCCATTTCCCCAGAGAGGCCTTCAAAGGTAACTTGAGGACAAAGGAGGAGGAGCAGGAAGAGGAGGAGGAGCACTGTGGGGTCCTTGTTGCTCTCTGAGCTTGGTAGTTTTCTTGCAGACATTTCATTACCCAACGAGGTAACATCCTTAGTGCTAGAAGAGAGTGAGGGTTTCAGAGAGGAGGAAGAGGAGGGACTGTGGGGTTCCTGGTACCCTCTGAGCTTGGCAGTCTTCTTGCAGACATTTAGTGACCCAACTAGGGAACAGCATTAGTACCAGAAGGTAATGGGGTTTGCAAGAGACAGCAGGAGGAGGAGGAGGTGTAGGAGGAGGACAGAGAGTGCAGCATTTTTAAAATTTTTTTTTTATTTTAACAACAAAACAACATAGATATACCACATAAAACATAAAAATATCATCCTTCTTCATAAATTTACAAACAGTGCATCGATTGGTTTACCACTTTTTTTTTGTGCATCCATTTCCTAGTCACTAATATAATTATATTACATAATAGCTCATATTATCAATCAATAATTGTATAACCTAATATCATCACTAAAAAAATCATTTATCTATAATTTTGTTAATTCATATTTTAACGAGATAACTATAGTTTACTTAGTTTATTTTGCAATAAATCATAAGATCATACCAAATCTATCTTGATAATGTTTTATAAAGATAATATCAAGAAAAAAAAGAAAAAAATTTTTATGCTAAATCTGAATATTCTATTATTATGTTTTATTATCTAACCATTGATAAAAAAGATCCCAAACTTCATAGAATTGTTTATCTTCTTGTTTTCTAATTTCAAATGTCAATTTACTCATTTCAGCACAATCCAATGTTTTCTTAATAATTTCTTCCTCTGATGGAGTTTTCTCACTCTTCCAGTTTTTAGCAAATACAATCCTAGCCGCTGTTAATATATTTACAATCAAATACTTCAAATTTTTATTATATATATCAGGTAAGATTCCCAATAAAAAAATCTCTGGTTTCAAGTCTATATGTGTCTTTGTCATTTTTTCCAACCATATAAGAATCTTAGTCCAATATTTTCTAGCGTCCTCACAAGTCCACCACATATGGTAGTATGAGCCAGGTATCTGATGACATTTCCAGCACTTTTCAGATTTGTTCTTAAACATTCTTGCAATTCTTGTCGGGGGGAAATGCTACCTGTAAAACATCTTATACAAGTTTTCTTTATAAGCTGTTGACATTGTCATTTTATAATTTTGAGACCACAATTTTTCCCATTTCTTCAAATCAGATGCTATCTGTTGTTTAAGTTTAATATAGTTATTCTCTTTCAATGTAGTACATCTTGACATCAAATGTATCCCCAAATATTTAACCTTATTCGTAACTTGAATTTTCAATAAATCTGCCAGTTCATCTCTTTGTTTTAATAACATATTCTTTGTCAAGATCTTTGTTTTATCTTTGTTTATTTTCAAGCCCGCCATCTCACCATACTTCTCTATCTTTTCCAGTAGCTTTAAAGCTGTTCCTAGAGGATCTTCCAAAATAAAAACCAAATCATCCGCAAAGGCTTGCAATTTAAATTCCTCCTTCTTAATTTTCATTCCTTTTATATTTGGATCCTCTCTAATGTTTCTGTTCAGCACTTCCAAAGTCAATACAAATAACAAAGGTGATAATGGGCAACCTTGTCTTGTGCCTTTTCTTATATTAATAGAATCTGTAAAATCTCCCTCTATCATTACTCTTGCCGTTTGTTTATCATATATGGCTTCTATTGCTTGAATAAATTTTCTAGCAAAGCCCATCTGTTCCAATAACAAAAACATGAATCTCCAATTCACATTATCGAATGCCTTTAGGGAGCAAATATCAAAGCCATTTGTTTTTCAGGATGCGCCTCATAATATTCCAAGGTGTCCAGAATTACCCTCATATTATCCCTAATTTGTCGCTTTGGCAGGAATCCATTCTGGTCAGGATGAATAAAGTTATTTAGGTATCTTTTGAGCCTTTCTGCCAAGATGGAAGCAAAAATTTTATAATCTGCATTCAGTAGAGAAATAGGTCTATAGTTCTTAATTTGTGATGGATCGGTCCCTTCTTTTGGAATAAGTGTGATATAAGCTTCTGACCATGTTTTGGGTATTTTCTTATTTAACATGGCTTCATTCATAACTTCTAACAGTGGAGTGCTCAACGATTCTTGTAATGTTTTATAAAATTCTGCCGGGAGCCATGATGATGAAGACCAAATCATATCTATTCTGGACCATGATAAATGTCTATTTGAATAAAAAGTATATTGCTGGGTTTTACCATTTCTTTCTCTCCATATATCTTTTAAATTTCCAGGAAGAAGGCGGAGCCACGTCGCTGCCATACAGCTGCAATCTCGGGGCTCTGAGAGTGCAGCTGATATCTTCGCCCCTGGTCGGTCCTAATGGACCTAAACTGTCCCGTAGAGTCGGTGATAGTAAGGGGTGCTTTCTGCTGATCCCAGGGACATCGCAAAGTCCCTGGTTGATCCAGAAGAAGCCCTTTTACCATCGGCGGAGAGGCAGCCTTTAAGCTGCTGAAGCTGTGACAGCTCCGGAAGGAAGAGGCAGAAAGAGAAAGTGCATCGGCTGGTGAGAATCTTTTTTTGGGGGGGGACTTAAGGACACTCTAAAATGAGAAGAATCCTGTAAGACTTTGGACAAAAATGGATGAAACTGATTTAGCGGCAATTTTTTAAAGAGAATGTCAAACTGAGGCTTGGCTTTTTACTTTTACTTTTGTTTTCATTGAACTTCCATTGTGATCTAGTAACTGTAACTAGACTGGTTTTTTCTCTTATATTCACCTAATTTTTCTTTCTTTTTTTCCCCCTTTTGACTGTTAATAGTTTTTTTTAGAACAGAGGCTCCCTTTAGTAATTTTTTTTCCCCTTAAATATATATATATATACATGTATATTTCCTTTTTTTTATTAGGCTTTTTTGGGAAAGAAGGGGGAGTGGATTAAAGAAACTTTGTAACACTGCCAACTAGAGGCTTGAAAATACTTTATTGGAAGTTGAGAGGGCTGTGAAGAAATCCTTTCTCAAGGACACTGGAACTTGATAAGATAGAGGGAAGAACACTGGAGAATGTTTTAACAGGTGTTCTTTGGAACTTCTATTATTAATTGAGTACTTGAAGCTTGGCTTTGGAATTCTTTGTTCAATACTCTCTGTTCTTTGGTCAATACTCGTTTTGAGTTCTTGTATTCCTTGTATAATCGTCGCTAGGTCCATTTGTACTTTATCTTGCTTCGCCATTATTGATAGTCGTCTTCCAGTTGATGGAGAAGCAGGAGCAGAAGTTGAACTGCCAGAAGGTAAAGTTTTCTTACTCATTTGAATAACTCAGGATCTTTAAGCTCCTTTAATCCAATTAATAAGGTAACCAATTATAATCCAGTTGGGAAGAAGAAAAACATTAAAAAAAACAATAAAAAATAAAGAGTCCAGGATTAAAAAGAGAAGGAGAAAAAGAAGATTAAAAAGAAAAAGGAGGAGATTCTTCAGGTTCTTCTAAACCTTAATCCGATTGTGGAATAGTCAATTATAATTCAAAAATAAAAATTAAGAATAGTAAAAAGAAAAAAGAAAAAGAGAGTAAGACCCAATAATATTAAAAAGCAATGATAAAAAAAAGAAGAAAAAAAAAAGAATTCTTCAGGTTCTTCACACCTTAATCCAATTATAAGGTCTCAAAAAATAAAAATAAAAAACCATAAAAATAAATAAGAAATGAAAATAGAAAAGGCAAAAATCCCAATAAGAAAAAGAAAAATATTCTGAGGCTTTCCCTTTAAGAAGAAAAGTAAAATTAAAAATAAAGTCAAACAAGAGAAAAAAAAATAGATATAAAAATATTACAAAAGACTGTGGGATTGAAGAGGAGGGATGGAACAGCTAAAAGAAGGTAAAAAAGAAAGCACACTGCATCTTATTTAGTTATCCAAGAAGTACATATTAAAAAACAACATCAACGATTATTGGTACGACCAAAACTGGGGAAAATTTTTACTTCCTTGACTAACTGTAAGAAAAGAGGAGTGGTCCTGTACATTAAAGAAACTATTGCAGCAAAATTGATTTTTACTGATGAAGATGGAAGAGTATTAATGGTTGAAATAGTGGATAACAATATAAAAACACTGCTTGTTGCAATTTATGTTCCGAACGATAAACAAGAAGAATTTTATAAAAAGTTACATATGAAATCAATTGGACTGGACCATGTCAATATAATTATGATGGGAGATTTTAATGGAATTGTAGATAATAAATTGGACTATACAGCGACAGCATTAAAACAAAATAGAAAGACTCTCCCTAAATCCTTTTTTAAAATGGAGAGTGCAGCATTTTTGTAAGAACTTCAGCCACAAGTTTCACAACCTCCCAGTTGTCTTGCTGGTAGGAAATATAGCACATTGAATATTGCTGCAGTAACTGGTTAATCTTCTCTACCTGTCCTTTCGGAGCTGGATGATGGGCAGATGACATATGAGATTCAATATTTCATAACTGCAAGAGGGGCATTCAAAATTTGGAAGTAAATTGATTTCCCCTGTTGGTTAGGACATAATTAACTAATAGCCTAGATCTGTGATGGTCCAGAGAACAAGGTCCATTCAGCTGTAGGGAGCTGCCAGCCACTCTGGACATCAACCCCCACCATTCCTGAAACCTCCAAAGTGCAGGGTCCCAAGAATGGAAGGGCTGCATAAAAGGGGGTGGGGTGGAAACTGCCTCTCCTTTGGCTGATTCTGTTTCTCTTTTCACACAGAAATCCCAGGTGTTGTGCAGTGCAACTGGTCTGGAAATGCCTGCAAGCATTCAAGGTAAAGTCTTGGCCCCTGGGGGTGGGGTGGGGTGGGAACTATTGTCCTGGATAGGGAGACAGGCTGTTCTATATTAGCATACTCCAAATACGCGTATCTGATTGGTCCACACATGCTAAAAGATGATTGGGTAACTGAACTACAGTGATTGGCTCGTTATGAATCAACCACGATTGGCCGGGCCGATCGCGGGAGATTCAAAGAGCTGTCATTGGCTGGCGAGCCGCAAGCAATCCCTATATGAAGGGCTGCCGCGGCTCCAAGATCTTGTACAGATCTACACATTAAATAAAAAGCTGAAAAGTCACACTGGTCTCGAGTCTCTCTTTTCCCGATCTAACACTGGCGACGAAGGTGGGATACTGAGACAAAGAGACCAGCCGAGCATGTGGCGAATCAAAGCTGAACAACCGACGAGATGGCCGGCAGCAACTCGCCACCCGCACCCTTCGATCAGGCAGCCAAGGACTGGGAATCATACATCGATCGATTCCTCATGTTCCTCGAGAGCAACAACCTGAAAGATGAGAACGACCAGGGGAAAAGGGCCGTGTTCCTGACACGCTGCGGGCCCACAGTGTTCAAGATGGCCAAGGCACTGGCCAAGCTCCAAGCTCCAAGCCATGCAAGATGGCCTGGACCGACCTGGACCAACTGCTGCGAAACCACTATGCCCCAGCCGTTCCCAACCTGATCAGGTGGCATGAATTTTACAGAAGGGATCAGAAGGAGGGCGAAAGCATTGGCGACTTTGTGGCGGCCCTAAGGAACCTCGGGGGCATGTGCAGGTTTTCCGACATGGACGAGGCTCTGCGAGACCGCGTGGTCCTCGGACTAAGGGACCCCATACTCCAGAGCTGGCTGATGGCCCAAGTGGACATTTCGGTCACTGAGGCCATCGCCGAAGCAACCGCAGCCGAGGCAGTGAAACAGTCAGCGGCCAAGATGCGACAGATGAACGCGATAGACCGACAAGCGCCCGCAGAAATGACACCAGCCCCGAACAAAAGACCAGAAGCAAGCCACAAAGCCACAACCACACACCATGGGGACATCGACTCCTTTTCTGAGACCGAAGACGAAGAGGGGGAGATCCACAGACTGCAATCGGAATGAGACCGACGGGAGCGGAGAGGTTGTAAGTCGGGGTTCCAGTGTGCCAGGTGCAAGGGCGACCATCCCCATTCAGAGTGCCGGTTCCTAGACACCATTTGCCGGCACTGTGAAAAACGGGGACACATCGCCAAAGTCTGCCGGAACAAGAGAAATCACAGTCCCAGATGACGAGACGGCACCCCCCCCAGAACCAGAGACCGACACGCAGAGAGCCGGTGGAGTCGAGAAGGGAGAAGCAAGCAGTTCAGCGAAACCCGGCGGAAGGAAGAGACCCACCAGACGGTCATCATCGAGCACTCGAACACAACCGATGCCCAAAAGGTGCACGTGCAGGTGAACATCGAAGGTCAGCCATGCAATATGGAGGTGGATTCCGGATCCTACCTCTCCATGGTCTCCTGGAATACAATTAAGCATCTGGTACCTAGCATACGCAGACGAGAGTTGGAGAACCACAGACTAACCCTGAAGGATTACCAGGGGAACCGGATCCCCGTGGTCGGAATCGGACATTTTCAGGTAGTCTTCAAGGAACACACAGAGGTACTTCCGTTGACCATCGTGGATAAAGACTGCCCTAGCTTGTTGGGACTGGAGTGGTTCACGCCATTGGGGATCGAGGTGACCGGCATCAACCATGGCACTGAAGCAGACTGGGAGGAGACCCTCATGAAGGACTTCCAGGAGGTTTTCAATGGCGAACTAGGCAAGTACCGGGGGTCCCCAATAGCATTTAACCTGAACCCAAATATTGCCCCAATCCGCCTAAAACCAAGGTGAGTCCCATTCGCACTCAAGCCAAAAATAGATGAGCAATTGGACAAGCTCATCGCACAAGGGGTCCTGGAGCCGATAGACCACACCCGGTGGGAAACCCCAATAGTCACCCCAATAAAGCCAGACGGGTCCGTGAGAATCTGTGGTGACTACAAGGCCACCCTCAACCACGCACTGCAACAGAGTGCATATCCCGTCCCGGTGGTACAGCACCTCCTACACTCACTGGGGGGAGGAAAGGTCTTCGCAAAGCTCGACCTGGCACAGGCATACCAGCAGCTGCCAGTCGACGCCGAAACAGTGGAGGCGCAGACTATTGTGACCCACCGGGGGGCATTCTGTTGCAAGAGACTCCAATTCGGAGTCAGCGTAGCCCCACGGGTGTTCCAAAGTTTAATGGAACGATTACTACAAGGAATAAAAGGGGTGGTGCCCTATTTCGATGATGTATTGGTCTCAGTGAAAGACAAAAGTCAATTGGGAACCCGCCTAAGGGAAGTCCTGCAAAAATTTAAAGAGGCAGGACTCAAAGTAAAAAAAGAAAAATGCCAATTATACACAGAAAAAGTAGAATTCCTGGGGTACCTGATTGACAAAAACGGAATCCACCTCACCGAAAAGAAAATAAAAGCCATCAAAGAAGCCTCTAGACCGCAAAACAAAACGGAGCTGCAGGCTTTCCTGGGACTTATTAATTTCTACAATGTTTTTTTGCCACAGAAGGCAACGACGGCGGAGCCTCTGCATAGACTGTTGGACAAGACAGCCACCTGGTCCTGGGGCAAGCGGGAAGAAAAGCGTTCCGGAAAATAAAAGACCTGCTAACATCAGAATCAGTCCTCATACAGTATAGCGAAACACTGCTGTTAACTGTGACCTGCGACGCTTCACCATTCGGGATCGGAGCCATCCTGAGCCACACTCTGCCAGACGGGAGAGAAGCGCCAATCACCTTCTTTTCTAAGACATTGTCTAGGGCAGAGAGGAATTATAGCCAGCTGGACAATGAAGCGCTAGCAGTGATCACCGGCGTAAAGCGGTTCCACGAATACCTATACGGTAGGACTTTTTCCCTTATCACTGACCACAAACCGCTACTAGGAATACTGGCAGGGAACAAGGCCACCCCAAATATTTTGTCACCAAGGATGACAAGGTGGTCCGAGTTCCTTGCCGCCTACAATTACCAACTAATACACCGACCGGGGAAAAGCATCTCACACGCAGACGCACTGAGCCGCAGCCCCCTACCTGACCTGGAAGATGACCCGTCACCCACAACATCTACACTACACATAGAGACATTACCCAACTCACCCCTAACCGCGTCAGACATTGCCAAAGAGACTAATAAAGACAGGCAACTGGCGCGAGTTTTGAATTGGGTAGAAAAAGGGTGGGCGGAAACCGACGGTGGCGACCAGTTTAAACCATTCCAGAACAGACAGACTGAACTATTCACACAAAGGGGTTGTATTTTATGGGGGGACAGAGTCATGGTTCCAGAGACATTACAAAAAAGGGTGCTGACCATGCTGCATGAGGGACACCCAGGCATAGTCAAAATGAAAGCCCTGGCCAGGAGTTACGCTTGGTGGCCGAGAATGGACAAACATATTGAAACATGGGTGGTGACATGCGGAAAATGCCAAAAATCTAGACCAAACCCCCCTTCTGCACCTACTACGGAATGGGAGACCCCCAGAGGGCTGTGGTCAAGGGTCCATATAGATTTTGCCGACAAAGGAACATACATTCCTAATAATGGTCGACGCTTACTCGAACTGGCTGGAGGTTAGCGTCATGAAATCCACCACCACGGAGGCCGTTATCAAAAAACTAACAAAACTGTTTGCCACTCATGGACTACCGGACTTGCTAGTGTCAAACAACGGGCCACAATTCACGGCATTTTCATTCGAAAAATTCCTGGCTGAACAGGGCATACGACATGTTTTGACAGCGCCCGCTCATCCGGCGGCGAACGGGCGGGCAGAATGATTCGTTACATGAAAGACACAATAGAAAAAATAAACACCGGGGACATACATGACAAAATAAATAAAATGCTCTTGATACAACACATAACACCCAGCACAATGACAAACAAAAGCCCAGCAGAGCTACTGATGGGCAGAAAATTACAGTCAAAACTAGACAGGCTGCACCCCACATACAACCCCAAAAAACCACCAGACTCGTCTAGTAAATACCGCATATTTACTCCGGGAGATGCAGTCTACGCAAAAAACTTCACAGAGGACCCGCTCTGGGTACCAGCCAAAATAACCAAGGTGATGGGCCCCCGGTCATACTGGCTGGAAACAGAAGATGGGAGGAACTGGAAACAACGTATCGACCAACTAAGGTCAAGAACAACCACCGACAACACGGGCGACATACAAACACCACAAATAGATATTAATTAAAAAACCAGTGGGGGGGGGAGAAACCTCAAACCTTAACCAAAAGGGAGGAGAAAATTGTCCCAGCACACAGCAACAATCCGAACACCCCCAACCCAAACCAATAGAAGGAAAAACAAACCAACGCTACTTACCAGCAGACGACATTGGCAGAAGAACCATTGGCAGACAAACAAACCTCACCTGGAAGGAGCAGCCAAGCCAGCTCAACCAGCCCGGAGAGACCAGGAGGGAGCAGCGGAGCCGACAACTCAACCGACCCAGGTAGACCGGGTGGGAGTTGCAGCCATAGGCCTGACTCACCCTTCCAGGCAGTTCCATCAAGAAGGACGAGGGCAACAAGGGTCCCATCCGAACCAGCTGAAGACCAAGCAACAACTGAGCTGTGCAGGTCAAGTAGGCACGTAAAAAGCCCCGCCTACTTACGGGACTATGTTATGTAGGACTGACCAAGAGGGGAGGGGTGTTCTATATTAGCTGTTATGACTCCCCTTCAAAATTCAAATGAACAAAACAGAAAGCAGCTGTTTCACAATTAAATCAAACAGAAAGAAGTCTTACAAGATAACGGCTGGCAGAAACCACAGCATAAATCTTAACTCTGTCTGGCAAACCAGTCCTGGCAATAAATCTCCAGTCTCAGAGCTTCTTGCTGTAACGTCCTCACTCAAATAGTCATTTTGTTCTGTGTACTGCAAACCAGGGCATGACAAAACCTTCGCCAGACCAATTCTGGAATACAGCTCATCTGCCTGGAATCCACACTGTATAATGAGCATTAATACAATTGAGTGAGTCCAGACGTATTTCATGAGAAGAGTCCTCCACTCCTCCACTCACAATAGAATACCTGATGCCACCAGGCTCGGAATTATGGACCTGGACAACCTAGAACTACGCCGCCTTCGGTCTGATCTAAGCTTAGTACACCAAATTGTCTGCTACAACCTCCTACTTGTCAATGACTACTTCAGCTTCAACCATAATCAAACACAGGCGAACAATAGGTACAAACTCAAAGTAAACCACTCCAAACTTGATTGCAGAAAGCACAACTTCAGCAACAGAGTGAGCAACGCCTGGAACTCACTCCCCGAGTCTGTTGTTACATCCTCAAACCCCCAAAACTTTAACCTTAAACTCTACCGTGGACCTCACTCTATTCCTAAGAGGCCTGTAAGGGGGCATGCATAAGCGCACCAGTGTGCCTACCATCCCTCTCCTATGGTTCCCATTTATTCATACTCATTTATTATGTATATACTTATACATGTTTATATGTTATGCTTATATGTTATGTTAATGCTTATACTTGTTTGCTCATACATGCTTGACAAACTAAACTAAATAAACTAAATAAATAAAAATATTAATTCTTTGAAAGCCTTCCCTTTCATCTCCTCTTTGGGAGTGAATAAGACGATTGTATAATTCTTGCCTTTAAGGCTGAAAATCTGTTTGAGCTGCTCAGCCACCATCCTCTGCTGGGGGAAAGAGTCAAGGCAAATTAAAATTAGAATTCTTTAATTGGCTAAGTGTGGTTGCACACACAAGGAATTTGTCTTGGTGCAATGACCCACAGAATAACGTGGGGACCTAGGGAGTAAAAGCTTGACAAACTTTGTAATTCCCATTCTCACGCGGCCACAGTGACACACTGGACTTCAAATGCCAGGCGTATCAGCAAAACTGGGCGTAGTGAGAACCACAATCTTCCTGCCCTTCAGCCGCGTCTCCTCCTTTTGCACATTTTGGTGGACAAACCAAATTCAAAGACTTTGCTTAGTAGATATGATATAGTTGGAATTACAGAAACTTGGTGGGATGAAACCCATGATTGGAACATACTGGTGGAAGGATACAAACTGTTCAAAACAAAAACAAAAACAGACCCCATAAAAGAGGAGGTGGAGTTGCACTGTATGAAAAGTGTTCTGTATTAACATTCTTGTAGACTCGCATTCCGATTGGTCCACCCGGACCGCAACCTGATTGGCTTACTGAACTCTTGTGATGCCATTGGCCGCCGAGCCGCCGGCCGGTTGTATAAAGCCAAGCAGCTCGCAAGCCTTTGCTGTCCTTGTTCTGAAGCTTTAATAAAGAGCTGAATGTTCACTATCGCGTCTCGCCTCTTATGTGACCCGATCCACCGATCTAACAAAAAGGACCACTATATTGCTACAGAAATGCACAAAACCAAAGATGAAAACCTCCTAGAATGCATATGGGTCACTATAAAAGAAAAAAAGAATGACATGACCATAGGTGTATGTTATAGGCCACCCAATCAAGCAGAAAAAATAGGAGTCCTTTTTGCCAGCCAACTAACAAACATATGCAGGAAACACACAACAACAGTAATGGGGGACTTCAATTACCCTGATATCAATTGGAAAACTAATTCTGCACCAAGTGAGAAATCAAATAAGTTCCTAACCAACCTAGCTGACAACTTTGCTGTTCAAAAGGTAGAGGAGGGACCTAGAGGGACAGCCATACTGGACTTAATTCTTACAAGCAGAGAAGAAGTGATAGAGGGAGTTGAAACTGCAGGAACCTTGGTGAGAGTGACCATGTTATATTGGAATTCAACATAACACAAACATCAAGCAATAGAACATAATGACACCAGAGTCTTGGATTTTAAAAAGAGCTGATTTTAATAAACTCAGAGAGAACTTGGGAAAGATTCCATGGATGAAAATCCTAAAGGGGAAAACAACTCAAGAATCTTGGGAAACTCTGAAAAGTATGATCATAGAAGCCCAGACCAGCACAATACCCCTGAGAAAGAAAAACAAGAAATACAAGAAGAAACCAGCATGGCTGCACAAAGATCTCTCTGGCAAATTGAAAGAAAAAAAAAGGACAAGTACAAAAAATGGAAAGAGGGACATACAACTAAGGCAGATAACCAGAGAATCAGCACGGGTTTTTTAAAAACAGATCATGCCAAACCAATCTTCAACATAGTAACTAAATTAGTAGACCAGCAAAATACTGTGGACATAATATACTTAGACTTCAGCAAGGCATTCGACAAAGTAGAGCACAACCTACACCTTGGGAAGGTTGAAAAGACTGGGATAGATAGCATCACCACCAGATGGATTCGCAACTAGCTGACAAACCATACTCAAAGAGTAGTCTTTAATGGGTCTAAGTCTATATGGAGGGAAAAGTGGGGTGCCACAAGGTTCTGTCTTAGGCCCAGGACTCTTCAATATCTTAATTAACAACTTCGATGAGGGAATAGAAGGGGAACTCACCAAACTTGCAGATGATATTTGGCTGGCAGGAGTACCCAACACCCAAGAAGATAGCATCAAGATCCAGATGTATCTCGACAGACTAGAACACTGGGCCATGACTAACAAAATGAAATTCAATGTACAGAAAAGTAAAGTCCTACACTTAGGCAAGAAAAACCCAAAGGACACATATAGACTGGGTGAAACCAGGCTTCTTAATAGCAGGATCTGTGAGAGGGATCTTGGAGTCTTAGTGGTCAACCAGCTAAATAGGAGCCAGCCATGTGCAGCAGCAGCCAAAAAAGCCAATACATTCCTAAGTTGCATTAACAGAGGGATACAATCAAGATCAAGTGAGGCACTAATACCACTCTATAAAGCCTTAGTAAGACCACACCTAGAGTCCTGCATCCAGTTTTGGTCACTACACTATTAAAAAGATGTTGAGACTCTAGAAAGAGTGCAGAGAAGAGCAACCAGGATGATGAGGGGACTGGAGGCTTACACCTATGAAGAACGGTTACAGGAACCGGGCATGGCTAGTCTAGTGAAGAGAAGGACCAGGGGAGACAGGAAAGCAGTCTTCCAATATCTCAGGGGCTGCCTCAAAGAAGAGGGGGTCAAGCTATTTTCTAAAGCACCTGAAGGCCAGACAAGGAACAATGGATGGAAACTGATCAAAGAAAGAGATTCAACCTGGAAATAAGGAGAAACATTCTGACAGTGAGAACATTCAACCAATGGAACAGAAGTTGCCTTCAGAAGTTCTGGGAGTGCCATCACTTGAGGCTTTCAAGAAGAGACTGGATTGCCATTTGTCAGAAATGGTGCAGGGTCTCCCACTAGGGCAGGGGGTTGGACTAGGTGACCTACAAGGTCTCTTCCAACTCTAATTTATCTGTTATCTGTTAGAAGTTCTGTTTGTTGAAGTTCATCATGACTTCTGTGTAACAAGGAGCAGAACTGCTGATTTCCACCAGATCATCAATCATGGCCATCAGTTTGGCCACCTGATCCTCTCATTCTGCCTCTTCCACCAGGTATCGGTTCCCGCATTCAGCAAAATATCCCTTCAGGTTTTCATCAGAAGATATGATGTTTTCAAGAGATTCACCTTTCAAGTAATCTTTGCAGGTGAACAAGAGGATCATGTAAACCTTGGCTTTCAGGCCAAAAATCTCTTTGATCTGTTGAGCCATGTCTATCTCCTTCTGGGAGGAATGGTCAAGTTGTATCACCTGCAGAATGATGTGGGGACCCAGGGAGCAAAGCTTCACGCATTTGCTCACTTCAGCAGCAATATCCTCCTGTGGACGACTGGTATTGAAAAAGCCAGGCGTATCAACAATCACAACCTTCCTGCCATTCAGCTGCACCTCTTCCTTGTGGCATTCTTCTGTTACTGACCAAATTGACCATCAAGACTTAAAGACTTGGCTTCCCAGAATGGTGTTTCCCATTGCACTTATCCCATTTCTGGTTCTGCCCACAAGGACGATCCTCCGTTCAGGCCCTGCAACCCAAAGGGGAGAGGAGAGAAGAAGGAGACACAGTCAGTAGCGTAAAGCCATTATTCTGTCTTATGATTCACTTGCTGAATATAATGAGAGATAGAATAACTCTACAAATTCTTCCATACAAAGTTTCTTTTATTGGATTATATTAGGTATCCTCAAGGTGACTCACAGTTATGTTGATATGCATCTAATGTCCAATTCTTTGCATAGTTGAAATCGTAGTGTAAATGATATTAATCTTTCTATCCCATAATGGCAGAGGCAGGGGGTAGAGCTGCCACCACGAGGCTGTGTTCAGGCAAGAGTGAGGGAGCCTCCCCCAACCCAAAAAGGGTCAATTTAGTGACCAATCAGGATTACAGATGTGACCACATGACATGGACTACATTTCCCAGGATACCTTAACTACATTTACCATGATGCATTCCCTTAAGGGGACAGCTCACGATTCCTAACTAACTAACTATCCCAAATCCCATTAACTCTAAACTGTCTGGACAGCACAGCCATCATAGCCTGTGTTAGATCGGGAAAAGAGAGACTCGAGACCAGTGTGACTTTTCAGCTTTTTATTTAATGTGTAGATCTATACAAGATCTTGGAGCCGCGGCAGCCCTTCATATAGGGATTGCTCGCGCCTCGCCAGCCAATGACAGCTCTTTGAATCTCCCACGATCGGCCCAGCCAATCGCGGTTGATTCATAATGAGCCAATCACTGTAGTTCAGTTACCCAATCATCTTCTAGCATGTGTGGACCAATCAGATACGCGTATTTGGAGTATGTTAATTGTTGTGGCTCCGGGCTTGGATTCAGCTCCTGTGACTGATATGAGTTCAAGTGAGGAGGAAGACACTCGTATCTTCTTACAGTCCCAGAAGGAAGGAATTCCTGCCGTTGCGCTGGTGGATTCAGGGGCTACAACCAGCTTTATGGACTGTGCTTTTGTTAAACATTTTGGAATTCCTTTGATTCCTGTGAATCCACCCATTAAGGTGGAAACCGTAGATGGGCGTGAACTCAAGTCGGGACCCATTCGCTGCGCTACTCAGCCAGTGCGTATGCTTATTGGGGATCATGAGGAGGCAATAAGTTTTTATGTCACCTCGAACCTCCATCTCCCTTTGGTGCTCAGAATGTCCTGGTTGTGTTTGCATGATCCGTTGGTGGCTTGGTCGCAGAATGCCATTTCTTTTCCAAGCCTACAATGTGTGGACCACCTGAGGCATGTTTGCGCTGGCCAAGATATCGCCGCTCCTGCTGTCTAAATTCCTTCGGAGCTGTCGGACTTCTCCGATGTTTTCAGCGAACAGGAGGCAGACCGATTACCCCCACATCGTGCTTATGATTGTCCCGTGGACCTGATACCGGATGCTCCATTGCCAAAGGGGAGATTATACTCCATGTCGGAGCCCGAGTTGGTTGCACTCCGAGAGTTTTTGGATAAAAACTTAGCTCGGGGATTTATTCAACCCTCGTCGTCCCCTCTTTCGGCTCCCGTTCTTTTTGTTAAGAAGAAGTCGGGAGAACTGAGTCTCTGTTGTGATTATAGACAACTAAACTCTATCACCGTGAGGAATAGCTATCCCTTACCGCTCATTCCGGAATTGATGGAGCGGTTGCGGGAGGCTACTATCTTCACTAAACTCGATCTGCGTGGGGCTTACAACCTGGTTCGGATGCACAAGGGGGATGAGTGGAAGACAGCGTTTGGCACTCGTTATGGTCATTTCGAGTACACCGTCATGCCATTTGGTCTAACCAACGCTCCCGCTGTATTCCAGCATTTGATGAGCGACATTTGTCGGGACATGCTGGATCGGTTTGTCATGGTGTATCTGGTGACATTTTAATCTACTCTCGGTCCAGGGATCACCACCTTCATCAGGTCTGTCAAGTGCTGCAGCGTCTTCGGGAGCATAAGCTCTATGCGAAACTGGAGAAGTGTTTCTTTTTTCAGTCGTCGATAGAGTTTTTAGGGCACATCATTTCTCCCGAGGGCATTGCTATGGACCCTAAAAAGGTTGAGGCATTGTGTAGTTGGGAAGCCCCTCGTCGAGTCAAGGACGTCCAACGTCTTTTGGGATTCACCAACTACTATCAGACTTTTATCCCGGACTTTGCTAAAGTAATGGACCCCATAACTCAGCTCCTCCGTAAGAAGGTCCTGTTTGTGTGGGGGGCCCCGCAACAACAGGCTTTTGACATTTTAAAGAAAGCGTTTGTAGCCGAGCCGATATTGAGGCATCCTGATCCAAATCGTCCATTTGTGGTCGAGACAGATGCCTCTAATGTCGCTATCGGAGCGGTACTGTTACAAGCTTCGAAGGATGGCACGCCTCTTTTCCCATGTGCATACTATTCTAGGAAGCTCACAGCTTCAGAGCGCAACTACACCATCTGGGAAAAGGAGTTGTTGGACATTAAGGCTGCTTTTGAGACCTGGAGACATCATTTAGAGGGGGCTCGGCACAAGGTAGAGGTTCGGACAGATCACCGAAACTTGGAACATTTGACCACAGCTAAGAAATTGAACCAACGCCAGATTCGGTGGTCGTTGTTTTTTGCCAGGTTCAATTTCTCTGTTACTTATGTTCCGAGTGGACAGAATCGGAGGGCAGACGCGTTGTCTCGAAGCCCGAGTATATCGGTCCCGAGGATCCTCTTCCTCTACGAACGGTGTTACCACCAGAATCCTTGGCCGTACTGCAAGATCCAGTAGACTTGCGGGCTCGCATACGAGAGGCGCAACGATTGGATGCGTGGACGCAGCAGAGACGGGGGGACGCCGGACCTGATTCTCCATGGTCCATTGAAGAGGACTTGCTCCGACATCGGGTTTATTATAATCGTACCTACCAGGTCGTTGAGAGCTCTCATCATGACACAATGTCATGATAACCCGCTGCTGGCCATTTTGGATTTTATAAAACCTTGCATTTGGTCACCCGGACTTTTTGGTGGCCTCGGTTTCGTCGCGATGTGTTCTCTTACGTCGCTTCTTGCGTCCAGTGTAGGCAAGCGAAAGCGGCGTCGGGTGCGCCCCCTGGACTCCTCCAACCATTGCCGACTCCGGGCAGACCATGGGGAGTGATCTCCATGGACTTTCTCACGCATTTACCATCCTCATCGGGCTTCACGACGGTGCTCGTGGTAGTTGATATGCTGACTAAAATGGCTCATTTCATTCCCTGTCGGAGATTACCTTCATCCCGCACTACGGCTCAGCTATTTTTACAGCATATCTTTCGTCTGCATGGACTGCCAGATAGAGTGGTTTCTGATTGTGGGGTTCAGTTTACTGCGCAGTTTTGGAAACAGTTAATGGCAGCGCTACAAGTTCAGGTGTGCTTAGCGTCAGCGCACCATCCGGAAACTGATGGCGGGACTGAGTGGGTGATTGGCATTCTTACCCAATATTTGAGGTGTTTTGTTAATCAGCGACAAAGCGATTGGGCGAAATACCTCCCATTGGCAGAATTCGCTTTTAATAACTCGCAGCACACCTCCACTTGGGTAACGCCATTTTTCGCGAATGTAGGTTATCATCCGCGCTTCTTCCCATTAACGTGGATGGATTCACCGGTTCCTGAGACACAAGATTTTCTGGAGGAACTACAAGCGGTCCACCGTTTAGTAAGGCAACAACTTGAACGAGCGAAAGAGGACTATAAACGGTTTGCGGACCGGTCACATCGAGCACCGCCTCCGTTAGCTGTGGGTGACAAGGTGTGTTGTCCACGAAACACCTTCGGATCGATCGCCCAATTAGGAAATTGGACCATCGTTTCATCGGTCCATTCCCGATTGAGGCGGTTATCAACCCTGACGCTTCTGCCCGCCGCCACCCCGCCGCTTCTGCCCTGCCACTGCTGCTGCTTCTGCCCCACCGCTGCTGCTGCCCCGCCGCCCGCCGCTTCTCCCGCCGCCACCCCGCCGCCGCTTCTGCCCCGCCGCCACCGCTTCTTCTCCCGCCACCGCTGCTGCTTCTGCCCCCGCGCTGCTGCCCCGCAGTGAGGGCAGAAGCGGCGATGTGGCGGGGGAAGAAGCAGCGGTGGCGGCGGTGGGGCGGGGCAGAAACGGCAGCGGTGGTGGGGAAGAAGCGGCAGTGGGGCGGGGCGGGGGCAGAGCGGCGGCGGTGGCGGGGGAAAAAGCCGGCGGGGCGGGGGCAGAAATGGCGGCAGCAGAAGCAGCAGCGGTGGCGGGGAAGAAGCAGCGGCAGCAGAAGCGGCGCGGGGGTGGTGGCGGGGGCAGAAACGGGCGGCGGCAGAAGCAGCAGCGGTGGCGGGGAAGAAGCGGCGGCGGGGGCAGAAGCAGCAGCGGCGGCGGGGGCAGAAGCAGCAGCGGTGGTGGGGGCAGAAGCGGTGGCGGCGGCGGGGCAGAAGCCTTCCCCGCCGCTGCTTCTGCCCCCGCCGCTGCTGCTGCTGCTTCTGCCTTCCAGTCCTGCCTCAACCAGCCGGGCTATTTGCAGGAGGAGGTAGGCATGAGGCAGGCGAGCTTCCCCCTGCCCCCCCGCAAAATTTGGCCGGAAAATAAACTGTGATAAAAAAACTGTGATAAAAACGTGATAAAAATAAATAATTTTAAATAAATAATTTTAAATAAATAATAAAAACATCTCACTAACTTTATTTCCAAATAAATTTAATATGTTAACTATGTTTTCTATGGTTTTTTGGGATGATCGGGTATCGTTACTGTTATTTTATGTGCGGCCCAAACCAAATTTTCATCTTCTAATGTGGCCCAGGGAAGGTGAAAGGTTGGACACCCCTGCTCTAGATTTTGTATCGATTTAAGTTCACCCTTTTCATCTAATAATTCCCCATATCTAACTGTTTGTTCCTTCTTATAGATTATAGGATAGGAAAATGCTTCAATAGTTGATAACCAGAATGGAATTTTCAAATAACATTGTCTTTTTATCTTCTCCCAGTTTAACCACAAAGACTCCCGTATATAATGTCTTCTAAAGTAACCCTGTGTTTTAACCCAACAGCAAATCATGACCTTCTAGTGTCAACAATCTAGTCTTTCTTAGTGTTATCCATTCCTTAACCCACATCAAATTTGCAGCTTGGTAGTTGTTAGGTATAACATTGGTCACCTAACTAGTTTGGGTAAGATAATATATATATAAGCTATGATTCTTAGTTTAAAGTGTGTGTTACTTTAAATGCAAAGCATGTATTTTGGGTGTGGTGTGAAACCACCATAAGAGGGAGCAAGAGACGCTGATGAGATGCTGACGAGAAGCTGACGATTCCCTGACGCTTTGCTGGCAATTACTGGAGTTGCACAAAGGAAGAGAGGAGTTTCTGAGTTTGTTGCATATCTCTCTCTACTGCGAGGAGATAAATTACCAGACTGTTATTTTGTAAGTGTACCGACCTCTCGTTTTTGACATTGGAATTTGCAGATGAATAATCCCTGGACGGACTGAACTAAGTGTATGATATATGGACTGTTTTGACTATGCTTTAACTCTTGCTGGAATAAAACTATTTTAATTAGCACTTGTATCTGCTTTTACTGAGTGTAAGCTACACAACACTTATCTCACATATTTTGCCTGCCTGCCTGACTGCCCTGCAGATCCTTGCTAGGGGTGTATCCCTAACAGTAGTACAACTCCCAATTAGGCAGGCCAAAACCTCCTCTAATTCTAGCATCTTGCAAGAGCTTTAGCTTTATCCTCGCTTTCTTACCTTGCCATATATACTTCAACACAATTTTATTTAAGTCCTCAAAATAGTCTTTTCCGAGCCTAATTGGTATTGTTTGAAACAAAAATAAGATTCTGGGCAAAATATTCATCTTGATTGTTGAAATTCTCCCTATTAATGACAATTGTAAGTTTTCCCATTTCTTCAAATCTAAGGCTATCTGTTGTTTAAGTTTAATATAATTATTCTCTTTTAATGTACTACATCTTGATGTCAAGTATATCCCCAAATACTTGACCTTGTTCGTAACTTGGATTTGCAACAGGTCTGCCAGTTCTTCTGTTTGTCTTAGTAGCATGTTCTTTGACAAGATCTTTGTTTTATCTTTATTTATTTTCAGACCAGCCACCTCACCATATGTCTCTATCTTTTCCAATAGCTTTGGAGCTGTTTCTAAAGGATCTTCCAAAATAAAAGCTAAGTCAACCGCAAAGGTTTGCAATTTGAATTCTTCCTTTTTAATTTTCATTCCTTTTATACTTTTGTCTTCTCTAATATTTCTATTCAACACTTCCAAAGTCAATACAAATAGCAAAGGAGATAGGGGACATCCTTGTCTTGTGCCTTTTCTTATATTAATAAAGTCTGTAAGTTCTCCCTCCATCTTTACCTTTGCCGTTTGCTCATGATAAATAGCTTCTATTGCTTGGATAAATTTTCTGGCAAAACCCATCTGTTCCAATAGTAGTAACATAAATCTCCAGTTCACATTATCAAATGCCTTTTGAGCATCTAGGAATATCAAAGCCATTTGTTTTTCAGGATGTGCCTCATAGTATTCCAAAGTATCCAAAATTACTCTCATATTGTCTCTAATTTGTCTCTTTGGCAGAAATCCATTTTGGTCTGGATGAATGAAATTATTTAGATATTTTTTAAGTCTTTCTGCTAAAATTGAAGCAAAGATTTTATAGTCTGCATTTAATAAAGAAATCGGTCTATAGTTCTTAATTTGCAGTGGATCAGCCTCTTCTTTTGGAATAAGTGTAATATAAGCCTCTGACCATGTTTTAGGTATCATCTTCTTTGACATAGCTTCATTCATGACTTCTAACAATGGAGTGCTCAATGATTCTTGTAGTATTTTGTAGAATTCTGCTGGGAGCCCATCAGGACCTGGTGCTTTCCTATTATTTTGTTTCTTAAGTGCTTCACTTAATTCCATCATTGTTATATTACTTTCTAGCATTTCTTCAGTTTCTTTGGATATCTTAGGTAGGTTAGCATTCTGTAAGTTCTGTTTGATTTTTCCTCATCAATATTCTCTTTCTTATATAGTTGTCCATAAAAATCTTGAATAATTTCCTTTTTCTCTTTATTACCATAGCAAACCTGTCCTTGGTCATGTATTAATTGTGATATTTTCCTTGATTCTTTCTCCTTTCTCAATTTATATGCTAGCCATCTACCTGGTTTATTTGCATCTTCAAAGTAATTCTGTTTAGCATTTCTAATTTTCTGTGCCAGTTCTTCTTTCTCTATTAAACCCATTTTATGTTTAATTATGTCCAATTTCAATTTAATATCTTTTTTCTGTGGCATTTTCTGTAATTCTTTTTCAAGTCTTTTATACTCATCTTCCAAGGCTTTAGTGGCTTGCCTTTTCCTAATATTCTTTTTTCTTATGTAGTCTTTTATCAAACCTCTAGCATATGCCTTCATTGTATCCCAAACATTCTGCATTGAAGTATCTTCTTTTTTATTTTCTTTAAAGAAAAAAGCCAGTTCTTTCTCAATCCATTGTATAAAATCTTTCTCCTTTAAAATAGTATTATTTAGCGTCCATCTCGATCTTTTTTTTTGTCCCTTCCATTTAATTGTCATTGGGTTATGGTCTGCCCAAGTACTTGTTTCAATATTTGTTTCTTGAACACTAGATATTAATTCTGTTGAGATCCAAATCATATCTAATCTGGACCATGATAAATGTCTATTTGAATAGAAAGTATATTGTTTGGTTTTAGCATTTCTTTCTCTCCATATATCTTTTAAAGTTAATTCATCTGTCATTTTAAAAAAGGATTTAGGAAGAATCTTTCTATTTTGCTTTGTTCTTGTTGCTATATAGTCCAGTTTATTGTCCACAATTTCATTAAAGTCTCCCATCATAATTATATTAGCATAGTCCAGTCCAGTTATTTTCATGTGTAGTTTTTTATAGAATTCTTCTTGTTTATCATTCGGAGCATAAATTGCAATCAAGAGTATTTTTATATTATTATCCATTATTTCCACCATTAATACTCTTCCATCTTCATCAGTGTAAATCAATTTTGCTGGGGTGGCCTCTTTAATATATAAAACCACTCCTCTTTTCTTACATTGAGTCAAAGAAGTAAATATTTTCCCTAGTTTTGGCTGAACTAACAATTGTTCATGTTGTTTTTTAATGTGTACTGCTTGTAAACAAATTATGTCAAACTTTAATTTCCCTAATTTATGAAAAATCTTCCTTCTCTTAGCAGCTGAATTCAGTCCATTTATATTCATTGTAATCAGTTTTTTCTCTTCCATGGTTATATCTTGTAATTAGGTTTGGCAGCTCTCGTAGATCTTGGTTCACGTTGGTCTTTGATATCCACCTGTCCACCTACTGCGCCTTCTTCTTTTTCAATCTCCATTTGTTCCTCTTGGAATTCAATTAATGAGACCTCTTTTTCTGCCTCTTCCTCTCTCCTTCCGAAAAATTCTGTGTAGAAAAGTTCTGCTTTCTCAATTGAATCAATTCTGTGTCTCTGTTCTTGCCATGTAAACATTAGTCCTTCTGGGATCAGCCATCTATAATTCACCTCCTTTTTCAATAGCACTTTGGTCAAGAATCGATATTCTCTTCTCATCTCTCTCACTCTTCTGGGTATTTGTTTTAAAACCACGATTTCTTTGCCTTTATATTTCAACGTCTTCTCTCTTGCCGCTTGTAATATTTGTGTTTTGATGGATTTTTTGGTGAATCTGATGTGAACTTCTCTTGGTAAATTATTTCTCATTGCATATCTTGTAAAAACTCGGTATACCTCATCTACTCCATCCATCATCTTTTCCTCTGTTATTTCCAAAGCATCAGCCAGAATTTCTATCATTATCGCAGCCAAATTTTGTCCTTTTTCTTCCTCTATGTTTTGAAATCTGAGATAGAATTCTGACCTCTCCATCTCCCACTTCAGCATCCCACTTTTATCTTGTTCAACCATTGTTAGTCTGCTATCAATATTTCCAATCTTCTCCTCTCTTTGTTTACCTTCTTCTTCAATTTTTTGGAATCTCTCATCATACTTCACCATCATTTGTTGAATATTTTCCACTTTTTCATCAGTCTTCCCTGTTCTTTGTTCAATGTTCTCTATTCTTTGTTCAATGGTATCTGTTTTTGTCTTAAGGTCTTGGATTCCTTGCATAATCATCTGCAAAGTTACTTTTTCTTGTTCTTTGTCTTGCTTTAACGTTGCCTGAATTAAACGTTGTCCTCCCGATGGTGAGGAGGCAGAAGTAGAGGTAGAGGCACCAGAGGGTATGAGTTTCGTACTCATTTTAAATGATTCAAGATCTTCAAATTCTTTCAAACTTTAATCCAATTAATAAGGTAGCCAATTATAATCCAAAATGGAAACATCCAATAGTGAAAAGCCCAATAGTAAAAGAAAAAAAAGAAAGAAGGAAAAAAGAAAAGAAAAGATTCTTCGGGTTCTTCTGGACCCTAATCCAATTATAAAATAGTCCACAATAAAAAATAAAAATAAAAAGAAGGAAAAAGCCCAATAATAATAATAAAAAAGAGCAAAGCCAAAGAAAAATTTCTTCAGGTTCTTCACACCTTAATCCAGTTAGAAAATCTCAATTAAAAAAAGACCAAAATAATCCAAGAGCATAGATGGAAAAAGCAAAAATCCCAGTGGAAAAGGGAAAGAAAAAAAAAGATGAGAAATTCTGAGGCTTTTCCTTTAAAATAAAAAGCAGAAATAAAAATATTGCTAAAATAAAAGTTTACAGTAAAACCGGTAAGGAGGGGTAGCGGAACTTAAAAAAAGATAAAAAAAAGAAAAAAAAAAGAAAAACACACTGCACTTTGTTTAATTGTCCAAGGCTCTTATTATGACTCTCTTCTCCACAAGCTTCAAAGCCAAACCTCAAATGTTAATTTGTTGATAGAAGTCCAGAAGAACACCTGTAATAATATTCTGCCACGCTCTTCCCTCTATCTTATCAAGTTAAAATGTCCTTGAGAAGAAGTCTTTCACAGTTCTCTCCACTTCAAGTAAAATATTTTCAAGCCTCTAGTTGGCAGTGTTACAAAGTTTCTTAATTCTCACTTTCCCCCTCCTCCCAGGAAAACGTAATTGAGGTTAAAAAAGAAAAGAAAATATATACATATATATATAAAAAGAAAAATAACCAAGGGGAGCCTCTAGCCTAAAAAAAAGTTAAAAAATCAAAAAGGAGAATAAAAAAGCAAATATATATATAAAAGAAAATTCAGTCCGGTTATCTACTAAGTCACAATAAAGTCCGGTAACAAAAAAAAAAGTAAGGAAAAAAAATAGCCAAGCCTCACTTTGACGTCTCCCTTTAAAAGTCGCCGCTTATTCAGTTTTGTCAAAAATCTCACAGATTTCTTCTTATACTCAGAGTGTCCTTTCAAGCCTCAAAATGTTAATAAAAAAAAGTTTCTCACCCAGCCGACACACTTTCTCTTTCAGTCTCTTCCTTTCCAGAGCTGTCCCGACTTCAGCAGCTTTGGGGCTGCCTCTCCGCTGCCGGAAAAAAGGACTTCTCCTGGGTCAACCAGGGACTTTGCGGTGTCCCTGGGATCCACAGGGCATGCCCTTCACAATAACCATCCCTACGGGATGGTTTAGGTCTGTTTGGACCAGCAGGGGCAAAGATATCGGCTGCAATCTTAGAGCTCGATTGCAGACCGTACCGTCAAGACGTCAGCTCCTCCCCTCTCCCCCCACCATTTTTTTAATGAGTTCATTCTGTTAGGGACATGGATGTGGGAGGTTGTCTAGGTAACTCTGGCATCGGGACAAAATCCATTCCAGTGTTGATTTGGAATGGAGTCAATCCCATGCTGCTATGTACTTATTGTAAGCAACCTCTGCAAAAGGTAATAACTCAGCCCAATTTTCTTGTTGATAATTTACATAGCATCTAATGTATTGTTCAATCATGGCGTTAGCTCTCTTCGCTGCTCCGTTACAAGCAGGATGGAAAGCTGAAGATAACCCTTGAGAGGAACCAATGGGTTTCAGAAATTCCCTCCAAAATTTTGCAGTAAATTGTACCCCTCTGTCTGATATTATTCTATGAGGTACACCATGTAGTCTATAGATATGTTTCACGAACAGTTTTGCAAGTTTTTTCACAGGTGGAAGTCCTTTGCAGGCTATAAAATGGGCCTGCTTAGAGAATAAGTCAATTACAGTCCAAATGATCGTATTCCCTTCACTCTTAGGTAATTCCACAATAAAGTCCATTGAGATCTCTTCTCAAGGTTGGGTTGGTTCAGCAACTTGTTGCAGGAGGCCAGGGGTTTTTCCAGTTCTGTGTTTCATTGTGGCACAAATTGAACCACTTTTTACATAGTCCTTGACATCAGGTTTCATTTTTGGCCACCAGAACTGTCTTCTCAGTAAATGTAGGGTTTCTCCATCGAGCTGCTCCGAGCATCCAGATTGGGATGTGCTCCAGTCTCTGCACTCACAGGCTGAGCTTTAATTGAGGAACGCTCCTCCCTGTCCATGTGACTCCCTCGGAACATTCCCCAGTTTTTAGCTCAGCCTCGCAAGAGACAGGCAGCTTTTAGCAGACTTCCTTGGCCGATTCAGGAATCTAGAAAATTGTGTTCAGGTTTGAATTTTCCCTTTAGTCCTTGGCCCCTGCGCAACTGGGTTATTGCTCATTGTAAGAGGAGCGTTTTTCTCGCCCCTCAGAGGATAGAAACGGGGGAAGAACAGCACCTTCGCGCCCCCCCATCCTCCTTCTACCTGCCGTTGCCTTGAAGCCTTGCTGCTCGCAAGCAGCAGCTTCCTTATAACGTGTTTCTTCACGCGCTGTTGCTCCTTTCCCCCCACGAACGCCTTATGTAAAAGGAGAACGATTCCTCCTCTCTGCCCCTCGTTCCGCTGCGTTTTAAGCTGCTTTTTTTCCTGAGGAGGCAAACTTCCATCCCTGAGCCTTCGCGCCGGCCATCGGCCGCCATTTTGGGCATTGACTCATGGCGGCCGCCATTTTCTTTTAATTAATTCACTGCGGTGACTGTTCTGAGGCCCAAAGCAGGACCGGAGGCCTGTTTAGTGCCCCTTTGATCAATTAGGCATTGTGGCTCCTAGCCCTATTGCCTGTTATTGTAACTTGTTGGCTATCCCGCAGCCGGCTCAGAGGCGAAGTAGAGGCAGTACCAATACCTCCCATTTTGGCTGGGAGGCAACTGCACGAGGCCCACCCTTCTCTTTTATTTTTCTTTTGGCCTCAGCGTTCATTTGGCTAATTTGACTGCTTTCTCTAATTTATTTAGTGTGTTTTTCTGTCCATCTGGAATTAAATACTATAGTACTCCGGTACTCTAGTCCTTAATTGTTCATATTCCCATTTCCTTTTTATTGTTTTTATTTAATAATAATAATAGTAATAATAATAGTAATAATAATAATAATAATAAATGAATAAATAAATAGAAATCATATATTCAGATATAAATAATAGTAATAATAATAATAATAATAATAATAATAATAATAATAATAATAATATTAAGGACAAAAAAATTTTCCAAAAGGGGGACGTGGACCAACTGTGAGACATCTGGCTTTGTTGTAGGTCGAACTCCTAGGCGAGCCAACCGCCTTCTTTGGTTACTATCATACATTACTTTCGCTCTTTATTATGGCAGAGGACAACCCCAGAGGGCCTTCCTTGAAGGCCAAATCAAAGGCACACCATTTGCGCAGGCAGGCCAAGGGAACACCTAAGTCTCTCAGAGAGAGGCGTTAGAACACCGCGTCCAAGCGGCGGCCTAGAGGTGGAGCTCTCACCTGACAATCAGGAGGTTCATGAGTTCGATCCTAGGTAGAGGCCAATATGGAGAATAATGAGCTCCCCTGCTGCAGCAGGGGGTTGGACTAGATGACCTCCAAGGCTCCTTCCTTTTTTATTGAAAAGGAATTTGATGAACATTCAAGGGGCTCAAGCTCCATAATCCCAGTACTTCCTTCTTCTCCAGGCCAGGTTTTCTCCTCACCCAGAGTCGTCCATTCGCTGTCACCAGCCACCTGGACATCCGGGGCTACCTTTAATCCGTCAGCCACTGGCCCACAGCATGATGAACCATCTGCAGACCCGGTTCCAGACAGGATTGGAGAATGGATGCAGCTGGCTACCTGCCAAGGTACCGCAGAAGGTCTCCAGCAGATGACCAGACCAGGTCTACCATCAATGGTTCCTAATATCGAAGCCGTTTCTGGCAGAGCTTTCCCCAGGCCGAACCCCCCACCCCGAGGGTGAGAAGGCGGAGGAAGAGGAAGCAGGCCTGGGTCACTCAGGCAAGTGGAAAAGGTTAATATGGGGTCCTTACACTACTCTGAACCCAATGGAAGTGGACCCAATGGAATTAGGAATATCGTGGACCCAATGGAATTAGGAATATCGGAGGATGTGGGTATTACCCCCTCCCAGCCCACATTCGTGGGTTTATTCAAACCCCACCTGTTCAAGCCCTTTTTTGTTTAAGGCAAAGATATTCTGGTCTGGGGTCACAACCCTCTTACTGCCCCAGCAACCTCTGGTAATCCAGAGAAGTCCATTTTCAGACTACCGGTTGTGGAGGCTAAAGTGATTCCTACTCCACCCATTCTTCTAACCTGGTAGCAAAACAATTGGCTTCTGTAGGGGCGCCTCCCGCCCCCTCCAATCGGGATAGGAGATTTTTTAATCTCGATGCAGAGTTTCCACCCTGTTAGAGACTCCCAACGTTGACGGGTCCATAGGGGGGTTCGGACCTCCCCTATCCCAAGTGATGCTCTGGAAGTCTTAAAGCCAGAGGACAATTGGGCCAAATTGGCGTTTTGCCGGACGCATCAATCTAATGCTTGGCCCACTTTAGCAGCCACCGCTGCTTCCTTCTTTACACGGTCCTCCATTAGAAGGCTCCATCAAAGCAGCAGGTCCCCCCATCCAGTACTAGGCCACCGTTAAGTTTCCACCGGGGCTATTTCATCCCAGGTCACAGCCGGCGTCGATCTTGGCTTCAATGTTGGCAAGCATACGTATATATAAAAAATAATAATTCAAAGAAAACAAGTTAAATTGGCCTCTGCTCCCATCTCGGGGGCAATCTCTTCGATCCAGCTCTTGGACCTTATTAATGGAAAACTGATATATTAAATAAATAAATTTCTTACGTCTCTCTTTCCCAGACCTGAAGGCAGAGTATCCCAGCTCTTTCGGAGGGGACCCCTTCGAACGTCCTATCAGACAGCTTTCTCTCCCAGGTTTCAGAGAAGCCCTGCCTCCCGGCGGGCCCAACTCCAGGATCGAACCGTCTCCCGGTTCCAGCTCCAAGAAACCCCTTCGGGGCGCAGGCAGTAAACCTCCCGGCACCCCAGATAAGTCCCTCCCTCCTCATCCCATTGGCGGACGCCTCAAACTCCTTGCCGAGGATGCCTGGGTTAGGGACACTATCAATTCGGCCTTTTTTCTCCTGAATTTCAATCCCCTCCCCCCGAGCATTTCAGGATACCCCCTCTCCCAAGATCGCACCAAACGTGGACTAGTAGATGCCGCTATCCAGCATCTTATTGAATCAAGGCCTACAGCCCGTCCCACCCTTAAACACTCCGGAAG
Source organism: Pseudonaja textilis (assembly GCF_049901715.1). Classification (NCBI taxonomy): domain Eukaryota; kingdom Metazoa; phylum Chordata; class Lepidosauria; order Squamata; family Elapidae; genus Pseudonaja; species Pseudonaja textilis. The sequence goes on along the minus strand of NW_028262864.1, from coordinate 768,553 downwards.
GTAGAGGCCCATTTTCGATTTGAAAAGGATCAACCGGTTCATTCTCCGGCACAAATTTAGGATGCACTCGCTACAACCTATTCATCAGGGTACCAGGAAGGGAGATCGGCTCACTTCCATTGACCCCTCTGAGGCATACCTACATATCGTTATTTGACCCTCCTGTTTCAAAATTCTCCGATTCGCTACCACAGCCAACACTTTCTATACGGGACCCTTCCCCTTGGCTTGACCTCGGCCCCGAGAGCCTTCATCAAGAGCCTCGTGGCTCTGATGGCTCTCCTTAGAGTCTTCCCCATATGCATTCGCTATTTCTGGATGACACTCTTATCCTGTCCCCTTCCAAACTCCAAGCAGAAAGGGACACCAGAACCACACAACGCCTTACATTGTCACCCTCCCCGCTCTCCAGATGCATGGTCCTCGTTTATTGGCAAAAAAGACGGTTATCTCCATCCACCGAATAGCATCCAGAAATCGGTCAGGGAGATCAGGCGGGCACAATAAAGGTAGCATTCCTGGACTTAGTAAATTGCTTGGCTTCATGTATTCCATGGATTAGTTTCATGCATTTCATTTTTCCTTGGGACTGTCTGCATCCCAGATCCCTTCAGTGGTTCCTGCTTCCAAGCAGCGATCTAGAGGTAGCAACCCAAACTCCCTGGCGAAGGCACTTCAGAGGTCCTCGTGTCCCTCCTCTGGTGGACCAGACCTGCCATCGACAGAGAGCATCACTTCAGGGAATCCCGGTGGGTCTCCCTCGCCACAGACACCAGCCTTCCGGATAGGGCGTTACCTCCACTCGTTCTCAGCTCAGGGCACATGGTCAGCAGCCAAGCTACGGTGCAGCATAAATTGGCTGGAGCTTCACGCTGTATACCTGGCCCTACGCAGCTTCCTTCCCCAGGTACGCGGACGCCACATCTTCATTCTGACAGGCACACGTCATCAGACAGGGGGACACACACACCCATTTGGCTCATGAGGGAGGCTAAGCGTCTCTGTCGCTGGGCAGGGACCAACCTCCTTCCACCAGGGCAGCTTACATCGGGGGCCTCAAACATTCAGGCAGACTGGCTGAGCAGGACCACTATAGACCAGTCAGAGTGCCGCCTGCTCCTCTCCCTGTTCAGGTAAGCCTCAGCAATATCAGGCCAACCACTAGTGGTGCCATTCGCATCATGTTCAATGCCCAGCTCACGAGACCTTTCTCGAGGTACCCTGCTTTGGGGGTGGAGAACCACACCGCCTTACGTTGTCCCTGGCCCTCAGGGCTGCTTACGCATTCCCCCACTTCCGTTGATCCCCAGGGTGATCCTAAGGCTGATTCGCGAGAGGGCAGAACTCTCTCGGCTACCCCACACTGGCCCAGGAGACTGTGGTACACAGACTTTCGCACCCCGTCAGTGGCCCTTCCCTGGAGAATCCCACCGGGCAGAGTCTCGTTATCCCAGGGACCCCTCCTGCATCCGAACCTGCAGGGGCCTCATCTGGCCGTCGGAAGGTTGAGCAGGACCGTTTAAGGAAAGAAGGGCCTGCCAGCCAGGCCATCTATACCATTCTGACAGCAACTCGGTCCTCAACCACCCGTACGTATATATAATACCACATGGGACATTTCTCTTGGTAGATGATGCTGCGATCACATAGTGATCTCTCCATCTATTGCACAAATATTAGCCTTCATGCAAGGCGAACTGGATAAAGGGCTAGCCCCTAATTCCTTGAGACGACATGTTGCAACCTTATCAACCGTCATCTCCTGTGGCAATATTGGCTCGCTTTCACCACCCTCGCATCCGAGCATTCCTTAGAGGAACTGCCAGCTGGCATCCTCCAGTGGTACACCGATACCCAACTTGGGATCTTAATTGGGTTCTCCCGTTACTGCTAATCCTCCCTTCGAGCCCTTAAGGGAGACATCACTTCAATGCCTAACGTTCAAACTAGTGTTTCTAGTGGCAGTCTCATCTGCTCGTCGGATATCTGAAATCGCAGCTCTATCCGCCAGAAGGATCTCGGCGTTTTTCATGCTGATCGGGTGGTCCTACGACCGGACCCTTCCTTCCTTGCCCAAGGTTAACTCAGCCTTACACGGATCGCAGGAACTTTTTCCTTCCTAACGGTTGTCCCAGTCCCTCTCGAGAGAGAGGGAAAGACACTGGCGTTCTTCATTGTCAGGCGTGCGCTTCGTATTATATCAGCCGCACTCAGCCTTTCAGGTGGTTGGAATCATTATGCTGTTCGTTTCAACCTAAGACGCTGGGTATCAAAGTATCCCCGTCGACTGTAGGCCGTTGGATTAGAGCTACACTCTCCAAGGCCGACTTGGTTCAAACGCTCCTGTTCCCAGAGGAATAACCGCACATTCCACAAGGAGTGCGGCTACCTCAGCAGTTTGGGCAACTCAGACATTGATCAATGACACCTGTCGAGTGGCCATTTGGTCGTCCCTGTCAACTTTTCATTCCTCTTTACAAGATTGATGGTTTGCTTCAGTCGAGGTGTCCTCTGTCAGTCGAGCCCTACAACAAGTTGTTTAGAAATCAGAGGAGATTCCGACACGCTTTGGTATGTCCCAATCTGGATGCTTGGAGCAGCTCGATGGAGAATGGGCGTTGGTGCTTACCTGATACGCCCTTTCTCGTCGAGCTGCGTAGAGCATCCAGCCCCACCCTAATTTAGCTTTCTGGTGGGGAATCCTGTTTCGGCCAATGAATCAAGGAGTCAGAGATTAATGTTTTACAATGGTCAGGATGAGATGATAGTGTTTGTCTGCTCGTCTTCATAAAACTGGGGAACGTTCCAAGGGAGTCACATGGACAGGGAGGAGCGTTCCTCAATTAAAGCTCAGCCTGTGAGTGCAGAGACTGGAGCACCTCCCAATCTGGATGCTCTACGCAGCTCAACGAGAAAGGGCGTATCAGGTAAGCACCAATGCCCATTTTAGTAATCTGAAGTGGCCTCCTAGCCGGGAGTCATGGCTACGCTTTAGTACCAGTAGTCTTAGGGTTGTGGGTGCATAAAGCTTAGTCCCTTTCCAAGCTAGTCCATCCTTCATTGTCAACTTGGTTTGATGGTCCAGGAACCAAGGGCTGGTCAATAGGGCCATTTTCAATCCTGCAGTCAGCTTATCTTCCAGGTGTTTGGGGTTGAGGTTGGCTTGTGATCGAGTGGTTACTTGGCCTGCCGATTGAGCTTCTGAAATTAAAGCTTGTACAATTTCCTCTCGGTGGCTGTCAAACTGAGGTTTTCTGAACAAAAGGTCCACCAGTACGTTTTTCCCTCCAGGGATATACTTAATGTTGAAGTTGAATTGCTTGAAATATTGGGCCCAGCAGACTTATTTGGGAGATAATCTCCTAGGGGTCTTCAGAGCCTCAAGGTTCTTATGATCAGTCCATACCTCAAAGACCCCTGGCGCCCCTTCTAGAAAATGCCTCCAAGTCAACAAAGCCCATCGTACGGTGAATGCTTCTTTCTCCCACACTGTCCACCTTCGCTCTGTGTCTGTCAGCTTTTTGGACACATAAGCGCGATGCATCAGCCGGCCTTGAGAGTCCTTTTGCAGCAAAACAGCTGCCACCGCTACATCACTTGCATCCATTTGGACAATAAAAGTCTTGGTTGAGTCTGGGTGCTGGAGGATGGGCTCAGCTGCAAAGAGGTGTTTTAAGGCCTCAAAAGCTTTCTGACAGTCCATAGTCCAAGCCAGGGGTTGACTTGGCTTCGGTTTGGTGGGTGACGGGCCCGTTTTTAATAGCTCCGTCAATGGGAGGGCAATTTCAGCAAAGGACGGAATGAATTGTCTATAGAAGTTGTCAAACCCCAAGAAACTTTGAAGTTGTTTTTGGGTTCTGGGGGTTGCCAGTCCAGCACAGCTTTCACCTTTCTGGGGTCCATTTCAATCTCCAGGTTGGATATTTGGTAGCCTACGTAGTCCAACAACTCTTTGTGGAATTCGCATATAATTTGGCGGCCAGAAGCCCTTCGACAGGTGGTTCAATAAGGCCTTCATAAGGGGGAGAGGGTACATGTTTTTGACTCATATGGCGTTCACGCCTCTAAAGTCAACAATCTAAACCCGCCATCTATCTTCTCCTTGAACAACACAGGAGTGGCTAGTTTTGATTTGGCAGGCTCAATAAAACCTCGTTCCAAATTGCTGTTGATGTATTTCCTTAATTCAGTCATTTCAGCAGGCGTCATGGAATACATCTTTGGTTTTGGTAATTTCGCCCTGGGCTCTAATTCTATGGCGCAATCAGTGGCTCGATGCGGAGGTAAAACATTACACTCTTCTTCACTGAATGCTTCAGCCAAGTCTTTGTAAGTCCCAGTATGATTGATTCTGACATTTTGGGGGGCCACTATGAAGTGTATGAGTTCGCAATGGGGCCCTAATTCCATCTTGATCCATTCTGTCATTTGGGTGGCTGGGGTCCCCCCAATTAAGGTTCCCTCCACTTGCTCAAATCTAATTGGGCGTTTTAGTGGGTTAGTCTTTATGCCCAATTGTTCAACGATGGAGAGTCCGATAAGACATCTAGAACACCTAGTATCAATGACAGCTTCTAACTCCCCAGCCTCCCCCATGTTTGGTACCACTAACTTGACCTTGACTGTAAAAGGGATGATGGGATCACTCAACATTGGGTCGTCTTTGCAGGTCGGGTTCTTGGGGATGTGGTGGCGGTCTGGTGGTCCGTTGCTCCCCTCTGCGCAGAGGGGGCTTTCCCAGCTGTGTTTGGCAAACCCGCCCCTGGCCGGAGGTCTTTCTTGATTCTTCCAACCTCTAATAGCTGGATTAGATTTCGACTGCGGAGCTTGTGGTACAGGAGCAGGGGCCAGACAGTCTGCTGCTCTATGGCCGGCTTGGCCACAGCGGTAACATTTCAGCATCCTGGTAGGTTGGGTATGAGCAGTTTCGGCTGATCCAGTTGGCGGTCTCCTAGCCACAATTCTCTTAAGCGGGGCTGCCGGAAGGGGTTTCCTGTGTGGGTTGATGCTGCGATCTAAGCTGAGGGAGGCGGCATACGTTTGTAAGGTCTCTGGGATTCCACTAATTTCACAGACCTTCTGGATCAATGGCGTTTTTAAAAGTGTAAAGTCATTCTTTCAGGCCAATCCATGAGGTGGCTTGTGACCCTTCTAAAGTCCCAAATAAATTCTTACAAGAGTCGCTTGCCTTGCCTCATTTCCATTAACTTCTCTTCATTCTCTGCTACCCTGTCTGGATTTTCAAATCTGAGTCTTAATAATTGAATAAATCTGTTTACATCACGTAATTCGGGGGCTTGTTCGTTGTGTAGTTGGGCCACCCAGTCTGAAGCATCCCCTTCATTCATCCCATTTGTTATGGCCGTAACCAAATCGCGCTCTGTGGTGTATTGATCTCCAAATTGTTCTATATGGGATTGGATTCGAGTAAGGAAATAATTGAAATGTTCATGGTGGCCATCAAATACAGCCTTAAAGGGTATTTGGTCTGGCCTGGGTCGTGGTTGGGGAGGTGGCACAGGCCAGGCCACTGCAGGTTGAACTGGAATGAAAGGAATCGGCCGGGTGGCATACGTAGGCTGGGTAGGCCCCCTGTATCCTGGCTGGGTGGTGCCTCTCTGGAATAGGGGTCCCTGTGGCCTTGCTGCCGGTTGGGGTTGCATTTGTGTTTGCCAGGAGGAAGATGGGTGTGGCCTGGTTCCCTGGTCGGGTGGAGGGGAAGTGGCTGCTGTCTGCGGTCTGGGCAACTCACCTTCAGACAAGGACTTTGTTGGTGCTGCCTGCCATTGGCACTAAATCCACCCCTGGCCTGGATAAAATCCCCACCCTGGAGGGATACTCTCTGCAGGGGGCAAAATTCCCTCTGGAAAATGTGGGGATGGCTTCAGAGGCTGCAACATACCTCTGTCAGTTGATGCGTCTTTCTGGCTTCCTCCAACTGGCATCTGTATAGTTTCCTCCCTCAAATCAGACAGAATAGCAATCTGCCTGGGGCTGGCGAAAGATTTCTCTTCAACCAGCTGGGTTACCTCTGGGTTATAACAACTTCTTGAGTTGAAACGCTTCGGTATAGCTCCCAAATCTCTTTCCTCTACTGTCATTCTGAAAGCATCCATCATCTCCAAACAAGGGCTTGCAGATCCAATTAATGTTCCGGAGGGAGGGCCCCCATACTCCCCCTCCCGCATGTCTCGAACTTCGGCTGATTGTTGATAATTCTCCATCTCAGGAAAAAGAACTCTGGGGTATCAGCCAAGCCCCTTCAAAAAATAAAAGCTTGACTTGGGAAATAAATGTAAGGCATCTAGAAAGTATTTATGATATCAATCACTCTGAGACATTTCTCTCCAATTGATTTATTTAGAAACAGTTCTGGCATGTCAAAGGCAATTTCCCAAATGAAATTATTTTCACGCGTTACACAGAATCCACCTTCTCTCCTCCCGTCTCTCCTCCCACTTCTGCACTTCATAAATCACGAGAACCAATTAACTGCCACTGGAATTTCTTAATATGACATACAGAATAACCTTGAACTTTTCAACTCCTCCAACTCTCTTAAAAAAATATGGCAGCTGAATTTTAAAGCTGACATCTTTTCTGCTCTGTTAGTAATCAATCCAAATTGTAGAAATTTTGATTTTTTATTCACAGAGTCTCAATCTTTTCTTCTGCAGCGCTCTCTCTCAGCTGTCAAACTGTTCTGTTTCTTCCTCTCCCTTTCGCTTCGCTATCCTCCGCCAATTAGCCACTGTATTCACTCTATCCGGAGACTCCCTCTGTCAAAGTCTTTCACAAAGTCTTTCAAACTTCTCTCACTTCTCAAAAACTGTCCCAATCTGCCGTTCTTCTTCTGATGTCTTGCGTTGATCCACTTTCCTGCTTCCCAATCGCAGCTGGCTGTCACAGCTTCAGACCCGCCGTAGATGCCGGGTTTCTTTCGCACCGGATTCAAAGGGCTTCCCCTCGTTGCAGTGGGAGGTTGCTTTCCTCCACTCTGCTCCTAGGCTTCTCCTTCTAATTCGTGTGTCTCTCCAAGCTTCATGATGCCTCTGAAAGTTTCCAAGCACGAAAATTCAGATACAGGATTGCAGAGATCGCTCTCCTGCTCCACTCTGCCATGACCTCACTTCCGGAAGTCTCTTGAATTCTTCATCTTATTAGGCATGACCACATTTGAAATTATATTTGTCTGTGAGACATGGTTAAATGCATCTTTTCCAGACTGCGTTACCACAGTCAGCTAATACCATGTTTATCGGTCAGATTGCGAAATCTGTAGAGGAGGTGGAGTTGCTATCTTCTACAAAAAAATCCCTAAATCTAAAAAAGATTCAAATTACACAGGAACTTGCTCTTCCAGAGACCATCGTCTGTGAACTGTCCTTAAATACCACAATCCGCTTCTTACTATGGTACAGAGCCCCTGATTATGACACAGTTCATTCAAACAAGCTAACTTCACTGCTAACATGGGCTGCCTCTTGCCGACACCCTCTTATTTTCCTTGGTCACCTCAATCTACCTCTTATAAATTGGACCCTAAATGAATGTACCTACGAACCTGTTAGGAATGTAAGTCACCTAATTGTTGGCTTGGAAAATATATAAACCAGGATAGACATTTTAATACTGTCTCTTTAAGAGAATGCTAAAACTGTAATTGGGTGTGGTTTGATGTAAGTCTGTTACTGAACTGTTTTTGATACTGGACTTTGTTTTTTTTTAAAAAAAAGTTTTATTGATTTTAACAACAAACAAAAACACCTAAAACATAAAACATAAAAACCTCACCCTCCTTCATGAATTTACAGACAGTGTATCGGTTGGTTTACCACTTTTTTTTGTGCATCCATTTCGTAGTCTCCATTGTAGTTATATTACATAATAGCTCATATTATCAATCAACAATTATATAGCCTGATATCATTATTAAACAATCATTTGACTATAATTTTATTAACTCATACTTTAACAAGATAACTATAATTTACTTAATTTATTTTATAACAAATCATAAAATCTTTCCAAGTCTATCTTAATAAAATTTTATAAAGATAGTATCAAAAAAAAGAGAAAAAAAGAAATATATATTCATTATTTCCTAAGTTTCTAAATATTCTATTATTATATTTTATTATCTAGCCATTGATAGAAAAGGTCCCAAACTTCATAAAATTGTTTATCTTCTTGTTCTCTGATTTCAAATGTCAATCTACTCATTTCAGCACATTCCAATATTTTCTTAATAATTTCTTCCTCTGATGGTATTTTCTCACTCTTCCAATTTTTAGCAAATACAATCCTAGCCGCTGTTAATACATTTACAATCAAATACTTCAAATTTTTATTATACGTATCAGGTAAGATTCCCAATAAAAAAATCTCTGATTTCAAATCTATATGTTTCTTTGTCATTTTTTCCAACCATATGCGAAATCTAGTCCAATAATGGGAAAACCTACAATTGTCATTGATAGGCAGAATTTCAACAATCAAGATGAATATTTTACCCAGAATTTTATATTTGTTCCAAACAATACTAATTAGGCTTGGCAAAGATTATTTTGAAGAATTAAATAAAATTGTGTTGAAGTATATATGGCAAGGTAAGAAAGTGAGAATAAAATTAAAACTTTTACAAGATGCTAGAACTAGAGGAGGATTTGGCCTCCCTAATTGGGAGCTGTATTACCAAGCTGCAAATCTGATGTGGGCTAAAGAATGGATAACATTAAGAAAGACTAGATTGTTGACATTAGAAGGACATGATTTATTACTAGGCTGGCATGCTTTTCTGTGGTATAAGGGAACTAAATCGCAGGGCTATTTTAGAAGGCATTATATACGGGAGTCTTTATGGTTGAACTGGGAGAAAATTAAGAGACAATGTTATTTGAAAATCCCAGTTTGGTTATCAACTATTGAAGCTTTTTCTTATCCTATAACATATAAGAAGGAACAAACAGTTAGATATGGGGAAATATTGGATGAAAAGGGTGAACTTAAAACAATAAAAAATCTAGAAGAACGAGGTATAAAGATGAATTGGTTTTCATATGTGCAAATACACTCAAGGTATCTTAAAGATTCTAAAAGAGGGATTTTATGATAAATTGACTGACCTAGATAGGATTTTGACAGGTACTGATGAAAAAGTGATCAAAAAATTATATAGTTATTTGCTGGAAATTAAACTAGAGGAAGAACAAGTTAAAGAAACAATGATTGCTTGGGGGAAGAATTTTGGATATGGGATTGATTTAGAGAAATGGCAAAAATTGTGGTCTCAAAATTATAAAATGACAATGTCAACAGCATATAAAGAAAATTTGTATAAGATGTTTTACAGGTGGCATTTTCCCCTGACAAGAATAGCAAGAATATTCAAGAATAAATCTGAAAAGTGCTGGAAATGTCATCAGATACCTGGCTCATATTACCATATGTGGTGGACTTGTGATACTGGACTTTGTTATTGGATTGTCCCTGGACTGAAAACCTGACTGCTTTAACTGTGAATGACTTGGACTGCTTGCTTGGACTTTGCTTAAACATTTATTGGAAGTAAAAACATACATTTTACTATACAGTGTATCTGTGTGCTACTTGTGTGTTATTCTTCACTACTCTCACTACGTCTCCCTTTGTGCGCTCATTCTCCTAACGGAGAATTACCTCAACACTGGTTATGGGCCCAGGCCATACCTGGCTCAGATAACTGAGAGTTAGTGTGAATACACAGTACCTTATACAGACAGCTGTTTACTGTTTAATTGTGGTTTACTATCCTGGTAAAGATCGCACAAGACCCTTCAACAAGTCTATCACTGATAACCCAGTTGAATGGAACAAACTATGTTTCCTGGTCTATGAAGTGCAGTCTACTTCTGTGTAGAGAAGGGTTATGGAATTCAGTTCAAGATCCACTGGATGTAAATGCTTGGGATCCAAATAATGAGGACGATGCCAAGAAGCTTGCTGACTTTAAACAGAACAACAAACAAGCTCTTTGTATAATTGGACTAACACTGAGTGACCAGCAGCTAGTCCATATTCATGGAGAAGAGTCTGCTGCTAGGTGTTGGGAGAATTTGAAGAGGATTTATGTTCGTGACAGTGTAGGTGCACACATACACCTTACACGTAAACTGTTTAGAGCACCTCTTCTGAAAGGTGGAGATATGTTAACTCATTTGAACTTCATGAAAAGAACTTTTCAAGAGCTACATGAGAAGGAACTGATTTTTTCAGAGCTACATCAGGTTTACATTATTCTTTCCTCATTGGATGAAAGATATGATGATTAGGTATCTTCACTGGAAGACCTGCCCAGAGATAAACTGACATTAACTGACATACCTGGAAGGTTGTTGGAAGAAGCAAGAAGATGACTGGATAGGGACCAACTGAAGAAGGAACAACCACAAGAAGAGGATTTGTGTTCAACTGCCTATACTGTTAGGAAATGTTTTTCTTGTGGGGCTAGGGGACATATAGCTAGATTCTGTAAGAAAGGAAAACGTCAGAATACTGGTAATCACCAGAAGGCTAAGAAGAATGTTAGTTTAGCTATGTCTAGCAATTCAACTGTAAATCATAATTTATGGGTTGTTGATAGTGGAGCATCGCAGTGCATTACTAAAGATAGAAAGAGGTTTGTAAAGATGTCTACGAGTAAGCAGCATGTATCATTGGCAAATGGATGGAAGATGAAAGCATCTGGTGAAGGTACTGTATATTGTTCTTGTATAAACGAGCATTTAACTATGTTGTATGTACCTAAACTGAAATTTAATTTGTTATCAGTAAGGGCTTTAGTTAATATTGATTATGTAGTAACCTTTAGGGGAGATAACTGTATAATAGAGAAAGAGGATAAAAGTGTTACTGCTACTTTAGAGAATGATTTATATGTGATAACATGATGACCAGTTGCAGATGGCTAACTCCGTTTATAACAATGTTCAGCCACATGATGAATGTATACATTTACTGCATAGACGTCTGGGGCACATTAATTTCAAAATGCTCAAACAAACTGTTGAATTGTCAGAGGGAGTAAAATTAAAACCCTGTAGGAAGTACTTAAACTGTAATGCTTGTAGCCAGGAGAAAAGCAAGGTTATTCCAGCAAACAGACTAAATGGGTTTAAGACCAATGAACCTTTAGAGGTTGTGTTTGCTGACATAACTGGTCCTAAGACCAGCTATCTTTTGAGTATAAAGGACCATTACTCACGGTACGGTTTCTGCTATCTAATGAAAAACAAAACAGAAGCATTCCAACATTTCTTTAACTGGCTAAGATTTGCTGAGAGAAAAATGAGGAGTAAAGTAATTACTTTAGTTACTGATAATGGGACTGAGTTTGTCAACAAGAGATTCCAAATGATGCTAAAACTGGCTGGTGTCAAGCATAAACGTTCTGCACCTTACAGAACACAACATAACTCGTTTGTAGAACGAAGAGGGCAAACGTTACAAGCCATGGCTCATACTATGTTATCTGATTCAGGTTTGCCTGAAACACTGTGGGGTGAGGCCATAATGTGTAGCAATCATGTAGTTAACACAACAACTGGAGAATTGCCATTCACTCGTTGCCATGGCAGAAAACCAAATTTAAGTTACCTACACATATTTGGAGCTCCAGCATGGGTGCATATTCCCTCACAAGTAAGACTGAATGGGCAACATAGAGCTAGGAAATTATTTTTCGTAGGTTACGAAGCCAACCATAGATCGTTTAGATTCTGGGATCCAGGCAAAGCTCATGTTTATTGTAGCGCTAGTGCAAAATTTCTTGAACACATTGGGTGGGATAAACTGGAACAGGAATCCAGCAATGATATTATTATTGACACCCAAATAGTCCCTAAAGATGAATTAAGTAAACCACAAATAGCCATTAAAGAGGAAGCACAGGAGGAAGTAGGAGAACAGGCACGGGAGGAGGTAGAAGAACAGGAGCAGGTGGAACAGGAGAGCCCACCAGTAAGCCCTGTATTACCAAGATGTTCAACCCGTGTAACACGACCACCTGATAGATATCAGGCTAGTGTTGTATGCTAAGTGAATACAGTTCCAAGTAATTATAATGAACTGAAACTGTATCCTGCTAAGGATCAGGCTGCTTGGCAGGAAGCAATGGATAAGGAACTGAAATCTTTACAAAGACTGGAAGTATATGATAACGTCAGGTTACCACCAGGTGAACATGCCATAGGGTGTATATGGGTTTATAAATTTAAGACAGGTGTAGATGGGACTGTCACCCATAAAGCCAGGTTAGTAGCACAAGGGTTCAATCAGACAGCAAACGACTACAATGAGGTGTTTGCACCTAGTCTGAAGGCTACTACATTAAGGGCGGCATTAGTGTGGGCATCTAAGGAGAAATACATTATAAATCATTTAGATGTAGAGACGGCATATCTGCATATTTAAAGAAACCTTTAGGTATAAAAAATGATAATACAACTGATTGCTGGAGATTGAAAAAGAATCTTTGTGGCTTGAAGCAATCAGGATATGAGTGGAACCAGTGTATAGTTAAGGAATTAACTAAGATAGGTTTTGTAGCTGGCATGGCTGATCCATGTTTGTTTAAAAAGGAAAGTAATGGTGCAGTGTCATTGTTGCTATTGTTTACTGATGACATAGTATTAATCACCAAAACTGAACAAGAAGGTACTAAAATAATTTAACTGTTAGAGAAGAGATTTAAGATAAAACAGTTACGAGAAATCAAACAATATCTTGGTTTAAAGATAGATAGAACTAGGGGAGGCTACAAAATCTCACAGGCATTTAAAATTAACCAATTACTAAAAAGTTTTAAAATGGAACTTTGTAAGCCGGCTAAAACACCAATGAGCCAGGAGTTTAGCCATAGTGATGTTCAAAGTCCTATTTTTGATAAGAACATTTATCAGTCTTTAATTGGTAGCTTATCTTATCTCAGTAATTGGTCAAGGCCAGATATAGCATACAGTGTTAACCTAATAGCAAGGTTTAATGCTGAGCCAACTGAAAGGCACTGGCAAGCTGCTAAACGTGTGCCAAGATATCTGAAACGAACAATGCATTATGTATTGTATTTGGAGCCTAAAGATGAACTGAGTTTAACTGCATATGCTGATGCAAGTTTTGTTACAGACATAAATACATGTAAATCTACATCGGGTACTGTAGTATTATTGGGAAAGGTGTTGATTGGATGGAGGTCTATTCGACAGAAACATCTAAGTTTGTCAACAATGGAGGCTGAATTCTCATGTTTGTCTTTATTATGTATAGATTTAGTTAGTTATAAGCAACTATTAATTGATATGGGAATTGATGTAACAGATTCTATTGTTGTTTATGAAGACAACCAATCAGCAATACAGATGGCTTCAAATCTTGCTGTTAAGACAAGATCAAAACACACAGATTTAAGATATTTAAATGTTAGACAATGTGTGCAAATTAAGATGATTAAGCTAGAATACTGTATGTCAGAAAATAACATTGCAGATCATTTTACAAAAGCCCAAGGCTCTGTAAAGCATAAGGCTTGCTGTGAGGATTATGGACTTAGAATGTAAGGTTGTATATATTGTCCTACCCAAAGGGGAGAATGTTAGGAATGTAAGTCACCTAATAGTTGGGTTGGAAAACATATAAACCAGGATAGACATTTTAATACTTTCTCTTTAAGAGAATGCTAAAACTGTAATTGTGTGTGGTTCCTCAAATGGCCATAAGATGGAGCCAGAAACCTGGGTTGTTTAGTTCCTGTTCTTCTGTTCTGGAGAGTGTTGCCATTCCTATTGAGTGTTACTAATCATAGTTCGTCTTGGATTTGATGTAAGTCTGTTACTGAACTGTTTTTGATACTGGCCTATGTTATTTGGATTATCCCTGGACTGAAAACTGGCTGCTTTAACCGTGAATGACTTGGATTGCTTGTTTGGACTTTGCTTAACTGTTTTTACTGGAAGTAAAAACCTACATTTTACTATACAGTATATCTGTGTGCTAGTTGTGTGTTATTCTTCAGCACTCTCACTACGTCTCCCTGTATGCACTCATTCTCCTAATGGGGAATTACCTCAACAGCACATGACAGACTACTGTTAAAACTAAACTCTTACGGCATTTCCGGATCCCTTCATAAGTGGATTACTGTGTTCCTGTCAAACAGGCAACAAATAGTAAAAATAGGGAGCGCTATATCAAACCCTGCTCCAGTTAACAGCGGTGTCCCCCAAGGCAGCGTTCTAGGACCCACCCTCTTTATACTCTATATAAATGACCTTTGCGATCACCTTATAAGCAACTGTGTCCTCTTTGCGGATGACGTAAAACTATTCAACACCACCGACAATGCTACTATCCTTCAAAGCGACCTTGATTATGTGTCTGAATGGTCAAACAATTGGCAACTCCAAATCTCGACCAACAAATCCTCTGTCCTACACATTGGTAAAAAAAATCAGTACACCAAACACAAGATAGGCGGATATGACCTCATTGACGACCCTCACTCTGTCAAGGACCTTGGAGTTCTCATATCAAATTACCTAAGCACCAGAGTTCACTGTAACAGCATTGCCAAAAAGGCATTAAGAGTTGTAAATCTAATCTTATGAAGCTTCTCCTCCAGAAATATCAAATTGCTAACTAGAGCATACAAAACTTTTGCCAGACCAATACTCAAATACAGCTCATCAGCCTGGAATCCACACTGCATATTGGACATTAATACAATTGAACAAGTCCAGAAGTATTTCATGTGAAGAGTACTACACTCCTCTGCTCACAACAGAATACCCTATATCACCAGGCTTGAGATTTTGGGCTTGGACAACCTTGAACTATGCCACCTATGGTTAGACTTAAGCGTACCACACAAAATTATCTGCTACAATGTCCTACCAGTCAATGACTACTTCAGCTTCAACCACAACAATACAAGAGCACACAACAGATACAAACTCAATGTAAACTGCTTCAAGCTTGATTGGAGAAAGTACGACTTCAGCAACAGAGTGGTCAATGCCTGGAATGCACTACCTGACTCTGTTGTTACATCTTCTAACCCCCACTCCTTTAACCTCAAAGTAACCACTTTTGACCTCACCCCATTCCTAAGAGGTCTGTAAGGGCCGTGCATAAGTGCACCATCGTGCCTACCGTCCCTGTCCTATTGTCCCCATTTATTCATACCTATTTCCTGTATTCTTACTCATGTTTATACTTATACATATCATCTTGTAAGCGACTGACAAATAAATAAAATAAATAAATAAAATAAGTTGCAACCAAGATGAAAAGGAGCAGAGGACAACACATAGATAAAGCAATATGTATACCTGAGGTTTGAGAATGCTATTTCAAGTCAGGAAAGACAACAACACTGAGTAAACAAATAATCTGGGTTAACATGTATTAGGCAAGATGTGATTAGCTTGTTGAATAAGCACAATCACTGGTTTGTTGTACCATGATATACTGAAGCATGCATATTTTGCAAACCACAGGGACTGAGTTTATCCAGAATGCTAAGCCCAAACTAAACAAAATGTATTATAGCTTAGTATAATGCATGAACCCACTCTATATTTGGCCAAATATAAGAGAATTTCCAATACTTTTGTGCATATTTTGGGCATTATGGTGGCAGTTCTTGGAAACTTCAACCCAAAGTATCTAAGGGGTTGAATTTATTGTGGAGATTTATTCAGGAAAAAGGCACTACAATTATTCAACAAGGGCAGTTCATAGGTAATTTTTCAAGGTTTCTTTTTCACCATGGAAACCACTCCTAAGTATGCAAACGTTTGCAGAAATGTAATCATGATAACCAATGGTGCGTGAATACCCCAACGTATTTGAGTTTAAGGTGATGCTTTCCAAAGATGAGTGAGCCAGAAATATATTTGGAAATAAAGAGTAAGTTAAAGATAACATAACAGATCTTGTTGCATTAATAGCAAATGAACTCTTCATTGGAGATACCCATTTAATAATATGATATTAATAAATTAAAAATGAACATGATTTTAGATTTGTAAAATTTATTGCATTCTAAGAAACATTTACAAAGCAAAATCATGACATCAAATATGATTTACCAGCAATACTTCTAGCATTCACAAGAGTGGAAAGGAGTTGTTTTTACCTGGACATCTAGCTGACAGCCTACAGTGTTTTTTGAGCTCCAGGCCAGTGGAGATAAGCAATTTAAATAATTTCTGTTTAGAACAGCAGCCAATATTTATGAGTATGAAAATCTGTACTCATAGGTGTTGGAGAAATATTAACAATCTTTCATGTTGTATCTCTCCAAAAACTGTTCAATTTTTCTTTTTTGACTGAGAATATAACCAGCTTTCTCAGTCTTTTTGTATCTGTATATTTATACTGACTGTTTCCTAGTATGATTCAATTGCTTATTGTACCCTATGACTATTATTAAATGTTGTACCTTATGATTCTTGACTCTTGACTCTTTTCTTTTATGTACACTGAGAGCATATGCACCAAGACAAATTCCTTGTGTGTCCAATCACACTTGGCTGTCATAAAAATATACCAATAGGAAACAGACAGCAACACAAACAAAAATTCTTACTTTAAGATCAGAGGTTTATTGTTTGTAATAATTTGGAACATAAGAAATGAATAGATATAAAAGATATAATAGCAGTAATACATTTACATTAATAAGCCATTGCAATGGGGTCCAATGACACATAGCAGGTCCTGCAAGGACTGCTGTAAATCAAAGGGCCCTGAGCTGATCTCCAACCCTATCCTTTATACTTTTCTTCACGCTTCATAATTGCGGCTTTGCTCCGCATTAGGAGGGCTTCTCATTGAGTCCAATGCATCAAGAAAGACACCAAGCCGGTTCAGTCTTGGATGAGCAGCCCCGAGCACGGGCTCAGGGAAGCTCTTTTATTGAACACACATTGTTAAACGTCACAAAAGAGAGAGTTCAGTCTACTTTACATGTTAAAAGAGTGGGGGGGTCTCAGTGGATACATTGTAGCACCCAATCACAGTGCTTAAGGGATACAAAGTAACCAATCCGCGCCTGCAGTCCAGCCAGTAGCCCAAGGTGGGCAGCATCCTTTTGTTCCTGATACCTGCTTCCAGCCTACGTGAGGTCCTGCAGGTATCGAAAACTCCTTTGCCTACGTGAGGCTTGGCATATATCAAAACTCCTTTGCCTACGTGAGGCTTTGGCATATGCCCAGGCTGTTAGATGTGGATTCGCTGCTGCACATAATTTCACTAACTGTCACTTTCTGTAAACACCTGTGTATATTACTTTCAGTTCCTCATTTCCAACGGTTTCATTCTTCCTGTTTTAAATTTATCCATCCAAGTGCATACTTTGCAAAAATATGTTTCACAGTTAGCAACAGCTTAGCAGGATTACAAATAGTTCTGGTATATTTTGAAACCATCCTAGCTGAAAACTTTGGTTCATCTCTCTTTTTTCTGGGGCCTGCTATCATCCATAGGACTTATTGAATCTCATAGATCAATTAGCTATATCTTTGATTCTCACATGGCCAATAAAGAATTCTATTCTATTCTATTCTATTCTATTCTATTCTATTCTATTCTATTCTATTCTATTCTATTCTTATCTCTACACCGAGATAATTTCTTATTTCTCCCAAATTCTTTAATTTAAATTTATTCTCCAACTTATTAGCAAATTTGTTTACCTGTGATACATCCTTTGCAATGAAGCAAAGATTATCCACAAATGCAAATAGTTAACAATCCCCACCTTGTAACTTTCCAGTGTATATGCAACCATCAGCCTTGCAACTCTTGAACCCAAGACCCTTCAATGCAGTATCTAAACATATATTCCAATTCCTGGCTGACTGCTTCAGCCCATAAATGGCCTTGTTCAATGTATACACCATGTTAGGCTTTTTACTTTCATACCCTGGTGCTTGAACCATGTAAATTTCTTCCTCTATTTCTGCATTGAGGAATGCAGTGGTTATGTCAAAATGCCAAATTTTATGGCCATGTACCGCTATCAATACTAGTGCCAGTCTGATGCTTTCATTTTTTACAGTTGGTGCAAATACCTCATCATAGTGCACATTTTTCATTTGTGAAAACCCTTGTGCAACTAACCTTGCTTTATATTGTACCTCATTATTAGGCAGTACTTTCTTCTTGTATAACGACTTGCATCCTACAGCTTTGCTACTCTGTGGCAAAGTCATAGATGTGAATACTTCATGTTCTCCCATGAGTTTCATTTCCTTGTCCATGGCTTCTTTCCACTTGTTCAATTTTAGGTAATGCCAATACTTCCTTATAGTTTCTTGGCTCATACCATACATTACACACTTTAACTTTACTAGCAGAATACCTGTCAGGTGGAATCCCCTTGTTCCATCGCTCTGACCTGCGTGGCATTGACTGGTCCTGTGCTTGAACCCTCTTTTGCTTCATCTTTTACAGCTTCTCCTCCCTGAATGCTGACACCATCACTAAGTGAGTTACTGTCACTAAGTGAGTTACCATCACTAAGTGGATCACCATCACTAAGTGGATCATTCCATAAATTTGCATCAATTCTGTTCCAATTTTGCTCTGCAAAGCTTGCAGACCTTGAAAACATGATTCTTTTGCTCCCATCACTAAAGCGATAACTCTTTGAACCTGGCTCATAGCCCATAAACCTGAGCTTTCTAGCCTTTGGTTGTCCCTTTCTTCTAATTGCTTTTGGAATATGCACTCACACATTGTTTCCAAACACCCGTGTGTGCCAGAGACGGTTTTCTCCCATATAACACTACATATGGAGTATCATTTATAGAGGAACTCCACAACCTTTTAATTAAATAATTAGCAGTCAACATGGCTTCACCCCAATATGACCTGCTCAGACCAGAGTTCTCCAGTAGTAAGTCCTTCATGGTTTGTAAGACTCCATTCAGCCTCTCAGCAACACCATTCTCAGCTGCTGTATATGGATTTGTGCATCTGTGTTTTATTCCTAACTGTCCCAACCACTGTTGAAAACTTGCTGACATGAATTCTGAATCTCTGTCAGTTTGTAGTTGGCATGCCTGTTGTTTATACCTTCTTTCTACAAAGCTTACCCATTGCTTAAATTTCTGTTGCACCTCTGTTTTACTCTTTAGTAAATAGCAGAACCCAAATCTACTATAGACATCTACAAAGACCAGTGAATACTTTGCTCCTCTCAAACCGGCTTCCATTGGCCCAACCAAATCTGCATGTACCAGCTCTAGAGCTCTTGTTGTCTGCCTTATGCTGCTTTTGCTTACTGGGAATGCTTTGGACTTTGATGATTTGCATATTGCACAGTCCAAATATGCCTTACATCCCTTTAAATTTAACCCTTCTGCAAACTGGTCCATCTTTTGCAAAACTCTGAAGCTGGCATGGCCAAGCTTTCTGTGCAAGAGATAAATACATGAATCGTGTTGTGCCACATTCCCAAATGTTTGTGCACATTGAACCTTCTGTCCCTGCAACACATAAAGATTATCCTCTTTTATGCCCTGTGCACATACATTCCCATTCCTCTTTATGAGACACTTCCCATTTACAAATGTCTCAAATCCTTGCTTGTCTAAACAAGAGACACTCAGCAAATTATGCTCCATTTCAGGCACACATAATATATCATTAAACCTTGTTTCCAGATATGGAATTTGTACACTGCCTCTTCCAATGACTTTAGCTTTTTTGCCATTTGCCAAGGCTACTGCATCTCCAGCAGCTGGATCCATCCTGTAAAACAATTTACAGGTAAAACTTGAAAAATTAGAATATCGTGCAAAAGTTCATTTATTTCAGTAATGCAACTTAAAAGGTGAAACTAATATATGAGATACTCATTACATGCAAAGCAAGATAGTTCAAGCCGTGATTTGTCATAATTGCATTGATTATGGCTTACAGCTCATGAAAACCCCAAATCCACAATCTCAGAAAATTAGAATATTACATGCAATCAATAAAACAAAGATTGTACGTAGAACAGTATCGGACCTCTGACAAGTATAAGCATGCATATGTACTCAGTACTTGGTTTGGGCACCTTTTGCAGCAATTACTGCCTCAATGCGGTGTGGCATGGAAGCTATCAGCCTGTGGCACTGCTGAGGTATTATGGAAGACCAGGATGCTTCAATAGCAGCCTTCAGCTCTTCTGCATTGTTCGGTCTCATGTCTCTCATCTTTCTCTTGGCAATGCCCCATAGATTCTCTATGGGGTTCAGCTCAGGTGAGTTTGGTGGCCAATCAAGCACAGTAATCCCATGGTCATTGAACCAGGTTTTGGTGCTTTTGGCAGTGTGGGCAGGTGCCAAGCCCTGGTGGAAAATGAAGTCAGCATCCCCATAAAGCTCGTCTGCGGAAGGAAGCATGAAATGCTCCAAAATCTCCTGGTAGACAGCTGTGTTGCCCCTGGACTTAATGAAGCACAGTGGACCAACACCAGCAGATGACATGGCTCCCCAAATCAACACAGACTGTGGAAACTTCACACTGGACTTCAAGCATCTTGCAGTATGTGCCTCTTCATTCTTCCTCCAGACTCTGGGTTTCCAAATGAGATGCAAAAGTTGCTCTCATCAGAAAAGAGGACTTTGGACCACTGAGCAACAGACCAGTTCTGTTTTTCTTTCGCCCAGGTAAGATGCTTCTGATGTTGTTTGTTGTTCAGGAGCGGCTTGACAAGAGGAATACAACATTTGAAGCCCATGTCCAGGATCCGTCTGTATGTGGTGGCTCTTGATGCACTGACTCCAGCCTCAGTCCACTCCTTGTGAAAGTCCCCAACATTTTTGAATGGCCTTTTCCTGACAATCCTCTCCAGGCTGCGGTCATCCCTGCTGCTTGTGCACCTTTTTCTTCCACACTTTTCCCTTCCACATAACTTTCTATTAATGTGCTTTGATGCAACACTTTGGGAACATCCAACTTCTTTTGCAATTACCTTTTGAGGCTTTCCCTCCTTATGGAGGGTGTCAGTGATGGTTTTCTGCACAACTGTCAGGTCAGTAGTCTTTCCCATGATTGTGCTTCCTACTGAACCAGACTGAGAGACCATTTAAAGGCTGAGGAACTCTTCGCAGGTGTTATGGCTTAATTAGCTGATTAGAGTGGGACACTTTGAGCCTAGAATATTGAACCTTTTCACAATATCCTAATTGTCTGAGATTGTGGATTTGGGGTTTTCATGAGCTGTAAGCCATAATCATTAAAATTATGACAAATCACAGCTTGAACTATCTTGCTTTGCATGTAATGAGTCTATCTCATATATTAGTTTCACCTTTTAAGTTGCATTACTGAAATAAATGAACTTTTGCACAATATTCTAATTTTTAGTTTCACCTGTAGAATTGACAATTGTTTGACTTGCACCATTGTCTATCAACCATTTGTCTCTGCTATTGCAATAGCTGATTTTTGCCACAGCAACTTGTCCATCTGCTGATTTTCTTCCTTGCAAATTGTTTCTGTCTTGCAAATAATTTCTTCCTTGCAAATAGTTTTTCCTTTGCAAACAGTCCTTTTTTAAATGTGTGTTTTCACCAGAAATGAAACACCACCATTGTTGCTGTTCTTTCTGCTTAGAAATCTTTGCTGGGTTGTAATCTGATCTCTTCTGTTGCTTTTCTCTTCTCTGCAGACAGCCAGTCTGTGGAACTTTCCATTGCTCTTATCTCTGCTCCTTGGGCCCCCATCTCAGGAATTTCTCCTCATGGCTTTTTCTAAAATGGCTCTTGTTCTCCTCAGCAATCAAACAAGCCTTTAAGGCCTCCAAATGTAACTCCTGCTCTGGTTTGCACTCAAATATTGCAGAAACAATGTCCCATGTGTCATCCAGACTGTTTAACACCAACAGCCCCTTTTTAGATTCAGGAATCTGCATTCCACACTGTTCTAATGTTGAAAGGCTGGAAAATGCCTTTCTTCTAAGGATTCGGTTTTCCTGCTGGGAGTGCTCCGGTACAAGGACACAGACAGAGACAACTGCTTGGAAGCTGGTTTATTCTTCAGGAAGGCAAGAGATAGCAAGAAGTCTGTGTTCCTGGGGCTAGCCATCTTTGTATAATAAACTCCTGATTTTTATACCTTTTCTCCTTTTGTGTGTGAGTGCTTGTGTTTGTATTTCTTAATGTTTAAATCCTGTCAGGGGTTGTCTTCATTTCCGCCAGAGGGTAAACTCTGCGGGGTGGTTTGATTGGATTATCAGTTTCATCCTAATGTTTTCTTATATTTGTTTGGTGGCAATCTCCTGTCTGCTATGGAATTTATTTCGTATCTTTTGTCTATTTGTTTTGCTGATTTGGCATGACCTTTGTTTGTAAGGATTTCTTTTCTTGTTTCCTAGCTTTCTTAATTACTTGGCTTTTGTCTAGGGGCTTCTTTCAATACCTTTTATCAAATCTCTTTTCCTATGCAAGTTTGTTTTTATGGCTGGCCTGATGTTCCCTTTGGGCTTTTCCTGCTTGGGTATCACCACTGTCCTCATGAAGTTCCCTTTCCACAATCCTTCATTTTTTTTTTAAAAGGGTGGTCTCTGATTGAATGTCTGGGTATACTTGTTATTTGTGATCAATCTGGATCATTATCATAGCTGCCTGTCTCCCCTTTAATTTTCTCTTCTGAGAGGAATACAGGCCTTTAGGCAGCTAAGGCAGGTGGTATGCCATCGACAGAGACAACACATGAGGTCTCCAAAGACACAAATGGTGACTGTGGTTGTTATAAGGATTTTGAGCCAATGGAAATCTGGCATCCATGAGAGGAGCCATGAAAAGTCCAGGAATGATTGCTCCTGACCAATATTCTGAGATAGCTCTTTCAGGTGGTGGATGTCCCTCCCACGAGTTCTGAGGTTTCGTCCAGATTGAGGCAACACATCCCTTGGAATGTTTCGCAGCCATAGTTATGCTTCAAGAGAAGGAAGCCTATTGCTGCCCAATTCTCAAGGTGGCTTCTCTGACCTCCTCAGTTCTCTGTTAAGGGCATCCAGGGCATGGGAGGTCGAATTCAAGCTTTTTGCCAGGGTACATGCTAGTCTATTCAAATTTTTAGAATTTTGCACTGCCAATCCAGATGCCCCTACCAAGGATATTGCCAATGAGATGTATTCTGTTTTTGTGGGAAGGGAGACTTTGGAATCACAGTCTGAGTCTAGGGTTTGGAAGGCTCTCCTGTGTCATCTCTGTAAGGATGGCATAAGAATGGTTAACCTTCCCAAGGTGCAGGGGCCATTTGTGGCATTTGCAGGAAGGTATGAGTAGGCTTTTAAGCCACAAAGGAAAAAACCATCCTGGTGGGAGCTTCAGGTAACTATATGAAAATGATATGGTCTCTGTATAGTTGCATTTTAGTTCTGAGAAGCAGAGAAGCCCAGAGATTTTCCATCTGTTCCAGGGCAGCCAGGGAATCCCATCTCCCCCAGGCTCAAAGTGTTGCCTCATTTTAAGATCTCTTGTGTTTTGTGTGTTTTATTTCTTGTGCTTGCTTGGCAATCACTCTTGTGAGAGTCTTGCCTAGCCTCATCCTTGCGAGGGTCCCACTCTATCTCGCCCTTGCGAGGGCTATTTTCTCACCCTTGCGAGGGTTACTTTAAACTTCGTCCTTGCGAGGACTAACTCACCCTTGCGAGGGTTATTCTCTGAGAGGAATTCAGCAATCAACCAGAAAGCCGAAACAACAGACCGGTCGCTCAACGCGACAGCTGGGGGCTCGTCCGGGATCTCTAATCGTCTGGGATCCCTTCGCCTTACTGGTTCCAAGGTGTGACTTTTGTCTAGAAGTGCATCTTCTTCACCTCATTCTTCTTCGCCTGGTATAGGCTATGTCGACAAAAAACGTAAGTATGGGCTCCTCGATTTCTCAAGTTTCGTCAGGGCATAGGGACGAACTTTATAATCTAGTGAAGAAAGCTAATTCCTTTCAAAAAACCAATGGTACCACTGTGTACCCTATTTCTAAAAAATCTTTAAATAAATTTATAATTTATATTGAGGCACACTGTCCAGCCTATCCATCTGCTGGAACTCTGCCATTCTCACTGGGAAAAATTAGGAAAATATTTACATAAAGTTCCCAGAGCTCCCATGGATATACTTATTTCTTGGAGAGCAATAATGGCTGCTATAACAACTATATATCCTCCTACTAGTCTTCCTGAAAATTCCTTTTCTCCTGTTTCTTCTGACTCCCACTCTTCTAATTCAAAAACTTCTAAGCCTCTTGCAGCTCATTTGGAATCAAATTCTTCCTTACCACCTCCTTATTCAGATATTTCTTCCCCTCCTCCTGCTCTTTCTTCTCTTTCTGATTCTCCTATTATGAATCCTATGGGAGGAATCATAACTAATCTTTTGTCATCACCTCTATCTTTAGAAACAGAAGAACCTTCTGCTTATCCTATGACTATCATCCCTGGGGGAGGAGGCAATGTTCATAGTAACATTGAGTTTAAAGTTTTGAAAAATATAAAAGATGCAGTTACAACTTATGGATTGCATTCTCCTTTTACTAGGGGAATACTTGATTCTTTGGTTACAGCTAATACAGTTATGTTATTGTATGATTGGAAAATGCTTTTTCTATGCTTATGACTCCAGCACAATATGTTGTGTGGCAATCTGAATATGAAAAAGGTATTGAGGCTGAAATCCGCAGGGTTTGCCTGCTGGAGTAACTGAAAATCAGTTACTGGGGAAAGGTCAATTTTCTACTCTAGCACAACAACAAAATTCTCCTCGTCGTAGTTTTGCCATTATTCATATGTGTGCTATGAATGCTTTAAAGCGAGTGGATGATTCAGATTCTCAGTCCATTCAAGCATTTTTAAAAATTATGCAAGAACCTGAAGAACCTTATGCTTCATTCATAAGCGGCTTCAGACAGCCTTAGATAGACAGATAGATAATCCTGTTGCTAAACAAGAATTACTTATAAAATTGGCTTATTCAAATGCTAATCATGATTGTCAAAAATTCTACAGCCAGTTGCTAATAAGCCAGGAGTGACTTTGGCTGAGTTTTTACAACTCTGTAGAATTGTAGGAACGACTACTCATAAATGGATATGCTTGCTAATGCAATCACAGCTTCATTACCAAATCCTAATTCTGCTACCACTTCTCCTCCTGATGCTTTTGCTTTAACACGCAATGGCAATTGTTTTAACTGTGGCAAGCCAGGACATTTTAAAAATCAATGTCGCAAGCCAGGGGAGGAGCTGCTTTTAGCCAAACCAGAGGTCCACCCTCTTCATCTAAGCCAAAAACTATCTGTCCTCGCTGCAGGAAAGGCTATCATTGGGCTTCAAATTGTTATTCTAATCCTTCTCCTTCACAGCCTTCGGGAAACTAATTGAGGGGTCTTCAGCTAGCCCCGCCACAAAGGCTGAACTAACTGCCACAACGTTTCCTGTGGTATTGTTAGAGGATCTTGTGTATGATGATCCTGGTGCTGTTTTACTCTTCCTTTAACTAAACGCTTTTCAAACCTCTTCCTCCTTCCACACCTGTCTTGCTTATTCCCAATTCTTCTCTTACAATAGAGGGTGTGGTTGCAGCTCCTTACTTATATGATTCTTCTGCTCTTAATAATCTTGCATTGGCTGCAATAGGAGATCGTTGCTTTTCTTTAAAAAAGGGGACAGTAGTTGCTACACTTATAATTTTGCCTCTTTTTGAACCTCTTTCTTTGTTTGCATTGCAGCAACCTGTTCAAGCTTCAAAACCAACTCTTTCTGTTACACTCAATGGTCAATTTTTGAAGGTCTGATTGACACCGGAGCAGATGTTTCTGTTATCCGTTCTAATGAATGGCCCTCTTCTTGGTCTCTCACAGAGGCTTCTTCAGTGCAGGGCGTAGGTGGTGCTCAGCTGCTAAGGTCAGCTCTCATTGGCTCTCTGCTTCTACTGAGCATTCTACCTTAACTGCTTATCTTAAACCCTATATCCTTCCTCTACATTGCAATCTTTGGGGACGTGATTTACTTTCTCAATTTCAAGCTTATATTCAGATACCATAGTTTTCTATCAAAATGTTTATTTCTCCTTTATCTCTTACTCTTAAAACATCTATTCCTGTGTGGGTGGATCAATGGCCTCACCAAAAAGAAAAATTGAGGCTTTACATCTCCTTGTCCATCAACAGTTAATAGAGGACATATTGAACCATCCACCAGTCCTTATAACACCCCAGTCTTTGTAATTAAAAGAAATCTGGCAAATATCGTCTTTATTAGTGATCTTAGAGCCTTAAATAGGATTATTCAACCTATGGGGCCACTGCAGTGTGGTCTGCCTAATCCTAATTTGATCCCAGCTGGATTTGATCTCATAATAATAGATTTAAAGGACTGTTTCTTTTCTATACCTCTGGCACAAAAGGATAGAATCATCTTTGCATTTACAGTGCCAGAACTCAATAACCTCTAAACCCACATCTAGGTATCAATGGAAAGTTCTTCCACAAGGTATGCTTAATTCACCAACTATGTGTCAATATTTTGTCAATGAGGCTCTGCATCCTTATAGATCTCAATTTCCTAATTTTCTTGTATATCATTACATGGATGATATCTTAATTGCAGCTGATGGGCCAAAGGATGGATCGTACAAAAACTTTTCCGATCCTCTTGACCACATTAGCAAAAGCAGGGTTACATATAGCATCTGAAAAAATCCAGTCTCACTACCCAATGCAATATTTAGGTCACAAGGTTTTGTAGCTTCCATCCAGCATATTCTCCACTCACACTTCCACACACCAACCGCATTAGTTCAATTACAACAGTACTTGGAGTTATTAACTGGGCTCAGACCACTTTATCCTCTAACCACACAGATGCTATCACCGCTTTCAAGCACTTCTAGTAGGATTAAAAATCTATAGATAAGGTCTATTCAGCTCAGCATCTAGAAGCTTTAAAGCCAGTAAACACAGCCCCTAGCAACTCAATGGGTAAACCTGTGCACTTGCAGACACACCACCTTCTCTTGCTATTATTTCCACTCATCAATTACTTGCTGACTGCAATAATTGTTCAAGTATCTCAATGTAAAATCTTCATTTCTTTTTGAATGGTTACACCTACCACATACTCCAAAACCTCTATTTTTACTAAAAGCAGTCAACACAAATGGCTTTCTTCTTATACAAAAGGGCGCAAGAGAACCAAAGCCCTGATGGGAATGGATATTTTTACATTGTATATTCCTTTTAAGATTAGTCAATGTGGAACCTCTTTTTCAGACTTCCACAATACTGCAGGATGCATTGGAAGATTGGTGTGGCAAGTGTCATGCCACCTTCCATCTGATTCACGACTGCAGGTGTTGAAGACAGTTCCTTTGTTTTACAATCACCGCTTTGTCCAACAGCCATTGAAGGAAGGCTTAACTGTCTTTACTGATGGTTCAAAAAATATTGAGCACATGTGCATGGTGTGAAAAATGCGTCAATGGAACAAACGCTTAACTGCTCCCACAGAACTCAGCACAACAAGCTGAGTTAGCTGGGCTTTTTCTTTAGCCTTGGCGTCTCTTTTTCCACAGGAATCTTTAAAATGTAATATCTGATAGCATGTATGTTACTCAGATGGTTGCTCATATTTTCGATGCATATATTTCTCCTGTTACCCCTCCTTCTCTCATGACACTTTTTTACAGCTTCAGACACTGCTGAAAAAGCGAGAAACCTTTATTTGTAGCTCATATCAGAAGTCATCAGCAACTGCCTGGATTCCTGGCAGAAGGCAATCATATGGCAGATGAGGCTTGTAAAATTATGGCCTCCTCTCCTCTTCCACAACAGCTTTCAGCTGGGGAGAGAGTCATGACTATTTCCATCAAAATAAGAAGGCCTTGGTACAGCAATTTGGAATTACGTATCAAGCCATAGCAATAATTCAACAATGTCCAACATGTAGGCTTGCAGGCCAAAGGTATCCCTGAAGGTGTTAATCCTAGGGGTACTCAAGCCTGTGATACATATGCAAATGGATGTAAACTCATTATCCTCCCTTTGCTCCCTGGAAATACATTCATGTATTAGTTGATACATATTCAGGGTTTATTATGGCAACATTACAAAGAGGAGGCTACTAAAAATGTTATTAATCACTGTGATTCGGTCATTCGTAACGTTGGTTTGTCCTAAAATTCTCAAAACAGATAATGGTCCTGCTTATGTCAGTTCTCCCTTTGCTGAGTTTTGCCATAAGTGGGCCATCACATTAGCAAATTTGGCATACCTTTCATGACAGCCGAGGTCGGGCTATTGTGGAAAGAGCAAACCAAACTCTGAAAAATGCCCTTGATCGCAAACAGGGAAAAAGGCTTAGGCCCCGAACCTCCGGCGTTACAAACATCTTGAACATTACTCTCTATTCTCTTAACTTTCTAATCTTACTGGCTCTCCTTCTTCCACAGCGGCTTCTCACGCCCTTCACCAAGCCAGTAGTTCCCTCTTCCGCCCTCTTGTTTATTTCAGACAGCTTCCAGATCCTGCGTGGAAGGTCCTGCACAGCTCATCACCTGGGGAAAAGGTTACGCTGCTGTCCAACTTCCTGATCGCAGTGCTTTGGGTTCCTGCTCGCTGTGTCAGACCTTACCATGGCAAACCCTGACTCTAACTCTAATTTTTCTTCTGATATCAATATTTCCTGTCTTTTCTCAATTCAGGGCATCTCCTGATGCTATTTTTACTTTTCTTGCTGACACTGTGCACCTTTATTTTTAAAGATAATCTCCTTTCTGCATGTAATTATGTTTTCAACACAATGGTAGCTTTCTTTCTCCTACTTCTGACATTACTGTTCACTATTACTATTCTCCTTGTTTAATATTTTTAACTATACATGTTACTCTATCTACTATAGGATCTTATTCTTGCTTAGGATTTTTCACAATCACACATACTTTAATCACACTGTTCTATTACTTTCCACTCCTTCCAGTGGCATCTCCTCCACTATCCTCTGCTTTTCTACATTGCCATCTCAAGCTAATTCTGAGACAACCTTCCTGAAACAAACTACAATGGCATCTTCGTTGTTGCTTTCCACCCTGTGATGTCACCAAATGCATATTTGCATCATTTCATCTTCCTGGGTTCCTGTTCACCTACAAAACACCCGTGTAAGATCGGTACGCCACCTCATCCCTGATGACACTCATCGTAAGACTACAGCTCCCATTCGAGCTCGCCATCTTGGGTATCCTGTCTTCATCGCTGACAACTCCATCTCTAAGCGGTCTGCATCTCGTGCTGTTCCAAGATTTGGCTATCATCGCCTTCCTCACGAAACACTGATACAACCTTCTACAAATGAACATCAACCTCAAGATTATACCTGGACTATCATCAGATTTTCAAGGAAATATTTTAAACACCACCACTAATTATACTAGAAGGGCCATGGTTTCCTCAGCTTTTCATGGATTTGCTATGAAATGGGGACAGGAGTAGAAAAAAATTTGCAGATAAAGAACTACAAGCTGATATATGGGACAAGCAAGGCTCTGTTCTCCAGCACCTATTCACAACTTTGAACTATATTTTTGTCCTACTCACAGTACTGGTGCTTCTCTCGTGCTGCCTCTCGGTGGGAGTAGTTGACAGATATTGTAAAAAATGGAGTTGTGTATCCACAGGTCATATCTGGTGGGAAGCGCCACCAAAAAATAATATATTCATATTACCCGTGCTCAAGAACATCTTCCTTGCTCTTCAAGGCCTTGTTGTGACAGAGACTAAATCCACTCAGAATCACATTTTACTGCAAAAGGAAAGACACTTACAAAAAAAACAATGGATGGTTGGGTTTGCACTTGGGGAGGAATGTCAGTGGGATGGTCTAGGAGATGAAGGGAATATTTTACAATTAAAGTCTTTCTATATCTATGTCTAATTATGATAACTTGGTCCCAATCACAATTTGAAATCAAACTTTCTACAAAAACCCAATAATCAGGTGAATCCATTAGTACAATTGGTTAATTCTTCTACAAATTGTATAGCAACTACACTTAATGATTCATCCAAAACTGATCAATGTTGGCTTTGCTTATCTGAATTGCCACCATTCTATGAAGCAGTAGCTTCCAATGAACCTATTAGTAACTCCACCAGTGACACACAATGCAGATGGAATACTTCCACCATCACTATCACTGACATAGTAGGTAAGGATGTTGCCTAGGAAACATACCTGCCAGTCACCTCTCAATATTGTCAGGAGGTTTCATCTGGATATCACTGTGATGTATATTTACCAAAAGAAAGATTAGGCCTTAACATTGGAGGCTATGGTCCTCTATACACCACCTCCAATGGCAATATCACAGCTCGTCTCAAAGGACAATTCTTTATCCCAGGTAATAATTTATATGGGCATGCTCCACAGGAGCAACTGCTTTGTGTCATGGTGATGTTCTTATTGCTCAAAATCACTTTTGCATTCAGGTAACACTGATTCCAAAGATCACAATTTATCCAGGGTCAGAACTTATTAATAAACTTGAACCTCCACAATTTCCCCTTCATCAAAAAGAGAAGTAATAACAGCTATAACACTATCTGTATTGTTAGGCCTTGGGGCAGCAGGTGCAGTCACAGGTGTAGCAGCTTTAGCTGTTGGTCATCAACAGTTAGCTACTCTTAGTTTACAAATAGATGAAGATCTCAAACGAATAGAGACTTCAATTACTGCTCTTCAAAATTCTCTCTCATCTCTGGCTGAAATGACTCTTCAGAACAGAAAGAGGTCTGGATTTATTATTTTTAAACAAAGGGGATTATGTGTAGCAATAAAAAGAAGAATGTTGTTTTTATGCTGATCATTCAGGAATTGTTAAAGATTCCATGGCTGAATTAAATAAGCGGTTGAAGGATAGAGAGAATGAAAGACAACAAGGACAGTCATGGTATCAAAGCATGTTTAATTTTTCTCCCTGGTTAACAACTTACTCTTATCAGCCTTAATAGGTCCTCTTGTGTTATTGCTTCTTGCATGTACTATTGGTCCATGTGTAATAGGACATTTACTAAAATTATTGAGGGATCGTTTGAAAACACTTGACAATGAAATTAACAATACTCAAAAACAGTTAGCTTTCTTACATCCAGCATTGAATCAAAAGATCTGGTCAAAAAACCGCTGTTGAATGGTACTCTGACCAAGAGTCAGAGGAGGAAATAGACATTAATAACTTCTTTTCTCCCAAAGAAAATTTCTTAACTCGGTCCAGCCACGACTAGGGGGGATGAGGACTTCTCCTCGTATGAGCTGGTTCAGCAAAGGCATCAACAAACCGAAGGGCTTGTTGCCACCTTGTGAGACTACTCTGGAAGAGAAAGAACTCTACCTAGAGTCATGAGCGCAAAAAAAATAAAGAAAAGGAGGAATTGTGACTATTTTATCTTGGTTCTGTCTTGTATTTTTCCACAGGAAGAAATCTTGCTAAAAGGCACGTATTCAGTTCAGAACATTATAGAAGGAAAAAGCACTGACAGGAAGGGAGTTAATAAAAAGATTAACCTCAGACAAAGGATGTGTATTCCAAGAAGATATGCCTGTCTATAGCAGTTACAAAAATAGCAGCTACAGAGTATGTGGCTCATGTCACGTAGACTGGTCTAAAAGATTAACATTGTATCTCTTTACCTTCCTGTAAATTTCCTCTCTCACCTCCTCCCTTGAATTAGCACAATAAAAGAGGACAGCAAAAGCCTGGGGAAGAGAAAGGAGCAGAAGAAGCAGAGAAGCCCGGAGATTTTCCATCTGTTCCAGGGCAGCCAGGGAATCCCATCTCCCCCAGGCTCAAAGTGTTGCCTCATTTTAAGATCTCTTGTGTTTTGTGTGTTTTATTTCTTGTGCTTGCTTGGCAATCACTCTTGTGAGAGTCTTGCCTAGCCTCACCCTTGCGAGGGTCCCACTCTATCTCGCCCTTGCGAGGGCTATTTTCTCACCCTTGCAAGGGTTACTTTAAACTTCGTCCTTGCGAGGACTAACTCACCCTTGCGAGGGTTATTTTCTGAGAGGAATTCAGCAATCAACCAGAAAGCCGAAACAACAGACCGGTCGCTCAACGCGACAGTTCTGTGTTGCTAAGACTGGTGCATTCTGTGACCCTAGGTGTGCTGCACCCAGTGACATTATGATTTCCCTCCTGCTAAGCAAAAGTTCTCTTGCTAAACATTCCCATATGTTTTCCTTTCTCTGGGATAAGCTTTGGTTCCAGGAGTGCAGTTTCTTGTGTTACAAATGTTACAATTATTACAGATAATAATACATAGAATATATTGCATTTCATGTTCCCCATTGCTAGATTTCTTTTCTTCCCTTCCTCCCCCTCCTCTTTTTTTTTTTTAATAGCAATGTAAAAAAATGTAAAAGGTCAAGTATCAAAAAATTATGAGTAAGGTATGGTTAAAGTTCTTTTTGTTAAAAAAAAATACGATGAAAAAGGGTTTAAAAAAAGGAAAAAATGGAGAAGGTGAGACAATTTTTTTTAAAAAAATAGTTTATAACTCAGCACCTGAGAGTCCAGTTTTGTGTAATGCAACCTTTGCACTTGGTTCCTCACAGTGGTGTGGTTCAACAGTGTTGAAGAATGCTGCAAGCATCCATTGATCTGTGTCCCGATCTTTCTTGAGTTTGATGGGTGGGATTGATTGTTGTGGAGTTTGGCTATGGTCTATGACTGCTGGCTTTGCATGTGTCCAATGTAGCCAAAAGTCTCATTCTGCAAACCTTTATGGCGGTGTGTGTAGTCAGTAAAACTTGGTAGGGTCCTTTCCACCTGGGTTGTAGAGGGGAGGTTCTGGTGAAGAACTTGATCCACACCCAATCTCCTGGCTCATATGGATGCAGGGCTTCTTCCAGGGGTAAGGTCTGTGTCAGTGCACTCTGGATCCAGAGGGTTTGTAGTCTCTTTTGCAGGGCTGTAAGATAAGAAGAGAAAACCCTATCCCCCCTATCTAAGCAAAGGGAATGAGGATCTAGGCTGAGAATCAGGATCCTAGTAGGGTATGGGGGGCGGGGTGTGACCAAAAAGGATCTCAAAGGGGGGAAATACCTATATCTTGTCTTGGTCTGGTTCTGAAATAAAAGAGGGCAATTGGGAGCACTTGTGGCCAGGAGAGGTGTGTCTCCTTTAAGTAGTCCCACTTCTGATGTATCCCAGCCTCATAAGGAGGGTGGTAGGCTTTTTAAATCTTCATGAAGCCCTGTCTTGCTGGTTATCAGCATGATTGTCTTGTGTGTGCCTTTTCCTGGGATTTCCAATTGCAGCCCCTGTTTTCCACATGTTATGGTAACTCCTATTTTACATAGGAGATCCCTTCCTAGTAGAGACAGTGGGGACTGGGGGCAAATAGTAAATGCATGGTCTACTGTGAAAGGTCCTAGTTCTACTGGTACGTTGTGGGTAAATTCTACAGGGATTATTCCTCCCCCCACCCATTATGCTATCCTGAGCCCCTTCAGCCACTGAAGCTTTATATGGTGGTTCAGTAATGAGGAGGTGGCTCCAGTATCAACTAAGCAATTGTATTTCTTTCCTCCTATAAGAATGGTTACAATGGGTTCCCCTTCTGGGCCGTTTTTTTTTAGGGGGATAGCCAGCCCGTTAAAGGTAGCCATGAATTCAGTGCTTTCATTGTCATGTTCTAGTCAAGAAGGGGGTAAGTCTTGTTCTCTCCTTTGCTCCCATTGATGTCTATTGTTATTATTTATTGGAGGAAAGGGAGCGCTGGGTGGTGCCTGGTGACTGAAACTTTGTTGCTCAGTGTAATGGGCTGGATTATTGGCTGGCCTCATGTTCCTAGGTGGTGGGTGATACCGGTTGCCGGGGGGGTGGGGGTGTTGCCTACATTGCTTGTTGAAATGACCTTCCTGTCTGCACCTATAACAATGCTGACATTTGCCTTGCGACCATCCTGCTTTATCGCAATGCTAGCATTTCTTTGAATTATAGGGGGTTTTACCTGGCGTTTGTCTGGCATCATGTTTCATTACAGCAAACATTTTTAAGTCTTCCTGTCTTTCTATTCATCTCTTTCTATCTTTTCTCTTCCTCTTTCAGCTTGTCTCTTTGATCATAGACAAAGTTAGCAATCCTGCGCAACTCTGCTATGTCTAAGGTTGGCCAGTTAGAGGTGAAGCGGTGGAAATGTTCTTTAATATCTAAGGTGGACTGATCCACGAAGGCTGAAGCTAAAATCCTTTGGTCCTTCAGGCAGCTAAGGTATAGGTGGGCATATGCAGTAGCTGCTTCTGACAGGCGGACCCAAAAGGCATCAGGGTTTTCCTTTTCCCTTTGTGTTGTTTCTTATGAAATTCAGACTAGTTTAAAAGTTTTTTTTTTAATTTCCTCTAGAGCTTCTAGTAAATTATCTTTTGTCTAGTGTATTTGTCCCATTGATTGGTATCATTATAGTCCCAGTCAGGGCGATGTACTGGCCATGCAATGCGGGCTGGGGCTGCCTGATCAGGGATAGTTGGTGGTTTGGCTATTTGGTCTGTTTTTGTTTTTTTTCCAAACAGTTTTAATAGTTCGTCTTTCATTAGAAAGACTTGTAACAGCTGAGTCATGTCACCCCAGGATGGATTATAGCTGTCTATGATAGATTTCAGGGTTTTAATAACTGTTTGAGGATCAGCCCTGAAAGCTGGGGTATCCTTTTTCCAGATGACTAGGTCAGAGGCAGAGAAGGGAGTGTGGGTAAAAACATATTCTAGTTGTCCCCTATTTCTGCCTGGCACTGGCTTGCTTAAAAGGGGAGCCATAATCTGTGCCTCAGTATTCCCTTCCCTGAAATGGGTTTCAGGCTTTTCTTTCTTTCTTTTCTCGGTCAGGTCTTTGGTCCTAACAATTTCAGTCCAGCAGTACCAATAGGGTATTTGGCTGGTCTTAATGCATGTTCTAAGTGCTTTCAGGGTTTTATAATCTAAAGTACCACTATCAGGCCAAATTTGTCTACCCATGTCATCTCGCAATAAAGCCCACTTTTTGCTAGCCCACTTTTTGCAAATTCTTTTCACTTCCTTTCTATTCATTCCAGTTAGGACAGGCACTTGCCTTTCGTCCCAAGCCTCAAGTAATTTATCCAAGGGGGTCTCTTCCATTGCCCTCGAGCTACAACTTCCCATATTCCCTACCTGATGTGGGGATTACTTTGGTTTAGCTGGGCTCCTGCCGTCAGTTTTCAGACAAAAAGGTCTGGAAAGGACTCCGGTTTCCCTACACACGGAGTACAGGCCCCTTTCTCGTAGGGAAACTCCGCCGTCAGTTTTAAGACCCCCTAAAAACGGGATCTTGAGGACCGTCTGCCCCCTAGTAGCACGGTACGGGCCCCTTCCTACACTCCGCCGTCAGTTTTCAGATCTCCCTTAAAGGTGGGGATCTGGAAGGACCTGCTCTGCTTTGTAAGGCAAACTATTTCCAATTTTGTTTGCCAGCAGCCAGTACGGGCCCCTTCTAAATGCACAGGGCTTTACTTGCGGGATGCACTGGGACTATTTATTCTGCTTTCTATTTATTTCCCAACAACAGTTCCTTTCTCAGCCCACTCGGTTTTTCTTACGTCCTTCAGAAGGACTCACACTCTGTGATTACCCCTTGCGTTCCCAAATCCAGCCGGTCACGGCTTGTTGGAGCTAGCAGCTGGCTGGGGTGCGGCTGGCAATCACAGAGGAGGTGAGGTCCCACTGTTTCAGCAGAGAAAACCCACACTCACACACCTGGTACACTCACGCTTCCACTCCCCTCCCTAGTAAGATTATAAATTTGAAGTGGTACTCACCTGCTTTCAAGCAGCTGTTGAGCAGAAAAGCCCAAGGACTCCCTTTACTACCCTTTTGCCTTCCGGGCTGGGTCCGTGGATGTTTTCCCTGGACAAAGAAGGTCCATGCCAGCTGGGTTTGGATCTGTGGGCCCGGTCCGGTGGCAGGGTTGGCTGGAAAACCTTCATGGTCGCCAATTGTTGAAAGGCTGGAAAATGCCTTTCTTCTAAGGATTCGGTTTTCCTGCTGGGAGTGCTCCAGTACAAGGACACAGACAGAGACAACTGCTTGTAAGCTGGTTTATTCTTCAGGAAGGCAAGAGATAGCAAGAAGTCTGCGTCCCTGGGGCTAGCCATCTTTGTATAATAAACTCCTGATTTTTATACCTTTTCTCCTTTTGTGTGTGAGTGCTTGTGTTTGTATTTCTTAATGTTTTAAATCCTGTCAGGGGGTTGTCTTCATTTCCGCCAGAGGGTAAACTCTGCGGGGTGGTTTGATTGGATTATCAGTTTCATCCTAATGTTTTCTTATATTTGTTTGGTGGCAATCTCCTGTCTGCTATGGAATTTATTTCGTATCTTTTGTCTATTTGTTTTGCTGATTTGGCATGACCTTTTGTTTGTAAGGGATTTCTTTTTCTTGTTTCCCTAGCTTTCTTAATTACTCGGCTTTTGTCTAGGGGGCTTCTTTCAATACCTTTTATCAAATCTCTTTTCCTATGCAAGTTTGTTTTATGGCTGGCCTGATGTTCCCTTTGGGCTTTTCCTGCTTGGGTATCACCACTGTCCTCATGAAGTTCCCTTTCCACACTAACTCAACAAATAAAGTTTGCATTTGTATCAAATGTTGCTCCACAGATTCTCCTGGTTGCAAACTGGCTCTGTATAATTTTCTTGTTTTTTTCAAAAAAATTTATTAATTTTT
Organism: Pseudonaja textilis; assembly: GCF_049901715.1. Classification (NCBI taxonomy): domain Eukaryota; kingdom Metazoa; phylum Chordata; class Lepidosauria; order Squamata; family Elapidae; genus Pseudonaja; species Pseudonaja textilis. The sequence continues at coordinate 731,788 of NW_028262864.1, read as the reverse complement.
AAAAAACAAACATATACAAACAAAACGCAAAACATGAAAAACATAAAACACCTTTTTTGAAAGCAGCTTGATCCCGGGTTACATCTCTTCATACAGACATAAATTCAAGTTCATGCTCACTTTTATATACCATTCCATATCTTATTACCATTCTACATTTTTATATAGCTTCTCCCCTCTTTTCACTCTCTTAATTCTATTTTATTTATTTCATCTTAATTTAAATCATTATACTTATATCCTTTGTCTGTCCTGTTTCAGCTGTCTATTATCTTTTCTCATTAACACAAAATTTCTCCTGTTATCACTGATTGGAGTATGACGCCTTTATATCTTTCCCCTAAATTTAACACTTAATATAATACATAACTTTCATTCAGATTCTGCTTAGTACATTCTAAAGCTATTTTAAGAAAAGAAAAAATTATAAATATATAATATAATTAAAACAATCCATACCAATTAAACTCTATCGTTAAAATTAATATTCATTTAAATCTTAAACAATTTAAACATTCCTTTTCAAATAGGTATCATGCTTCTATGGGAACAGTTATAAATTTTGCATAGTTACTTCCCCCCCATTTCACTTATATTTTAAAATATTATGTAATTAAAATGTTCCCATTCCTTCTTAATTCAATTCTCTCATATTTCATTTCATTTATTTTGTTCAAGAAAAAAAAGTTTCATTGAATTACATTGAATATTTTATCCCATTTTATAATCATATGTTATTCCAATTTTCTAACATTATTTCTAATACAAATACAACAATACAGTCGTATGTACCTTTGCAGAATCTCTTTTTCAGTTATATTTTTACCCATTATCTCTAAATAAATCCTGTTTCTTTACATCTTATTTCAAACCTTTGTAGCTTCTCTTCCCTTCCTTCCTCCCTTGCTTCTTCACTCTGCCCTTTTTACCCCCTTGTCTCTCCATCTCCATTTCCCTCTTCTGTATTCCTCTTTTCTGTTGCTTTCTGACATTATATCCACTTTTCACCTTATTTTTCCCTTTTTTGGTTGTTTTTTTAGGTCTTAAATTCTCCATTCTCTTTCCCCCCTTTCCCCTTTCTTCCCCAGATAAAGGTACTTGTTCATTAAAGATGGCTTCTTCTTTGTCCCAATCTTCATGTTCTTGTAGTTTCTCATAAGTAGAAATCGCCATTTCTAAAAAATGAAAAACAGACCCAAAAGACCCCTTCCCTTCTTGTTCCTCTTCTTTATATTTTTTAAATTCCATTTTCAGTTCATCCACAAGTGATGCCATTGTAAAAAAAATTTTAAACAACCACCCAAGTGTTTTTAATCATTGAAATATAATTTCCAAAAGTCCCAGAGTCACCAAGCAGTCCAAATACACACAAGCTGTTTCATTTAACACTTTCTTCTTTTTTCACTTTCTCTTCCTGGGGTTACAATTCAGTTACAAAGTTCCAATTAAAATGTATCTTTTAGAAGTCTTGTTACAATTTAACTTTAGATTCTTTTAAATTCCAAGCAGTCTCCCCCAGCCAAATCTTACTCTTATTCTTTTCCTCTCCCTTCCCACTTACAGCAAAAAAAAGCTTTTTCAGTGATCAGAAATCTTTATTGTCCCCTTGGCTTTAATTTTCCAGTTTAATTACCTGCTGATGCCAAAGTGGGTTTTTCTGATTTCTCATTCATCTGCTGTCACCGTAAGGAAGGAGAGTGAGAAAAAAACAATTTTTTCCTTTTCACTTTCATTCGCTGCTTCCGGATCTTCTTTGGGAACGATGTATCCTTTTTTAAAATTTAAATTCCGGGGTATCTTGAATGTTGCTTCTTATCCCAGTCAGCCAAAACTTTCACTTCTTAGCTTCCTCCTGCATATTCTTTTCCAGATGAGTGCTTCTTTGTGGCGGCCATTTCTGACCGCCGCTCTACCGCCTTTGGAAAGGGGAGTTAAGCCAGCTGAGGAGGGGAGGTGCGGCTCCCCTCAAACCCTGCCGGGTCTCCCCTATCTTTGACCACCTCTACGGGGTGGCTTAGCCCTGAAGCCGGCTGGCTCGGGGCACTCCAGCGACGAGAGCAAGCAGGAACCGCGCACGATCGTGGATTCCTGCTGCCACCAAAGCCCTGCAAACTGGAAGTTTCCTATTTTCTTGATAATTGCACAATATTACATGCAGACACACTCGCATGCACAGTTCTCAACTTCAGCCAGACCTCCTTTGCAGTCTTTAAATCAGCTACATTGATAAACTGTTCATCTTCTAAACTCAAGATGATATAAGCCATTGCTTTATCATGCTCCCTCTGATGTTGTGACTCCGGAGTTGGAATCTGTTCCGTTGGCAGATGGGAGCTCAGCGAAGAGGAAATGGCAGTAAATTATGAGCCGGCTCTGTTGAGCGATTTGGATTGCAGTCAGGATGAGGAAATGGATGTAACTAGGAGAGACGAACCTGATTTAATAGAGCTGTCAGGACCTTCAACCTCCTCTGATTCTTCTCCTCTGGCTGAGCAACAGCCGGGAATAGCTAACCAGGAACACTTTTGAGACTTTTCTAGTGGGGAGGAGTCTTTGAAAAGAACCTGGCTAGATGTGCGTAACAGACGTAAGTTGAGGCGTCAATCACAGTTAGGAAGGAGGCGTCGAGCCAGTGACTAATTAAGGAGATTAACACGCCTCATAGTGGATAAAAGGAAACGGCTTGGCTGGCGAGCTTTGCCAGAAGCAAAGTGATTTATGGGAGTGAACACACGGAGAGAACTCTTTGAGGCTTTGGGATTTATAGCCACGTCAGGTTTGCCGGACAGAGTTTGGATTTATTGCTGAGGACTGGAAACCCTTCCACAGTCCTTTTGGGAAGGTTTGCTTTTTGGTTTGTGAACTGCTTGTTTCATTTTGCCCTCCTGCAATTAAAGGGGAGACATAACATTCTGATCTGCAGCTGCCAATGGTGCCTGGGGTGGATTTACAAGAATATCCCACAGCTCCTTAGCCTTCCGGAAAAATTCCATCTTTGCAGCCCAAATTATATAGTTCTTCTGTCCCAAACAGAATTCTGATCTCATTAAACCAGGCAGTTTTTAGAAAAGATCATGCTTACTGTTCATATCTAAGAAGGAGGGAGCAAGAGATGATCTGAGAAGTGAATGATCATCATGCTGAGGAAAGGAAAAAAGAAGCCTTGCCCTTTTAGGAAAAAGGCAAAGTTCTTTCCTTTTGTGGATTCAAATTTCCTGGCTGGGAGGTTTTAATGCAAAATAATATGGTCAGCTGCATTGAAAGTCAGAATCAGTTTATTAATAGGAAGGCAGATGAGAAGAAATCTCACAGTGTTCCTAGGATTAATCTAATATGTGAGTAGGAAAACCTCTCTCTTATACACTTCAGGTTCTTTGATTTGTAGGTGTGAATCTTTGAAGACTTTGATTTGTGTTCAAGTTCCTGTTTTTTGAGATTGGGATCTCTTCCTGGGATCTTGGTAGGAGTAATTGTTTTATAGTCCAATCTGTTTTTCCCTGATCCTGTGTAGCTATCAGTTTGCACCTGGTTGCAATATCCTGAGTTTCCTGTTATGCTGTTTGCTTTTCACAAGTTTTTTGTAGCTTGCTATCTATTTGATTTCTATGGGAAAGGATCCTAGCTAATGTGTTTCCCATGCAAAGGTGGGGGCTAATGGAGCTGTCCCTGCTAGTGTTTTCATCTCTTCTTTCTTTTAGGGGAATTTTCCTTCCCCTTCTAATGTTTTCCTAGAAGAGAGGGGAATCATAACTTCCAACAATGCTTTGAGCAGTTTTGTACCATCCAGGAAAGTTTACAGTGCCTTGCCTCAGTAGTGGGATTCAAATAATTTAACAACCAGTTCTCTGCCCTAATGACCAGAAGGGTGAGTGTGGCGGGGTGGGTGGGCAGGGCCAGGGTCATTTTTGGCTGGCAGAAGCACTGCGGGCTGGTCCTTGGATATTTCCAGGCTGGCCATGTGGGTCAGATTTAAGCACACCACAACCCAGATCTGGCCTGCAGGCCTTGAGTTTGACACCCCTGACTTAGAGTCATATATGGCTTCACAGTGCTTTACAGCCCTCTCTAAGCAGTTTGCAGAGTCAGCATATTGCCCCCAACAATTTTGGGGGAAGCTGAACAGCAGACAGGGAGTGGGAGCATGGCTCCGTTGGCTGTGGAAGAAACTGGGGAAGGGCAAAGACCAGCTGGGCAGAGCAAGAGAGAGGTAGAACAAGGGAGAGGTAGAACAAGGGAGAGGGAATTCAGAGGAAGACCCAGGCCCAGTCCCTCTTCATCCTAGGGCATGCAGGGAGGAATGGAGAACAGAGCAACGTGGGTTGCTTATGGGGGAGGAAAGGGCCCTGATTCCCTTCATTAGCTGCAGCTGGGAACACAGTGTATAAAAAAGGCAAACTGCGTGCAGCAAGCTGTTGGGAGCAAACGTGACTTTATCTTGTATCATCATGGCTTATCTGTGTTCCTGGTGTCTTCCCAACTGTGTGAGTTTTGCCATGCTTTCAAGTCTGAAATTGCTTCTCCTGCCCTGTCAAGCTAATTACCTCAGCTTGGTTTGTTTGGATTTTTTGTTACAGTTTGTATGTACCTTGTTTTGGACTGAATTTTCTACAGATAAAGGCTGTTCCTGGAAGAGTTTTTCTCCAGATAATAAAGGGACTCTTATTGCTTATTTGACTGTGTTGACTTTGTGCCATGCCCCGGGTCATCACATTTTGCTCCCAACCACCCTCCAACTTGCTTCTGTTTTACGTGGGGTGACCATGGATCAGCTCAGAGCAGACAATGACCAGCTAGCCCAGCAGGTGGCTCTTTTGACTGTGGAGGTTGCACAGATGCAAGCTGTTAGGCCATGCCGCAAATGCCCGGTAGCGGTGCCAGATAAATTTGATGGATTGCTGGACCAATTTCCAGCATTTTTTGGGCAGTGCCAACTTTATATGAGCCTTCAGCCAGAGGACTTCCCCACTGACCGGGATAAGGTGGGGTTGTTAGCCTGTTGTCAGGGTCTACAGTGCGCATAATTATGCTGAGTTTTGCCATCAGTTAAGGGCCATGTTTGAGGACCCCGTTCGGAGCCAAATGGCAAACAGGCGATTGAGAGAATTGAGGCAGGGGAGAGGCTCGCTCACAGACTATATTGCTGATTTCTGGGTGGTCGCCCAGGACCTGCAGTGGAATGAGGCAGCACTGATAGACCAGCTTCAGGAAGGCCTGTTGTCGGAGCTCCTGGACGACTTGGCACGCACTGAATGCCCTTGCACCCTGCAGGAGCTCATGCATCTGTGCCTTCGTATCGATGTCAGGCTTCAGCAGCGATGGGCACAACAATGGACAGAGGCCACATCTGCTCCCATCAAGACGGTGCCCCCGTCAGAAGTGCCTGTGGATGAGCCCATGCAGTTGGGGGCTGCCTGACCTCGTCTGACCCAAGCCAAAAAGGATAGGCATCATCGTGACAGCCTATGCCTCTATTGCAGCAGCCAAGGCCATTTGGTGGCCAAGTGTCCTGCCAAGGCACCTAAAGCAGCAACGTCAGCAGCAGTGGGAAACGGGCATTGCCCGGCATATGGGCTTCTGTAGGTCAGGCTCCAGTGGCATCAGGGCTGCCATCTCCACCCCAGTTGTCCTTGGTGAAGCATCTCATACTGACAGCAAGTGTGTTCGTGCCTGGTCAGGGAGCGGTCAAGATCCAGGCCTTGGTGGACTCAGGGGCCACGGCCAATTTCATGGATGTGCACTTTGCTGCGCAGTGGTCCACTCCCCAGCAACAGGTGTCACCACCGGTATTGGTGGAGATGATTGATGGTCAACCCCTTTGTTGGCGACCTGTGGTTGCTGCAACCAAACCCCTTCACATGCGTATTGGGCAGCATGTGGAGGAAGCCGTGTTCTACATTGCTGCAGTACTTCACTTTCCGGTGGTGCTAGAGTTGGAGTGGTTACGGGCCCATGATCCGCAGATCATCTGGTCGTCTGGAGCAGTGCAGTTTCTTGGCAGGAAGTGTGCCACTCATTGCCTGCATGCCTGTGCAGGGGGTGTGGCTACACCCGTGGACCTGAATCTACCTGAGGAATTGGTGAACTTTGCTGACATGTTTGGGGAAAAGGAGGCCCCTGCATCGGTCATATGACTGTCCAATTGACTGCTGCCTGATGCTAAATTGCTGGTGGGTCAGATATACTCCCTGTTGGAACCGAAGCTGGCCGTGTTGCGGGAGTTTATTGAGAAGAATCGCTGGAAAGGGTTTATCCGGCCTTCTACCTCCCCGTTGGCTGCCCCAGTGCTCTTGGTCAAGAAGAAATCAGGGGAGCTGCGCCTGTGCTGTGATACCGCAAGTTGAATGAAATCACAGTACGGAATTGGTACTCACTTCCCCTCATCCGTGAACTGATTGAGCGGCTTCATCAAGCTAAAATCTTCATGAAGCTGGACTTGTGGGGCGCCTACAACCTGGTCTGAGTTTGTGCCAGAGACGAGTGGACAGCCTTCTGGACACAGCATGGTCATTTAGAGCAGGGGTCACCAACCTTTAGGACCTCAGGGACCACCAAACTCATCATTTAAAATCCCGTGGACCAGAGACCCTAGGAAAATCCCCAAAAAAGTCTGCAGGAAAATCCCCCACCCCATTTTCCTACTGATCGATCATTCTTTATTTGCAATCACAGGATACCATCTCCAGCTCCGTTCTCAGGGGGAGAGAGAGAGAGAGAGAGACAGAGACAGAGACAGAGAGACAGAGAGACAGACTTTTGGCTTCATGCAAGGAAAGCAGCAGAGTCTTTCTTTCTCTCCCCCAAACTCCGCCAGAAATGAGTCTTTGTGACTCTTGGAACAGGATGCCCTGCAGGGTCCCAAAGGCTCATTTCTGGTAGAGTTTGAGGGAGAGAAAGACTTTGCTGCTTTCCTTGCGTGCAGCCAAAAGCAGAAGCAGAAAGAAGCAGCCCAGTGGCCAGGCCAGGTGTGTGGGGCGAATGGGGCAAGTTTCCCCCCTCCACCCTTTCCCCCCTCCCCTCACTACCTCGTGTTGTTCTCAATGCAAGCGATGCAAGCCTTGTGTTCCTGTCCTGCCTGGATTGCTTTGGGGGGTGCTTTGGGGGTGACATTTCTCTGCGGACCACCAAAATTTTCTCGCGGACCACCAGTGGTCCCCAGCCCACTGGTTGGTGACCACTGATTTAAAGTATACCATGATGCCTTTTGGCTTAACCATTGCTCCAGCTGTGTTTATGCATTTTATGTACGACGTCTTTTGTGGCTTATTAGATCAGTTCGTGGTCATTTACTTGGATGATATTTTGATCTACTTGGCATCCCTGCAGGAACACTAGCAAAATGTGCAGCTGGTGTTGCAACGCTTGTGAGATAACCACCTGTTTGCTAAGCGCGAGAAGTGCCAGTTTGTACAAACCATGATCAACTTCTTGGGTCATCGTATTTCACCTGCCAGTGTGGACCCGGAAAAAGTCATTACAGGCATGTACTTTGCTGCCTTGACTGCTCCCCTTTCTAATCTGCTCAAGAAAGGGGAGAAGTTCCATTGAGGTGCTGAGGAGCAGGAAGCCTTCGATGCCCTGAAGGCCGCCTTTGCCTCCGAGTCTATCCTCAAACACCCTGATCTGTTCTAGCAGTTTGTGGTGGAAACCAATGCTTCCCATGTGGCCGTTGGTGCAGTGCTCCTCCAGGCCTACGTCCCTGCAGGCACCTTGTTCCTATGCGCCTATTATTCACGGAAGTTGTCTGCTCCAGAGTGCAATTATACAATATGAGACAAGGAGCTATTGGCAGTTAAGGTCACTTTTGAGAAATGGCAGCAATACCTGGAGGGGGCTTGTCACCAGATCGAGGTTCAGACGGATCATCGCAATTTGGAACACTTATGTACAGCCTGGACATTGAACCAGCGTCAGGTGCGATGGTGGATGTTTTTTGCCCGATTTGATTTCCGAGTGACCTATGTTCTGAGTGGGTGGAATCAGCGCACTGACGCACTGTCTTGGAAGCCTGAGTATAACTGAAGGGAGGACAAAATCGTGCCCCGGACAGTGATTTTGTTGCAGGGGTTTGTGGCCACCGAGGAACCTGTGGACCTTCAAGTTAGGATTCAAGAGGCGCAGCAGCAGGATCCATTCGTGGCAGCTTGAGAACTGGATGGGGATGGGAGACGGGAGACTACTTGGGCATATACGGGGGACCTGTTGTGGTTCCATGATTGCATCTACGTGCCTGGAGGTCCTCTTTGTGGCCTTATTCTACAACAATGCCATGAGACCCCGGCAGTGGGACACTTTGGGGTTTTCAAAATGCTGCACCTCATCTCTAGGACATTTTGGTGGCCCCTACTCAGGCATGACGTGTCGGGATATGTGGCATCATGTGGGATCTGTCTACAGGCCAAGTATGCTCCGGGTGCGCCCCCTGGTCTCTTGCAGCCGTTACCCACACCAGAAACACCTTGGGGGCAGTGTCATTGGACTTCATAACTGAGTTGCCCCCATTGAAGGGCACACAGGGAATTTATGGCACGCTTTTGGCAGACCCTACTTGTGGAACGCAGTAGAGGCGTGTCTGTTGCCCACCCATCACCCCGAAACTGATGGGGGTACAGAGATAGTGAATGCTATCTTAGTGCAGTACCTCTGCTGTTTTAGCAACACCCAACAGGACAATTGGGTGGAGGTGCTGCCTGTGGCAGAATTCGCTTACAACGCTCAATATGCATCCACCCACGTGTCCCTGTTCTTCACCAGGTATAGTTTTCATCCACGACTATTCCATGGCCCCGTCTGACTCTCCATTCCAGCTCTTAGCCATGGTTCTATGAATCCTAGGTAAGAAATTGCAAACAGATAGGTTTGTATTTTTTTCTTTTTCTTTTTCTTGTTTCTAGTACAGTAACTGGCAAGCAGAGTTAAACTGAACAAGGTTAGCACTGAAATCAATCATCTTTCAGTGTAATTTATCCCATCACTTCACCCACCTAATTGCTGTCTATCTCCGCCCTGCACTCGTGTCCCAGTTACCCTATTAACACTATAATTCTATGGTCTACTTCGCATACTAACTAAGCCACGATTCCCAACTACTCCTTACTCCTCCCATTCCTGCAGTTGCTCTCTCTTGATTTATTTACCCACCCTGCCAAAAACTGTCTTTATGAATTTATTAGTATGATATTCCTCTTCGTTAATGCTGCCTTGCTGATTGTGGGTATGTAATGAAGTGTTTGTATTCCCCTCTCATCAATCTAAACTAGTCAGCATGCAGACGTCATCTGGTAGCAATATTTGTTTTTATTTCATCTCCTTCAAGCCCTTAATCTTCCAATGCTGTCAAACGAGTCGTTTCATGAAGCCCAACATGCTGCCCCCTCTACCTCTGGTCTCCCTGGAAATGAAGCAGGGGCAATTAATATCTTATTTCATTAGCGTTGTTATGTTTCTGTTTCTTTATGTGGATTTTTTCTATGAAACCATTGACATAATAGTGGAGCATGGACGTCATTACTATTAACCCACGATGCTTCCGCAATGGGATACCCCTTCGATTTTATCAAATATTGTAACTTTCCCCTATTCTTTCGGGAATCTAATACTTCCTCTGCCTCATATTGATCGTCTTTTATTGGATGAGGAAGTGTTTGTGGTGTGTCTATATCTTTATATATATATTTTAATAAACTGCAATGAAATACAGGATGTATTCTTTTATATTGTGATGATAGTTTCAATTGTACAGTCACCGGATTAATTACCTTTACAATCAGGAATGGTCCAATATATTTTGGCCCTAATTTCTTACAAGGAAGACCCAGATTTATATACACTGCTCAAAAAAATAAAGGGAAAACTTAAACAACACAATGTAACTTCAAGTCAATCACACTTCTGTGAAATCAAACTGTCCACTTAGGTAGCAACACTGATTGACAATCAATGTCACATGCTGTTGTGCAAATAGAATAGACAACAAGTGGAAAGCCTAGGCAGTTAGCAAGACATCCCCAATAAAGGAGTGGTTCTGCAGGTGGTGACCACAGACCACTTCTCAGTTCCTATGCTTTCTGGCTGATGGTTTGGTCACTTTTGAATGCTGGCGGTGCTTTCACTCTAGTGGTAGCATGAGAGGGAGTCTACAGTCCACACAAGTGGCTCAGGTAATGCAGCTCATCCAGGATGGCACATCAATGCAAGCTGTGGCAAGAAAGTTTGTTGTGTCTGTCAGCGTAGTGTCCAGAGCATGGAGGCACTACCAGGAGACAGGCCAGTACATCAGGAGACATGGAGGAGGCCATAGGAGGGCAACAACCCAGCATCAGGACTGCTACCTCCGCCTTTGTGCAAGGAGGGACAGGAGGAGCACTGCCAGAGCCCTGCAAAATGACCTCCAGCGGGCCACAAATGTGCATGTGGCTGCTCAAACGATCAGCAACGGACTCCATGAGGGTGGTATGAGGGCCCAACGTCCACAGGTGGGGGTTGTGCTTACAGCCCAACACCGTGCAGGACGTTTGGCATTTGCCAGAGAACACCAAAATTGGCAAATTCTCCACTGGCGCCCTTTGCTCTTCACAGATGAAAGCAGGTTCACACTGAGCACATGTGACAGACATGACAGGGTCTGGAGACGCCATGGAGAACGTTCTGCTGCCTGCAACATCCTCCAGCATGACCGGTTTGGCAGTGAGTCAGTAATGGTGTGGGGTGGCATTTCTTTAGGGGGCCGCACAGCCCTCCATGTGCTTGCCAGAGGTAGCCTGACTGCCATTAGGTACCGAGATGAGATCCTCAGACCCCTTGTGAGACCATATGCTGGTGCACTTGGCCCTGGGTTCCTCCTAATGCACAACAATGCTAGACCTCATGTGGCTGGAGTGTGTCAGCAGTTCCTGCAAGACAAAGGCATTGATGCTATGGACTGGCCTGCCCATTCCCCAGACCTGAATCCAATTGAGCACATCTGTGACATCATGTCTCACTCCATCCACCAATGCCATGTTGCACCACAGACTGTCCAGGAGTTGGGGGATGCTTTAGTCCAGGTGTGGGAGGAAATCCCTCAGGAGACCATCCGCCACCTCATCAGGAGCATGCCCAGGCATTGTAGGGAGGTCATACAGGCACGTGGAGGCCACACACACTTCTGAGCCTCATTTTGACTTGATTTAAGGACATTAAATCAAAGTTGGATCAGCCTGTAGTGTTTTTTTCCACTTTAATTTTGAGTGTAACTCCAAATCCAGACCTCCATGGGTTGCTAAATTTGATTTCCATTGATAATTTTTGTGTGATTTTGTTGTCAGCACATTCAACTATGTAATGAACAAAGTATTTAATAAGAATATTTCATTCATTCAGATCTAGGATGTCTTATTTTTGTATTCTCTTTATTTTTTTGAGCAGTGTATTTAGTGGACAGATATACGAGACTTCCAATGTGGAAAGGCTTTTGTTTATTCCTCCGTTTGTTGAATTGTTTTTTACATGCAATGAAGGCATCGCGTAAGGCTTCTCTTACACATTTCCATGATTGTTGTATTTGTTCATACCATTGCTTCTGCATTACTGGTGTCTCTGTACTATGTGGCAATTCTGGAATTGGTAGTAACTAACTTCCATATACTATTTGAAATGGGGTATATCCTGTGCTGCTATGAATAGCGTTATTATAAGCGAATTCTGCGAATGGTAATAATTCAGACCAATCATTTTGTTGATATGATACATGACACCTTAGATATCGTTGTATGTGTGATGACCCGTAGTCTCTCAAAATAATGCAAAACCCAAAACATACCTTAAAATCCGGTAATACCTTCAACTTAACTTCACTGTTTTATTAGGCACAGTTTAAAGTCACAAAAGTAAATAATGAGGCAAAAGGAAAACCAAAACAAACCGCATTGATGAGAGTTCTGAAGAAAGCCAAGATAATTAATCATACATTCCAGGAAAATAACCAAGAGAGTTCATGGGAAGAATGCCAGCAAAGATAAGCCTCTTTCAAAGAAAACATTAAACTTTGACTCCAGCAATTCTAACTGCGCAGTTACAAACTTATATACATAGCTCCCAGCTGCAAGCCACGAGGAGGATCATGGTAATCTCCTCCTGAGTAGACCTCGCTTTTCCCTGATCCTCTCCTCCCTGCATGACCTAGGATGGATAGGGGATGGGCCTGGATCCTCCTCTGATTGCTCAGCCGGCCTCTGCCCTTCCCCAGCCTCCTCCACCACCTCTGGAGCCACGCTCCCACTCCCTGTTGGCTGTTCCTCCTCTTCCTCAGAGTCAGTCTCCATTAGGGGCATGACACTATGGCTGCATTGGTTCGCTCTGCAGCGCCGTTCGTACTCGGATGGTAAGCGGTACTTAACCCCTGCTGTGAGCCTATCATTTTCACAAACTCTCTCCAGAATCTGGCTGTAAATTGTACCCCTCTGTCTGAAATAATACGACTTGGTACACCATGTAAGTGATATATATGTTTTAGAAACAAACCAACTAATTTTTTTGCAGAGGGTATGCCTTTCCATGGAATGAAATGTACCTGTTTTGAGAACAGATCTATTACGGTCCATATTATGGTGAACCCATGACTGATGCGTTGTGGGTCCTAGTACCGGGATGAATCAGTCAGCTGACGACCTGCACCCAGGCAGACTGTCCGGGCGGGCTCCTCTTAGTGGCAAAGATGACAGCGACACAAAGGTTTCTTTTGGTGAGAGGAAGCCCAGATAGTACTACGCACCTCTCTTTTATTGTGCAGCAAGCGGGGGGGTTATGTTACACATGAGGAAGTTAGACAGGAATAGGGAATATTGCCATATATGGCTACACATTATGCTATAGCCAACTCAGGTTTTACACGTTGCTGTTCCAATAGTGTCGCCCTATATGTGTATTGTATGTGTATTGGGTTTTCTGTGTACGTGACTTCCTACTGATGTGTCATGATATTGCAACATCTCTGTTTTATTATTTTGATACCTCTCTATTCTTTATGCTGCAAGATCTAATCCTCCTCCGAGTCCAAGTCCTGCCGGCATATTAGAATGCGAGGGCCGTCTCCTTTTTCTGGGTATTCATCTTCGTTCTCCTCCGAGTCCAAAGTGAATGCCAATAGAGACCTTTTTTCTGCTGGAGTGTTGATCTCGGACCTTATTCTTACAAGCATGTTTATGTTGGTAATCTCAGTATCAATAATGGCCAGTCGTTTTTGAGGAATTGCATTATTTTCCCAAATACACAAGGGCCCATGGCACACAGCAATAGGAGCAATATTAATGGTCCGGCAATTGAGGAAAGAAGTGTTGTGAGCCATGGGGAGAAATTAAACATATTATGGTACCAAGTGTTACCTGCTTCCCTTTCCTTTTGCGTATTTCCAACCGCTCTTTTAGTTTATCTAATGAATCTTGTACTAAGCCGGTATGATCAGCATAGAAACAACATTCTTCTTTTAATGCTACACATAGCCCTCCTTCTTTTAAAAACAACAGATCAAGGCCCCTTCTATTCTGCAAAACAACTTCTGATAAGGATGTAAGAGATGTTTTAAGGTGAGAAATAGACTGTTCGAGAAGTTCGAGATCTTTGTCTATATCAGCACACAAAGTTTGGTATTGATTATTACTAACTGCTAGACTGGCAATTCCCATAGCAGCACCTGTAGCTCCTAGTCCTAATAATACAGCAAGGGTAAGGGTGGTGACTACCTCTCTCTTAGGACGAGCAAAATTGGTGTTATCCTGCAGAAAGGTTTGGCCGGAGTGGTAAGTTATTTTTGGGACTATCGAAACGAGAACACAGTAACCATTCCTTTGAGTGATGGTGGGGCCGTGAGCACAAGCGGTGAGGCCAGTGTCACAGGCCCACCATGAATTGTTGTCCAGAACAAAATACAAGTTCTGAAAAACAGTAGTGAAATTCCCACCGGTACTCCAAAGTGCCCTTGAAGTACCATTGAGCCATAAGTAAGTCTGGTTACAATGATGACTTGTGGTGTTAGGTACATTTCCCAGGCAGTATCCTGTCCCTATAATGTTACCAATGGTTTGAGTACCTTGTGACCAACGACAAGATGAAGGTGAGTTTTGGGCAGTGAAATTGGTGGTGCTACCGACGGCCTCATAGTAAGGGGGCCTGCATTAAGACACAGCCAACAATCATTGGTAATTGCAGGGTTGCTGGCATTGAGGAAGAGGTAACTAGAGTTTATTAACCGTAGCAAAGGTTGGGGAACTGTATGGCCTGGACGATATTCTACCAGGGATATGTTTCTATTGGGACCTACTTGGATAGCGGGCCGCTCAATGATGAGTTTTATGGTAAAGGTATTGCCATAGTCGTACCCATCAGCATAGATCCGGATTCCCCAGGTAAGACCTGCCTCCCACCGTGTAGTCAGCCTTTTCCCTCCCGCTGAAAACAAAATATACATGGGATTACATGGAGTCCATGTGCCCCCTGAGGGGCAAATGGCTTGATGCCAAGAACCATTTTGGAAGGCAAAGATATAATCGTCTTTGATCGGTGGCGACCAGGAGATAGAACCGGTGGAGAGACATGACCAAGCGGCACAGAAGGCGTCTGCGGGGCCTCCATAAGCGAATATTCTCATGAGTCTGCTTATGTCCGGGGCAAATATAAAATCGATAGCGATGGACGAATCCCGGAGAAGGTGTGGGTATCTCGGTCGTGCTGGTGTAGGCGGTGAGGCCTACCAATATCTGTCCGACATCAGCTTTGAGGGTAGGCCACCAGGTGTATGGGTGAGTGATGTTGCTGATGGAAAATAAGACACGATCGTAGGCATCATATATTGTCCAAGTTTGTTTCACTGGCTGGTGTAGATTGAGGGGGTTTGCAGGCAACGTTTGTAGGAAAAAGGAGGAAAATAATGCAGTGAAGAAGAGGAGGCAGTTATTCATCATGGAGCTTCAACCAGTGGAGATCCAGAGGGTCTGCGTTGGGTTGTGGCTGATCAGGTGGGGAGGTGTGGCAAGGCGCACACAGCGACCAGGAATCCAGAGAACTTTTTCAGGTAACTGAATTGCAGCGTAACCTCGCCCCCAGGTGATAAGTTCAGCAGGACCCTTCCAAGCTGGATCTGGGAGTTGCCTGTAATAGACAAGTGGTCTTGCAGTGGGGAAGAGGGTTTAGTGAAATGACGAGACACAGCAGACGAGGAGGGTTTCCAGTGAGGTTAAGGAAATTAAGAGTATACAAACAGACATTTAACAGATTTTGCAGTGTCGGGAGGTTGGGGGCTAATCCCTTTTGACCCGTGTACCGATCAAGGGCTTGTTTAAGTGTTTGGTTTGCCCTTTCTACAATAGCTTGACCTTGGCTATTGAAAGGGATTCCAAATTTGTGGTTAATGGACCAATGATGGCAAAACTCCGAAAAAGCAGAGCTTGTGTAGGCAGGTCCATTATCCGTTTTTAGTATTTTTGGACATCCCAACACTGAAAAGGTTCGAATACAGTGGTTGATTACCTGTTTTGCATTTTCGCCCCTTTGGGGCGTGGCCAATATGAATCCTGAATAAGTATCAATGGTAACATGAAGATATTTCCATGGGGCAAAAGGAGGGTATTGAGTAACATCCATTTGCCACGTATCACATGCCTGAAGTCCCCTGGGGTTAACCCCTTGAGGGATAGCTTTCGCTTGGAGACTGCATGTGGGGCATTGTTGGATAATGGCAATTGCTTCAGCCATGGTAATGCCAAATTGTTTGACCAGAGCCTTTTTATTTTGGTGAAAATAAGCATGGCTTTCTCCTGCCGTTAAGGGGGCAGGTTGTGTTTGAGCAGCAAAAACCTGTTGGCAAGCAGTATTGGCTCTGACATTTCCCTCGGAGAGGTAACCCGGAAGGTGCTGGTGACTCCGAATGTGAGCAATAAAAGAAGGGTGTTGACGAGCGGTAATGAGCTGCTGTAAGCAAGAAAACAGTTTTAAAAGGGAAGTCTCCACGGAGGGGGAAAGATAAGAGCCATATATGTGAAATACTACTTGAGTGACATACAAGCTGTCAGAGATAAGATTGATTGGGATGTGAGGAAATTTTTCCAAGGCTAAGATGACGGCCGCTAATTCTGCTTTTTGGGCTGAGGTCTGAAGAGTTGTACGACAGGAATGCCATTGGCCATCTTCCAGCCAAGTACAGGCACCAATGGTCTTGGAACCATCAGTAAAGATGGTCAAAGCTTCAGAGAGAGGTTGTGTGGAGAGGGGTGAAGGAAAAGTGATGGGTACAGTCTTTATAATTTGAATGCGAGGATCAGCTGGCAAATGATACGATACTGATCCAACCCAATCAGCTAATGCGTATTGGAGATCCTCTGAATTTTGAAAGAGCTGTTCCCAAGTATGTAGTTTGAGAGGAACATATACAGTGCTGGGTTCTATACCCATGAGGGCTTTGAGACGTGTTCGGCCTTTTTGAATTAATAGGGCCATTTGCATGGGTTTTGTGGTAATTGTTGCACGAGGGGTGTGTGGTAAGTGCAACCATTCAATGATCGCAATACGCTTGCGGGAGGAAACAATTTGTAATAATATGGCTGTAAAAAGAGCACATGTTGGAAGGATGGCTAGAGAAACGGGTACATCTGGGTGTATGCGGTCAACCCACTGTTCTCTTAAGGCTTGGTTAATTTTGGTTAGGCAATCTTTCTGTTCTTTGGTTAGTGGAATTTTCTGGGCTGGCTGTTGACAGCCAGTAAGAGCTGAAAATAATGGGGAAAGATCATTAGTAGAGATAGACAGGAAAGGTCTGGCCCAATTGATAGTACCTAAACACTGTTGGAGTTGCACCAGTGTGGGGCTAGGGGAAGATTAATAAGAGGAAGATCTGGTGAAGCAGTAGATCGTAAGAGTTTATGGCCTAAATATTGGAAGGGATAATGGGCTTGTATCTTCTCAGGCGCTACATGAAGTCCTGCAGCGGTGAGTTGCTGTGTGAGTTCAGGAATAGTTTTTGTACGGTGCCTTTTGGCCCTTCAGCTGCTATCAAGATGTCATCCATGTAATGATATACTAAAAATGAGGGTGGCTCTCTCGAAAGGGGTGAGAACCTGGTCTACATAATATTGGCACATAGTTGGGCTATTCAGCATGCCCTGAGGTAAAACCTTCCACTGATATCTAGCAGTAGGTTTAGCATTGTTATATTCTGGCACCGTAAATGCAAACAAGAGGCGATCACTTTTATTCAAAGGTATGGAGAAAAAACAGTCCTTCAGATCAATTATAATGAGGTCATAATTATGAGGAATAATATTAGGATTAGGCAAGCCGCATTGTAGCGCCCCCATGGGTTGGAGGATGGTATTAATGGCCCTCAAATCCTGAAGGAGCCTCCATTTCCCTGATTTCTTTTTTACGACAAAGACAGGAGTATTATAAGGACTTTGTGATGGCTCGAGGTGACCTAAAGTAAGTTGTTCCTTGACTAAACCCTGTAAGGCTGATCGTTATTCTACAGGTAGTGGCCATTGATCAATCCAGACTGGAGTTGAAGATTTGAGTTGAAGTTTGAGAGGGGTAAGAGTTGCCATTGGCTAAGGAATGGTCAGCGTGGCATGAAATTGAGAGAGAAGGTCCCGTCCCCACAGATTAACGTGAAGAGGAAGGATGACAGGTTGAATGTAAGCAGTAGTGGAGACGCCAGCAGAAGTGGCAGAAAGCCACTTAGAACTGACCTTTGCTGTTTGAACACCGCCGACTCCCCGGACAGAGGGGGATTCTTTGGTTGGACAGGTAGGGGGCCACTCAGAGGTACGGATGACGGAAACATCTGCGCCTGTATCAACCAACCCTGTAAAGAGACGACCATTTAATTGGACGGTCATCATGGGCTTATTTCCTTCCACTGGGCGATCCAAAGCTAACAAATCAGAAGGGGGAGGAAGAATGACAAGGGTGGCAACAATAGAACCCTTGGCCATTGAGAAGGGGCGGTCCCCTATGCAGGCCAGGGAAAGATTAGCTAAAGATTGATCATCATAAAGGAACGGGGCTGCCACCACTCCTTCAATAGTCAGGGTGGAGTTAGGAATAATCAGCAAAGGGTGCTGTGAAGGGACAGGAAATGCTACTGTCAGAGGAAGGGTGACGACAGATCCAGGATCCTCATAGACAATGGATTCGGATAGAAGGACTGGCAAGGAAGTAGGTACAGCCTTTGGAGTGGGGCTAGCTGTTGGCCCCGAAACTAGTTTTCCGGCTGTTGCTGAGCCGGGCGGGGATTGGTGCGGCACTGGCTGGCCCAATGGAAACCATTATGCGCAGCTGGGCACACAGTTTTGGTTTAGAACTGGGGGGCTGGCCACGCCCACGAGGGGCGCTGCCGCCACCCGGAGCATGACACTGTGAACGAAAATGGCCAGGCTTCCCGCAATTATAACAATTTCCCTTCAGGCGAGAGGTGGACAAAGCAAGAGTAGAAGAAAGAACTGAAGCTAAAGCCGCAGTGCGGTGAGATTCCGTGCCTACTTCCTGGCACGCGCGAATATAATCCGCAAGATTTTGAGTTGGCAAGGCTTGAAGGGGCTTAAGAATTTTCTGACAGTCCACATTAGCATTAGCAACGGCTAAACGCATGAGAAGTTCGCTCTGAGCGGCAATATTATCCACCTGCCTGCTAATGGCATCTGTGAGACGATCAATAAAGGAGGTATAGGGTTCAGAGGGCCCTTGAAGGATAGAAGTAAAGGAGTGGGTAGGTTGAGAGGTGTTAGGGAGCCGCTTGAAGGCGTTTAGCGCAGCTTCCCTCATAATTGGGTACCCCCCCGCTCCCATAGTGATCTCTTGCGCGGGGTTTTGCACTGTACCTTGGCATAAGAGATGATCAAGAGTAACTCCTGCTGGTAGTCCGGCTGCAGCAACAGCGTTAATACCGGGCGAAATTCATTGTGCCAGGTGGCAAGCGAAGCAGGAGAGAGAAGCATAGAAGCAATAGCTTTCCACTCTGAAGCAAGAACCAGATGATGCGTAGAAATGTTGGCTAAAAGTTGGCGGGTATACGGGGAGTCGATGCCATACTTAGAAGCAGCAGTTTTTAATTCCTTTAACAAAGTCCACTCCAATGGGGTATAATGAGGGACAGGATTACCCCCAGCAGCGGGGGTTTGAAGAATCATAGGGAAACAAGAAAGATCATCTGCAGATAGCTTTCCTTCCACCAAAGCCGACTGAAAGGCATTACGGACAGGAGGATCTGTCGCCATGGCGGAAGGAGGCAACGGAGAAGAGGGGTTCGGAGAAGAGTCAAGGGGTGGGGTGGAGTAGGGTGGAGGTGCCGAGGCAGCAACAGGACAGAGTTCAGCAGAAGGTGGGTCTGAGGAAGACTGGATAGAATCATCGGGAAAGAGAATATTAAGGGCGGCCATAATGGCACGCCAAGAACAAATAATCTGAGGCGGAGCCCTGGGTGGTTCATGCATCCATTTCCCCATCCGTTCCCAAGAGGAACGTTTAAGAGTGCCTTCCGCAGGATACGCGGGGCATTGTTGTTGGACATAACTCAAAAAATCATCCAAATACTTTTTTGACAGAGGATATACATTTGTGCCGTTAGCCTTTTGCAAATAATTTGCCTTCTTCACTAAAGCGAGAAGTTCATCCCTATGCTTGAGTTGAACTTGAGAAAGTGAGGAGCCCATACTTACGATGCGCGAGCCTATTCCAGGTGCGTAGTACAGGAGTGAAGGAAGCGCATTCCTAGACAAGAATCACGCTTTGTCGGGACGTATCGTTGAGACGATCACGTCGGGTCACCAGTTGATGCGTTGCGGGTCCCAGTACCGGGATGAATCAGTCAGCTGACGACCTGCACCCAGGCAGACTGTCCGGGCGGGCTCCTCTTAGTGGCAAAGATGACAGTGACACAAAGGTTTCTTTTGGTGAGAGGAAGCCCAGATAGTACTACGCACCTCTCTTTTATTGTGCAGCAAGCGGGGGGGGGGGGGTTATGTTACACATGAGGAAGTTAGACAGGAATAGGGAATATTGCCATATATGGCTACACATTATGCTATAGCCAACTCAGGTTTTACACGTTGCTGTTCCAATAGTGTCGCCCTATATGTGTATTGTATGTGTATTGGGTTTTCTGTGTACGTGACTTCCTACTGATGTGTCATGACATGACTACAAGGTAAATCTACAATGAAGTCCATGGCAATATCCTGCCATGGTTTAACTGGATCAGACACCTTTTGCAATAGTCCTAAAGGTTTTCCAGGACGTGCCTTACTACTTGCACATACTTCACATTTTCTAATGTAATGTTCAATATCTTCCCTCATACCTGACCACCAAAATTGTCTCTTAACTAGATGTAACATTTTAAGATATCCGTAACGACCAGCTTGTTTGCTATCATGGTACCTCTTAAGTACTAGTTCACGTAAGGTAATCGGTATATATAATTTCGTTCTTTTCCAAGCTATTCCATCAGTGATAATACATTGTGTTTTATTTTTCTGTAACCAGGGATCTTTTTCTAAAGCTTTTGGTAGGTCGTCTATTACTTTATATTTTAATGTTTGCATGGTATCTTTACCCTGTATAATAGGTTGTATCAGAGTTTCTCTTTTACTATCATATTGTGGGAGTTGAGATAATGCATCAGCTAGAAATTTTTTCCCTGCAGGTACATATTTCAAAACAAAATTAAACCTCCGAAAATAAAGTGCCCATCTAACTTGTTTGGGGGATAGCTTACGAGGGGTTTGTAGAGCTTCCAAATTTTTATGCTCAGTCCAGACCTCCTCCATTGTTTCTGTCATTGGCAACTCTGGCTCCAAACCTTCAGCCATCTCACGAAGTCCAATAGCAGTTTAACAATAAACAAGTGAGTGCTAACCTTCTCTTAGCCGTGGTTCCTAGGTAAGAAATTGCAAACAGATAGGTTTTTTTTTTTTCTTTTTCTTTTTATTGTTCCTAGTACAGTAACCAGCAAGCAAAGTTAAACTGAACAAGGTTAGCACTGAAATCAATCATCTTTCAGTGTAATTTATCCCATCACTCCACCCACCTAATCGCTGTCTATCTCCGCCCTGCACTCGTGTCCCAGTTACCCTATTAACACTATAATTCTATGGTCTACTTCGCATACTAACTAAGCCACGATTCCCAACTACTCCTTACTCCTCCCGTTCCTGCAGTTGCTCTCTCTTGATTTATTTACCCACCCTGCCAAAAACTGTCTTTATGAATTTATTAGTATGATGTTCCTCTTTGTTAATGCTGCCTTGCTGATTGTGGGTATGTAATGAAGTGTTTGTATTCCCCCCTCATCAATCTAAACTAGTCAGTGTAAAGACATCATATGGTAGCAATGTTTGTTTTCGTTTCATCTCCTTCAAGCCCTTAATCTTCCAATGCTGTCAAACGAGTCGTTTCACAAAGCCCAACACCGGCAATGGATACGTTCCTGCAAGAGTTAAAAGCCATGCACCACATGGTCAGAGACCAACTGGAGAAAGCCAAGGAGGACTACAAACACTTTGCAGATCGGTATCATTGTGATGTTCCGCCTTTAGCTGTAGACGATTGGGTTTGGCTCTCTACCCGGTACTTACCGATGACACAGCCGTTGCCAGTAGCTCCTCAGGGAGAGGCAGAGTATGAAGTGGACAGCATCAGGGGTGGGATTCTACCAGTTCGCACCTATCTGCTAGAACCGGTTGTAAACTTTCTAAGCAGTTCAGAGAACCAGTTGTTAGAAGAAACCTCCCTTTGTTTTTTTTTTCCACTTTACAGGCCCAATCCTGTAAGGTTATGTAAACTCACATTTGAATGTCAACCTTTCTAGCTAACCAAGAAGCCTTGCTGAATGTCACTCATCTTGGTTCCTTGTCATTAAAAGCTTTCTGGCAGCTCTACTTCGTTATTCAATTATTTCTTCAAAGTGTTAACTCCAACAGTGGAGTATTTCCTCCCAACAGCAGTATAAAAAGCTTAAAACAACCCTTCCCCTTTAAGAAAGTCAAGCTGTCAGGTTTCCAAGTGAAATGGCTACACATATGTCAATTTTGGGCTCCACACAAGCAAAGTACCAGCAAAGGAGGAAAAAAAAAACTCCAGAGAAGCTCAGGAGACAGGAAGTCTAGTCCTGCCATGAATGTAATGAGGGTTAATAAGAACCCTAAGTGTCCTGCTGGTTTGGCTTCATGGCTCCTCTGAAGGACTAGAGTGCGTAGGGATTCTGGGACGTAGAGTTTTGTCCCTTTCCATGCTAGGTCATCTCTTTTTGTTAAGATGTGTTGATTGTATCGGAACCAACGGTCTGCTAGCAGTTCGGTTTTCAATTTCATGGTTAAGTCATCTGCAGGTTGGTCTTGTTGATCGCGGTGTTGTCATCTGGTGGTTACTTGGGCAGCTATTTGGGTAGGGGGGATGATGGCCTATATGACCTCCTGCCTTTCACATTTATACTGAGGCATGTGAGAGAGCGTTGGCCAGAAAGTTCTTCCCCCCCGTGATGTGTTTTAGCACGAAGTCGAACCGGTTGAAGCATTGGGCCCAGCGGACTTGTTTGAGTGATAGTTTTCATGGGTTCCTAAGGCCCTCCAGATTTTTATGGTCAGTCCAAACTTTGAATGGTCTCTGCCCCCCTTCCAGCAGGTGGCGCCAGGTTTGCAGTGTCCATCTCACAGCAAAAGCCTCTTTTTCCCATGCAGCCCATTGTCTCTCTGTGTCCATGAGCTTGTGGGAGGTGAAGGCACAGGGCTGTAGGTTTCCTTGGTCGTTTCTTTGGAGTAACACTGCTCCCACTGCCACGTCGCTGGCATCTGCTTAAACAACAAAGGGTTGTTCAGGGTCAGGGTGCTTCAGCACCAGTTCTTTTGCAAACAGTTCTTTCAGTGTTTTAAATGCTTTTTGGCAGGTTAGGTCCCACTGTAGGGGTTGTTCCAGGCGTGGTTTCGTTCCTGTACTCCCTGTCTTAAGGAGGTCTGTCATGGGTTTGGCAATCCTCACAAAGGAGGGGATAACTGTTGGTAGAAGTTTGCAAACCCTAGGAAGCTTTGTAGCTACCTGCGGATGCAAGGGGCTTGCCAGCCCAGAATGGCTTGTACTTTGGTGGGGTCCATCTCTATCCTCTCATTGGAGACTCAGTAGCCCAGGTAGTCCAACTATTGCATGTTGTGAAATTCGCATTTCAACAGCTTGACATACAGGCTTGCTGCTAGAAGTTTTTCCAGTACTTGGTGCACTAGGGGTATGTGGTTGTCCAACATCTCAGTGTAGATGAGAATGTTGCCCAAGTAGTCAAGGACCCATGTTCATGTAGCACCTTAATTGCATGAACACTGCTGGGGCTTCCTATAGTCCAAAAGGCATGACTTTCAATTGGAAGCTCCCTAGGGGGCAGTTGAACACTGTTTTCCATTTGTCTGCCTCCCTGATGCGGACTCGACAGTATGCTTCTCTGAGGTCTAATTTGGTAAAGACCTTCCCTTTGGCCAGGTGGGATAGCATGTCCTTTATGAGTGGGAGGGGGTATAGATTGTGTACACACAGTCCGTTAATCGCTCTAATGTCAACGCATAATCTCATAGTCCCATCTTTTTTTTCTTTGAACAGGACTGGGGCTGTGACCCGTGGCTTGGCTGGTTCGATGAACCCTCTTGCTAGGTTTTTGTCTATATATTTGCGCGTTTCTTGCATTTCCCGGGGCATCATGGTGTACATTTTGGTTTTGGTAGTTTTGCCCTGGGAATGATTTCTATGGTGCAGTCTGTCTCATGATGTGGGGGTAGGATGTCACACTCAGTCTCACTGAACACTTCAGCGAGGTCCTGATATTCTCTTGGGATCTGTCCAGCCTCTGGGGTTCTGTCGGAGCTGGCTGCCAGTTGTTCTCCTGAACTCCCTGAAAGGGTCCCCTGCATGAGCGGTGCTTCTATTCGATGGTGAGGAAGGGGTTGAGGTCCCTTTGCTATCCTCAGTCTGTGGCTGCTCCCCCCTGCCACCAGATGGTTGGGCCCCACTTGTCTAGCCAGGAAAGTCCCAGTATGACTGCATCTGTCATTTTGGGAGCCACTACGAATCGAATTGTTTCCCAGTGATCCGCTAGTTCTAGTCTCACTGGTTCGGTTAAGTGAGTGGTATAGGCTCTTCCCAGCAGGAAACCATTACTTGTTTGAACTGGAACAGGTGGGCTAGCTTTTTCACTCTGATCCCCAGTTTTAGGACCGTGGTTAGGTTGATCAGGCACCTGGTGCAGCCTGAATCTATTAGGGCTTGGAAAGTCCCCTTATTGCCTGTTTTTGGGGATGTAAGCCATATTGGGAAGATGAAAGGGGGAATTGGTCCACTCACCATTGGGTAGTTTACGCCCTGGTCCTTGCTGTCATAAGAATCTGGTGACTGGTCATCGTTGTCCAGGGTTCCTCCCCCTTCAGCTGGATGGAGAGGGACCTCTGCAGCCTGAAGGACCTTCTGGGATGTGTTGGTGGCACGTCTGGGGCCTCATTCAGGTTGTTCCCTGGGTGGTGGTACAAAAAAGTACAAAAAATGGAAAGAGGGGCACACAAGTAAGGCAGAATATCAGCAGATAGCCAGAATCTGCAAAGATGAAGTCAGGATAGGCTCAGAACGAACAAAGACTTGCAACAAAAGTCAAAGATAACAAAAAAAGTTTTTTCCAGCATATAAATAACAAGAAAAAATATCAAGGAAGCAAGTCTGTCCACTAAAGAGAGAAGATGGCAAGGAAGTAACAGGCAACAGAGAGAAAGCAGAACTGCTTAACTCATTCTTTGCATCGGTCTTCACGCAAAAAGAAAGTATAGCTCAACCCACCAAAAACATAACTGTAAAAGACAGACCAGAAATAAAAGTTAAAATAAGCAAAAAATTAGTAAGAGAACACCTGTCTGATCTTGAATGCAAATCACCAGGGCCTGATGGATTACATCCCAGAGTTATAAAGGAGCTGGCAGAGGTCATCTCAGAACCACTGCACTGTATCTTTCAAAAATCCTGGAGCACCAGGGAACTACCAGAGGACTGGAAAAGAGCTGATGTGGTTCCCATCTTCAAAAAAGGAAAAAAAAACAGACCCAGAAAACAACACCCGGGAAGTTACTGGAAAAGATAATAAAAAAACAGATCTGCCAACATCTAGAAACAAGTAAAGTAATAACTAGCAGTCAGCACGGGTTTGTTCAGAACAGATCATGCCAAAGCAATCTTATTTCATTCTTCAACATAGTGACTAAATTAGTAGACCAGTGAAATACTGTGGACGTAATATATTTAGATTTCAGCAAGGCATTCGACAAAGTAGACCACAACCTACTTCTTAGTAAGCTAAAAAAAAGTGGAATAGGTAGCACCACCACTAGATGGACTCACAACTGGCTGGCAAACCATACTCAACGAGTAGTCCTTAATGGGTCTAAGTCTACATGGAGGGAAGCAGTGGGGTGCCACAAGGTTCCGTCTTAGGCCCAGTACTCTTCAATATCTTCATTAACGACTTAGATGAGGGAATAGAAGGGGAACTTACCAAATTTTCAGGTGATACTAAGATGACAGGAATAGTTAACACCCAAGAAGATAGGCTCAAGATCCAGATGGATCTTGACAGACTAGAACACTGGGCCATATCTAACAAAATGAAATTCAATGTAGAGAAAAGTAAAGTCCTACACTTAGGCAAGAAAAACCAAAAGTACACATATAGACTGGGTGAAACCAGGCTTAATAGCAGTAACTGTGAGAGGGATCTTGGAGTCTTAGCTAAATATGAGCCAGCCATGTGCAGCAGCAGCCCAAAAAGCTAATGCAGTCCTAAGTTGTATTAAAAGAGGGATACAATCAAAATCAAGGGAAGTACAAATCCAACTCTATAAAGCCTTAGTAAGACCACACCTAGAGTACTGCATCCAGTTTTGTGCACCACATTATAAAAAAGATGTTGAGACTCTAGTAAAAGTACAGAGAAGAACAACCAGGATGATTAGGGGACTGGAGACTAAAACATATGAAGAACGGTTACAGGAACTGGGCTTGGCTAGTCTAGTGAAGAGAAGGACCAGGGGAGACATGATAGCAGTCTTCCAATATTTGAGGGGCTGCCACAGAGAGGAAGGGGTCAAGCTATTTTCTAAAGCACCTGTAGGCCAGACAAGGAATAATGGATGGAAAATGAACAAGGAGAGGTTTAACCTGGAAATAAGGAGAAACTTTCTGACAGTGAGAACAATTAATCAATGGAACAGCTTGCCCTCGGATGTTGTGGGAGCGTCATCACTTGAGACTTTCAAGAAGAGATTGGACTGCCTTTTGTCAGAAATGGTGTAGAGTCTCCCGCTTGGACGGGGGGTTGGACTGAATGATTTACAAGGTCCCTTCCAACTCTGATTATCTGTTGTCTGGTTTCGGCCTTGGTTTTGAATCTGGGGTTGCACACGGCGTTGCCATATGCCCTTCCCCCACCCCACATCGGTAGCATTTAATTGGGCTTCGTGAGAGGGTTGGTTTGGGGGCAGATCATGCTGCTGTGTTGTCCCATTGGCTTGGTTGCCCCGGTCTGTCTCTGGTTCCTGGCAGCTTCCTTATGTCACTAGCGTGTAATGCCCCGTTGACTTTTATGGCTACTCAGAACCACTCAGAGAGTCGGTACAGGATGTCCCGATAGTCGGTTACTTTGCTAATTTTCCTGCCCAGGCTTGTTCTGAATAAATGAACCAGCATCCGCTCAGGCAAAAGGGTAGCTTCCCACTGATTCTCCTGAATTCACGGATGTGTTCCTTGGTGGGTCACCCTCCCTGATTTAGGTTGCTGAGCTCATCTTCTGCATACGGCTCATCCTCTGCCTCTTCAAATCTGGCCTCTAACAGTCATAGGAAGTCATCTGCGTCATGTAGCTGGGGGTTCTTCTCTTGTGGAGGGTTGCTAGCCATCCTCTTGCTTCTCCCTCCAACCCCTTGGAAATGGCATTCACCATGGCTCTAGGGGCTGGGTAGAGATGTCCATAGCATTCTAGGTGGATCTCAGCTGAGTCAAGGAATAGAGCTAGCTGGTCTGGGTCCCCACCATATTTTCCCTTGAACCAGGGCAGTTTGTACAGCTCTGCTCTGCCCTCTTCCTGTCACCCTCTGTAAACCTGTGCTTGAGGTGGCTGACCTTCCTCCCCAGCTCTAGTTTGCACAGGGGGAGGAGGGGGCTGCTTGCTGCGTGGGGGAGGCACTGGTTACCACTGTGGGGTCTTTTTTCTTCTGCTGGGTAGAGAAGGGGGGCTGTGATCTTGCCTGCTTCCCCTCACTTCAGAAGGCTCTGTGGAAACTCCTCTCTGTTTTGGGTGGCATGATGGGTCATTTTTAATGGTAGCCTGGTCAAATTCCTGTCTCAGCTGCTCTATTGATCTCCCCAAGGATCCCGTCAGGAGCTTTGGGGCTCTGGCTCTTGTTCCCAGTCCCACATCCATTCCACTCTTCCCAGCTCGCTCAGGGGCTTTCCCCCTTTTTGGGATCGGGGAACTCAACTTCTGAAGCTTTGTGGAGCTTTGTTTTCCACCAGCAGTCATCTGTTTTTCTTTCCTTCATTAGTTCAGGTTTCTCTGCTTCGGCTGTATTTATATCATCAGCTTCTGTTTTGCATTTGGGTTGCTTGGAGCAAGCTCTCCTCTGATAATCCCCCTTCTGCCATGTCAACCTGACTTTCTCTCCACGCATTCCAGATGTTGGGAAGCAATTGAAGAGGCCGGGTGTCAGGTAATGATGAATTATGAAAGTTGGCTAGCTGTCAGGATTCTGGCAGTTACCCCTATTTAAATCATGAGTCTTGAGCCAGACTTCTAAAACTTAAAAAGGATTTATTGGGAGTTAAACTGTCTGGCACTGCCTGGGTGTAGCCGACTCTGAGGCACATAATTCATTGTCACTCTTGACCCTGGTTTTCCCCCACCTCCTGGGTGTATCGTAATTCATATTCTCCAATTGGACACATTCATAGCCAAGAGTCAGTCATCAATCATGCTCTCCAGTTACAATTTTGTGCGGCAAAAACGTTGGTCACCTAGTTACTATCTTTGAAAACATTTATGGAATGCAGTTTCATTTTGCAAGCTACTGTACTACTCCCCGCTTCCTTTCTGTTGGCAACTCTAAAAAGGCCATAGAAATATTTTATGAGTTGACACAGAACAAAGAATTTGAGGAAAAATTGGAAATGCAAATTGCCAAAAAAGTTAAATATTTAGGAATATGGTTAACAGCGAAAAGTATATCTATTAAAGAAGATAATTATACAAGATTGATAACACAAATTAAGATGGATTTGGATAATTGGAAGAAATTACAACTCTCGCTTACAGGACAAATTGCCACAATCAAAACGAACATATTGCCAAAAATTCTGTTTCTGTTCCAAGTGACCCCGATAAAGTTAGGAAATAATTTTTTTGAAGATTTAAACAAATTAATATCAAAGTTTATTTGGCTAAGGAAAAAAACGTGAATAAAGTTAAAATTGTTACAGGACAGTAGAAAGAGAGGGGTTTTTGCTCTTCAGATTGGGAATTATACTATACAGCAGCAGCCCTTACATGGATTAAAGACTGGGTAATGTTGAAAAAGAAAATAATATTGACAATTGAAGGACATGACTTACAATTAGGTTGGCACACATTTTTATGGGATGGGAAAAATGAGGTGCACGGTTATTTTCTTTTTTTTTTAGAAAAAACTTTATTAATTTTACTTTTAAAAAAACAACAACACAGCTACAAATTATATACAACAAAAAGACAAACAGGTCTTGGCATAGGCCAAGAGGGAAAGAGAGGAAGGCTTGAGAGAGGAAAGAGGGAAAGGTAAGGGAAGGGGGAAAGAGTAGGGAAAACAATTATAATAAAACCATATTTTTGTGACTGTCTGTAAGGTCCTTTCTTCTTCAAAACTATCGTCGGCGTTGCTTTTCTTTATCTCTGCTTCGGGGGCCTCGGCCTTAATTTTCTTAGAGGTGATCTATCTTTGGTTTAGCCAAATATACAAAGGATTCCAATTGCTATAATAGGTTGAGGATTCTTTATTTTTTAATGCTTGCGTTAGTTTGTCCATTTCGGCGCATTGTAAAATTTTCTGAATAACCATATGTTCAGTGGGGATAGAGGGTAGTTTCCAGCACTGGGCAAATGCCAGTCTGGCCGCGGTTAAGATATGGATTGTAATATACTTCGATTTTTTGGATATTTGTTTATCAAAGATTCCTAGAAGGAAGGACTCTGGTTTGTACTCAATTTGTTCCATGGTTATTTCCTCTAGCCAGTGCCTAATTTTTTGCCAGTACTTCTGGGTTTCCTTGCATGACCACCACATGTGGAAGAAGGTACCTTTTATGTTTTGACATTTCCAACATTTGGGGCTCGTGTTGGGGTGCATCTTCGCCAATCTCGAAGGGGGCAGGTGCCATCTATAAAACATTTTATATAAGTTTTCTTTATAAGTTGCTGATTTCGTGATCTTAATTTTCCTGTTCCAGATCTTTTCCCATTCTGCTAGGGTAATGCTCCGACCCACGTTTCTGCTCCACGCAATCATATTTCCTTTGACAATTTCTTGTTCTAGTTCTGTTTCTAATAAATGTTTGTAAAATTTAGATATTATTTTTTACTCGGTCCTAATAGAATTTTGTCTAGAGTCTGTAATTTATCGTAGATTCCAAATTCCTTAATGTCTTGTTTGTATTTACTATGAATTTGAAGGTACACCCACTGATCAATTATAAATCCTCGCTCTTGTAATTCTTGTCGTGTTTTCAGCTTTCCTTGTGGGTCTAATAAATTTTCATACTTAATCATTTTGGTTATGTGCAAATTATTAGGGTGTACTATCGCTTCCATTGGAGATAGCCAAATCGGTATTTTTAGATAAAGTTTTTTACGTACCCTTTTCCAATTAGTTAATAAAGAATCCCTGATAAGATGCCTATGGAAATATGATTGCCTGGGTTTCCCAGTTTCCCACAGAAAGGCATGCCATCCTTTCTGCATATCGTGGCCTTCTAATACTAGTGTTCTTTTGTTGGTTAGGTTCACCCAATCCTTTATCCATAGTAGGGTGGCTGCCGTGTGATATATTTCCCAGTTTGGCACAGCTAACCCTCCTCTGCTTTTCGAATCTTGTAGGGCTTTTACGTTAATCCTAGCTTTTTTCCCCTGCCAAATAAAATTCAACGTTATCTTGTTTAGTTCCATAAAAAATTTTTTATTTAGTTTGATTGGAATTGTCTGGAATAAATATAGAAATTTTGGCAGAATATTCATCTTAATCAAAGCAATCCTGCCCAATAAGGAAAGTTGTAAATTACTCCAGGAATCTAAGTCTTTCTTAGATTGTTGGAGAAGTTTGTCATAGTTGTTTTCTTTTAACGATTTGCTTTGCGGAGTTAGCCAAATTCCTAAGTATTTAATTTTTTTTGTCACCTGTATTCCCATTGTTGTCTCTAGCTCTTTATTCTGGTCTCCTGTTAAATTTTTAGTCATTAATTTCATTTTTCCCCTGTTTATTTTAAATCCTGCGACCTCTCCAAATTGTTCTAGTTCTTCTAATAAGTTGTGTCCTTTTTCTATGGGCTCCTCCAGAAAAAAAACCAAATCATCAGCGAAAGCCTGTACTTTATACTCTTCTGATTTGATCCTCAGTCCTCTAATTCTCAAATTTTGCCTAATGTACGTCAGAAGAGATTCTAGGGCGAATATGAAAAGCAGAGGGGGAGAGGCAACCCTGTCTTACCCCTTTTTCTATTTTTATCGGGCCAGTTTGTTCCCCATTTATTAGAATATTTGCCTGTTGAGTGTGGTAAATTGTAGTGATGACATTTTCGAATCTGGTGCCAAGGTTCATATTATATATTTTTTGAATTAAGAAATGCCAATTTAAATTGTCGAATGCTTTTTCAGCATCCAAAAACATAAATGCAAATTGTTTTTCCGGATGGGCTTCATAGTATTCTGAAATGTCTATCACTGTTCTTAAATTATTCTTAATTTGTTGAAATGGGAGAAATCCATTTTGATCTTCATGGATATAAGTGTTTAAAACCTGTTTTAATCTATTGGCTATTATAGAAGAGAATAGTTTGTAATCTGCATTCAGGAGCAAAATTGGTCTATAATTATTAATAAGTCTGTGGTCTAGGTCCTCCTTCGGGATCAGCGAAATTAAGGCTCCCCTCCACGAGTCCGGCATCTTGGCTGCTAAGAGTACCTCATTAAATACATCCAGCATCAGTGGTCCAATTTGTTCTATGATAATTTTGTAAGTTCTACGGTATCCCGTCCGGTCCTGGTGCTTTATTGTTACTTTGCTTCTCTATTGCTGACTTCAGTTCGGACCATGTTATATTTTGGTTTAATAATTCTATCTCTTCCTCTCCAATTGCTTTATCATTCACTTCCTCCAGGTATTTCATTATTTTATCCTCACAGACTTCTTCTTTTTTGTATAATTTCCCGAAGTATTTAAAGTGATCTCTTTTTCTTCTCTATCTCCTCTTGCATATTGCCCCCTCGTCCATTAATTGGTGTATCAATCTTTTTCTTTCGTTTTCTTAAGTTTGTGGGCTTACCATCTCCCTGGCTTATTTGCATGCTCAAAGTAGATTTGTTTAGTCATTTTCAGACTAATCTCCAATTTTCTTGTTCCAGTAGATTTAGTTTGTGTTTAGTTGTTGTTAACTGGTTCTGTATTCTTTGGTTTTTGGGGTTCTTTTGTAGTTGGGTTTCTAAATCCTTAATTTCTTGTTGTAGGTTACTTTGTTGGGCATACTTTCTTTTATTTCTCATAGCATTGTAAGAGATTGTTATTCCTCTTATAAATGCCTTTAATGTGTCCCATATATTTTGTTTGAAGTTAGATCATTATTATTTTCCTTTAAGAAAAGTTCAGTTCTTCTTTCAGTTTGTTAATATATTCTTCTTCTTTTATTAAATGAGTGTTAAAAGTCCATCTTTTCTTTGGTTTTCTTCTACCTCTCCAGGTTATTTGAATTGGGTTGTGGTCAGCCCAGTCATTTGGTAAGATTTCGCTATCTTTGATTTCATTAATTAATTCACCATTTATCCAAGCCATATCTATTCTTGTCCAAATTTTGT